>NW_027530191.1:1446334-1517206 GCF_008692635.1 Crocuta crocuta | reverse complement strand
AGATACAAACAGGAAACTCAGACTGCGTGAAGCTAGCACAGAAGATCAACCCACAAAAGAGAGTTTGCGGGGGGAGGAGACATGAAGGGCACATCTCTATTAAATTTGCATGTGTGACGGATGTGTAGTGTGCTCAAATCTGTGACATAATTCTCTGCAGAATCCAGCATTCAGATACAAATTTGTTTCACTAAGTTGGTAGTGTGTTGAAACTGTTCCATGGAATTACAGGATGAGTGTATATACTCAAATGTGTGAACGAATACTGTGGGGAATGAATATTACAACTATCATCATCTTTCACTAAATGAGTAGTGTTGGAATACAGAGGAACAAACTAATGAAGGAAGTGCGGTGTGTTCAACTCTGCGGCCATTATTCTGCAGAATCTAGCATTCAGTTACATGTCTCACTAACTTGGTGATGGGTAGAACTCCAGCATGCACCTATAAGATGAGTGTTATATACTCAACTGTTGAGAACTCATCTTTCAAATACCGCTACTTATCTCTAGGGTGATAGTGATTAAAAGCAGATTTTTGATACCAAAAAGGGAAGTGCAAAATGCTCAATCTGTGAAAAAATACTGTGCAGAATGCAGCATTCAGTCACTGTGCTGCAAAACACATGCATGGAAGTACAAAGTAAACGGTACATAGTTAACTCTGTGACAGAACACTATGGAGAAGGCATCAATCAACTATCATTATCTTTCACTGTGCGGAATGGCCGATTCAGTTACCATGTTGCTTCACTAAGTTAATAATGTTTGAAAACACACGCAAGGAAGTATAAAGTAAGGATTACCTATTGAACTCTGTGAAAGAACACTGTGGGGAAAAACTACCGTCAATTTTCACTAGGTTGACAGTGATTGAAAACATGCTGAGACCAGTCTGGGAAGTGCAGTGAGCTCAACTCCTGGGAGAAAAACACTGTACAGACCAAAGCACTCAGATACAATCTTGTTTTATGAAGTTAGTAATGTAAGGAAACACACGCCTGGAAGTATAAGTTGAGTGTTATACACTCAACTCTGTGAAATACACTGTGTGGAATGCATTATTCAACTACCATCATGATTTCCCAGTTTGTTAGTGATAGAAAACAGATTCAGAGACTAATGAAGGACGGGCAGGGCGTTTGACTCTGAGAAACAACACTGTGCAGAATGGAGCATTCAGTACCATGCTGTTGCACTAAGTTTCACGACGTCAGTAATGTTTGAAAACTTATGCATGGAAGTAGAAACTAGGTGTTTTGTACTCAACTGTGACAATAGAAGTGTGGTGAATGCATGATTCAACTAACTTCATGATATACCAAGTTAATAGTGTTAGAATACAGATTCAGACCTATGAGGGAAGTGCAGAATGCTCGATTCTGTGAACTACACTGTGCAGATGTAGCATTCGGTTACAGTCTAGCTTCACTCCGTTCGTAATGTTTGTAAGCAGTGGCATGTAAGTATAAAGTAAGAGTTGTATACTCAGCTGTGTGAAAAAACATTGCGGGGAACGCATCATTCAGGAAACTCTCGTTTCACCATGTCAGTAGTGTTAGATTACAGATGCAGAAGGCTACATCTGTGAAAGAACACTGTGAAGCATATAGCGTTCAGTTCCTGTTTTGTTTCACAAAGTAAGTTATGTTGGTAATTACATGCATGGAAGTATAAGCTAAGTGATATATACTAAACTCTGAATAAACACTGTGGGGAATGCGTTACTCAACTAATTTCTTCTGTCTCGATTTTCCTAGTGTTTGAAAACACATAGAAAGACCAATGGAAGAAGTACAAGTGGGCTCCTCTGTGAAACAACACTCTGCGGACTGAATCAACACTGAGTTTTCAGGTTGTTTCACTAAGTATGTAATGTTTGAAAACACATGCATGGATGCATAAGCTCAGGTTTATGTAATCACCCAATTGCATGAACACTGTAAGGAACGCAAAATTCAACTAATGTCATGAATCGATATGCTAGTATAGTTAGAATACAGTTGCAGAGACCAATGAGGAAGTGTGCTGTACTAAACTCTGAGAAACAACACGGTACGGAACGCAGCATCCAGTTACCATGTTGTTTCATTAACTTAGTCATCTTTGAAACAACAAGCATGGAAAGGTAAATTTAGTGTTAACTAGTTACTCCGTGCATACTTACTCTGTACAAGACAACTGTGTGGAATGCATCATTCAGCTAACGTTATGTTAGAAGTGTCAGAATCACAGCAGAGATCTTTGATGGAATTGCAGAGCGCTCAACTCTGCGAGACAACACCGTGCAGAAAAGAGCATTCAGGTACAGTCTTGCTTCACTAAGTCAGTAATGCTTGAAAGCACACCCATGGATGATGTATAAGTTCAGTGTTGTGTAGTCAACTCTGGGAATGAACATTCTGGGGGATAACTTATTCAAGTAAGGTCTTGTTTTCACTATGTTATTAGTGTTAGATTACACATGCGGAGACTTATGAGGGAAGTGCAGAATGCTCAACTTTGAAACAGTACTGTGCATAATGCAGCATTCAGTGACCTGGTCCCTTCACTAATTAACGATGGTAGAAGACTCATGGTGGAAGAATAAGCTAAGTGTTATATACTCAACTTTGTGAAGGAAAAATGTGGGGCAAGCCTCATTCAACTAACGTCATGATTCACTGTGTTTGTAGTGTTAGAATACAGTAATGGTGACAAAAGTGGGAAGTGCAATGTGCTCCATCATAGAAACCACACTATGAAGAATGCAGCATTAAATGACCAGGTTGTTTCACTACGTTGGTACTTTTGGAAAACCCATCCATGTAGCTGATGTTAAGTGTTAAATTCTCAACTCGGTGCATGACCACTGGGGTGGAATGACACATTCAACTATGGTCTTGTATCATCATATTAATAGTGTCAGAATAGAGATGTGAAGACCTCTGAGGGAAAGGCAGAATGTTCCACTCTGTGAAACAACACTGTGCGGAATGGAGCATTCAATGGCCTGGTGTTTCACTACTTTGGTAATATATGAAAATTCATGCATGGAAGTAGAGCTAGTTGTTTTGTACGCTACTGTGAGAAGTAAAGGGTGGTGTTTGCATGATTAAACTAACTTTATGGTTCACTAATGTAATACTGTTAAAACACAGATTCAGTGAACTTAGAAGAAAGTGCAGAATGCTCAACTGTAAAACAAGTGTGTCGCGCGTAGAATTGGGTTACAGTCTTGCTTCACTCCATTAATAATGTTTATAAACACAGGCATGGAAGTATAAGGCAAGTATTGCCTACTCAGCTCTTTGAAAGAACCCTGAAGGGAATACATCATTCCACAAACTTTTCGTTTTACTATGTCATTAGTGTTACATTGCAGATGCAGAATGATCACTTCTGGCAAGAACACTGTGCGTCATGAAGCATTCAGTTACTGTGTATTTTAACTAAGTTGGCAATGTTTTTAAATAAATGCATGGATGTATCAACTAAGTGTTATATACTAAACTCTGAAAGAGCTCTGTGGGGAACGCATCACTCTACTAATTTCTTGTCTCAATGTTGGTAGTGTTTGAAAACACATAGAGAGAACAGTGGAGGAAGTACAATTCGGTTCCTCTGTGAAACAACACTGTGAAGAATGCAGCATTCGGTTACCATGTCGTGGCACCAAGTAATGTTTGTAAACACAAGCATGGAAATATAAACTCAGTGTGATATACTCAATTCCGTGAAAGAATAATGGGAAACCCATGATTCAACTACCATAATCTTTTACTAGTTAAACAGTGACTGCAAAGACGTAGGGAAACGGAATAAAGTGTAATATGTTCAACTATGTGAAACAACACTTTACAGAATAAAGAACTCAGTTACAATTTTGTTTTACTAAGTAATGTGTGAAAAAACAGGCCTGGAAGTATAAGATGTGTGTTATATACTCACCTCTGGGAAGGAACACTGTGGAGAATGCCTCATTCAGCATCATGATTCTCTAGTGAATTAAAAAAGGTTGTGAACAATGAATGAAGTGCAGAATGCGAAACTCTTTGAAAGAACACTGCGTGGAATGCACGATTCATTTCCCATGTTGTTTCACGAAGCTAATAATGTTAGAAATTACATGCATGAAATTATGTGTTAAAAACTCAGAAGCATAGACCAATGGAGTGCACTGTGCTCAAAAAAGTGGAAAGAACTCTGCAAAAAACGGAAAATTCAACTATCATTATCTCTCACTAATGAGTATTAGACTACAGAGGTAAAGAACTTTGAGAGAAGTGCTTTGTGCTCAATTTTGTGAGACATTATTTTCAGAATCGAGAATTCAGTTACAAATTTCTTTCACTAAGTCTGTAATGAGTAGAAACTTGCATGGAAGTACCTTTTGAATGTATATACTCAACTGTGTGAAAGAACACTGTCGGGAACGCATCATTCATCTACCATCATGATTCCATAGGTTGATAATGATTGAAAACAAATATACAGACCAAAGAAAGAAGTACAGGGTGCGTGAATCTGTGAAAAAACACTGCCCGAAATGAAGCATTCTCTTACTAGGTTGTTTCACTAAGTTAATAATGTTTGAAAACACAGGACTGGGAGTATACACTCAGTGTTTTATATCAAACTCTGAAAAAACAATGTAGAGATGGCATTATTGAACTATCATTATCTTTCATTCAGTGATTAGTATTAGGGTATAAGAGCAAAGACCAATGAGGGAAGTGAAGTGTGTTCAGCAGTTGAAATATTACCTTGCAGAATTCTGCATTCCTCAAATATATTTCAAAAAGTTCCCATGCGTATGAAAGTATGAGTATATATACTCAACTTTTTGAAAAAACACTGGGGGGAACTAATCATTCATCTACCATCATGATTCCACAGGTTGATATTGATGGAAAAATTGCGGCGATCAACAAAAGAATGGCAGGGTGTTCCGCTCTGCGATAAAACATTGTGCCGAATGAAACATTCTGTAACCAATTGTTTAAATAAGTTAGAAATATTTGAAAACACATGCAAGGAAATGTAAATTCAGTGTTAAGCACCTAACTCTGTGAGACAAGGTAGGGAATGTAGCATTCAAATATCGTTAACTTTCAGCGATTTGTGATAGAATAGACGAAAATTTGATAATGTGTAGAAACTCTTGCATGGAAGAACAAGTTGTGTGTATATACTCAAATATTTGAAAGAACATTTTAGGGAAAGTGTCCTTGAATTATCATCAACTTTGACTAAGTGAGTACAGATAGAATGCAGTCATTGAACAATGAATGAACTGCAGTGGCCTTAACTCTGTGAATATTAACTCTGCATAATCCAGCATGTATTTACAACATTGTCTCACTAACTTGGTAATGTGTGCAAACCACAGGATGCACTTATGAACTGAATGCTATATGCTCAAAGCTCTGAAAGAAATTGTTGAGAACCCATCTTTCTACTACCGTTTGGTATCTCTGGGTTGATAATGATTGAAAACAGATTACCAGCCAATGAGGGAAGTGCAGGATGCTTTGAAAAAACACTGTAGAATGCAGCATTCAGGCACTCTGTTACAAAACAAAGTTAATCTTCTTTGAAAACACATGCATAGAAATATAAGGTAAATGTTATGTACTCACCTTTGTGAAAGAACACTGTGGGGAACCCATCATACAACTACTGTCATGTTTCCCTAGGTTGATTGAGACTGAAAGTACATGCTGAGACCAATATAGTAACTACAGTTTGGACAAAAACTCTCTGAAAATACACTGTACAGTTTGAATTACTCAGTTACAATCTTTTTTCAATAATAAGTAATGTGTGAAAACACAGGTCTGGAATTATTATTGAGTGTAATATACTCAACTCTGTGAAAGAACACGTATCATTCCACTACCATCACGATTGTCTAAGTTGGTTGTATTTGAAATCATGCTGAGACCAATGAAGGAAGAGCAGTGTGCTCGACTCTGTGAAACAACACTGTGCAAATAAAGAACTCAGTCACAATCTTGTTTTTCTAAGATAGTAATATGTGAAAACACAGGCCTGAAGTAGAATATGAGTGTTAAATATACTCAACTGTGTGAAGAAACACTCTGGGGAATGCATCATTCAACTACCATCAGTATAATGTGGTTTGGTAGTGAATAAAAACAAATGCTGAGACCAAAGTCTAGCAGGGTGCTAGACTCTGTGAAACAGCCCTGTGCACAATAGAGTATTCGGTTACAATGTTGTTTCACAAAGCTATTAGTGTTTGAAAACACAAGAATGAAAGAATAAGGTAAGTGTATACACTTAACTCTGTGGAAAAAAAAAACACTGGAGAACAAACTTTTCAACTATCACCCTCTGCCGGGAACCACACCGGCCTCTCTGGATGGCAGTCACAGCAAGGATATGGCAGCGTTTGCACAGCTCCAACCATGAGACATGAAAACTGGTATCTCCTTCTGCTACTACTGGCTCAGGTTGGAAATGAGGATGCTGGTATTGACCAGGCCTCACAATATTCCATATCAGACCCATATTCTGAACACAGATACCTCATAAGGAAAAGCATGTTCCTGCCTTTGCAAGAGAGATTTTAGATGAAAGCTCTGTAAGTGATTGTCAAAAGGCTCTTCCTATGGGCCTTGCAGACCCAAGACTTAGATAATAAAGGGGGTTTAGAACACAAGAGTTACAATTGAGCCTGGCCCCGAGACAAAGAGCCTAGTTTGGGGTTTAGGGCAAAACATAGTTACTACATATATCTTTGCTAATTGGTGAAGCATGGCAGTCCCTTCCTCAAGGCCTACGTTCCACACACACACTCCCTTACACTGGCAACTGGGATGAGGATACATAAGCGTAGCTAAAACATAAGCCCGGGTGCTAAGACTGACATATTTAGGGCCCCCATGATAGTTTCCACAAACAAACCAATTCAGAAACATTCATCCTCTTGAGAGCCAGACAGAACGCCTCCTAGCGTAACTATATACAATTTAACCTATATGTTATCCTGTTTTTCACTAAGAGCATCCTGTTAATTCCTTGGCTTTAAATTCACTATGACTGGGATACTTCTGCAGAATATCAAAAACTTGTTATCGCAAAAGGCCTCCCATTGTAGAAATTCCTTTCTCTGACTTCATGTTGTTGCTGAACCTTTAAATAAAGACGCCAAAACTGAAAGGACAGAGATGCCTGCCTGTGGATCGGAAAGAATCTCGGGCTCTCTCACTCGCCGACACCGTCCATACTTTAGGACTCGTGGACCTGTGAGAGCCAGATCGGCTTCCGACAACCCTCTTTACCTCAGTAAGTAGTGTTAGAATATAGAGGCAAAGAACAATGAGGGAAATGCAGTGTGCTTAACTGTGAGGCTGGCCGGTTTCTTGACAAGCGCCCTCAATTCACTTCTCTGGGTGGACCATGCTACTGCCGGCGGACTGAGTCCGGGAGCGTCCAGGAATCGGGCCCTAACAATAGTCCTAGCATTTTGTCACTCCCTAACAATAGGCGTGCCGCTCAGCTTAAGCCGGACCTGCATCAAAGGCTGCACAGGGGAAGGGGCTCACATCAGCCCACGCGGGAGATGATAGGACAGCTGCCGCACCGATTCGGCAGCTCCCACGGCCGCGTGGCTAAACCTAGGGCGCCTCAGGCCCCATGGGGTGGCCGGGCCCTCAATGGGAAAACCGAACGGCTCTGAGGCTCAGAAGCGGTGCGGGATTCCTCGGCACGGAAAGGGGACCCTGGCCACGACGTTCGCCGGGCGCGGCAACATTGGCAACAAGGCGTCCGGAGGCACCCCCGAAGCCGGGTCCCCCGTGGTGGCGGGCCCTGGCAGCCAAACGCTAAGGCTGGCCGGCACCGTGCCACGCGCCCTCAACTCAGGCCTCACGGTGGAGCGCGGCACTGCCGGTGGTTTGGGTCCTGAATCCTCTCGGTATCGGGCCCTAACCCTAGCCCTAACCCCCGACCACGACCTAACCCTCTCCCCGGGCCTCAGGCGCCACAGAAGCCTGCACCAAGGACCGCCCCGGGCATGGGTCCTCACTTCAGCCCTCCCGGGAGATGGCGGGACTGGTGCCGTTTGGGCTCTGGCCGCTCCCCAGGACGCAGCCCTAGCCCTAGCCGCGCCTAGGGCCCCATCGGGGGCAGGGCCCTCATTGGGAAAACCAGAGGGGAATGAGGCTCGAAATCGTGCCGGATTCCTTCGCACGGAAAGGGGACCCTGGCCACGACGTTCGCCGGGCGCGGCAAACTCGGCACCACGGCCGTCCGGAGGCACCCCCGAAACCGGGTCCCCCGAGGTGGCGGGCCCTGGAAGGCAAATGCTAAGGCTGGCCGACACCGTGCCATGCGCCCTCAACTCAGGCCTCCGGGTGGAGCACCGCACTGCCGGTGGTTTGGGTCCAGGCGCGTCTCGGTCTCGGGCCCGGACACTAGCCCTAGCCCGCGACCTCACCCTAACCCTCGCCCCGGCCCTCAGGCCCCCAGAACCCTGCACTGATGCCCGCCCCGGGCATGGGTTATCACTTCAGCCCTCCCGGGAGAAGGCGGGACTGGTGCCCCTTTGGCCCTGGCCGCTCCCGCGGACGCCGCCCTAAACCTCGCCACGCCTGGGGCCCCATGGGGGGTTCGGGCCCTCATTGGGAAAACCGCATGGGCCTGAGGCTCAGAAGCGGTGCTGGCTTCCCTGTGATATCCCTGTGATCATGAATCAGTTTGGAGAGAACGGTACTGCTGGCGAGGGAGAACGCTTCCTCTGCCCTCAAGGCCTTCAACCTGGAGGAAGAAATACATTTACAGGAGACAGACGAAAAGGACAGAAACCCCAAAGTTTTAATACGTGCACACAGACATCCAATCATGAAATTGGGCCTAGAGAATCACCGAGGTACGGGGTGCTTGGGTGGCTCAGTCCGTGAAGTGTCTGACTTCAGCTCAGGTCATGATCTCACGGTTTATGAGTTCAAGCCCCCCATCGGGCTCTGTGCTGACAGCTCGCTCGGAGGCTGGAGCCTGCTTTCGATAATGTATTTCCCTCTCTCTCTGACCCTTCCCTGCTCATGCTGCTTCCCTCTCAGAAATAAAGAAAACATTAAAAATTTTAAAAAAAAGAATGACTAAGGTAGGAAAGCTTTATACATTTTCGACAAAGAGAGAATAAATTTGTGAAGGATTAAAAGAAGAAGGAAAATCGGTGTTTGCGAGCGTTCATTAGTAAGGTATTCTAAGCAGAATTTAGGCTGAAGTAGTAGAATAGTAAAAAAAAAAAATGAACACACCTTATTTTTTTTTTAATTTTTTTAATGTTTTATTTATTTCTAGGAGAGAGAGAGACAGTGTGAGCAGGGGAGTGTCAGAGAGAGAGGAGTCACAGACTGAAACAGGCTCCAGGCTCTGAGCTGGCAGTCAGCAGAGAGCCCGACGCGGGGCTCAAACCCATGAACCGTGAGATCATGACCTAAGCGAAAGTCGGATGCTTAACCGACTAAGCCACCAAGGCACCCCTGAACACACTTTATTTTTACAGGTTTCTTAGCATTACGGTCCTTATTTCTGGTGATAAAGATATCTTTTTATTTCTTAACATAATGTTTGTCCTATGGGAGATTGTTTTCTGCTTCCAGGGACACAGAGTCTGACTGTTCTTTCACTGGTTGTTTCTTAAGTAACGTTTATGGAAACTACTCAGTATGCCAAAGTGGCACATTTGGAGGCAGCCTGTCCTTGTCCCTGCAGTACAAACCTATCTTTAGCTTAACATGGATACATACAGTTGCACAGAAAATGAAGTGTGTATATATGGGTTGTAATGCATGCATCGATTTTTTTCCATTGTTTGCTGAGCACATTTAGCTACCACATATATGGTTTCTTTTAAAGTTTATTTATGTTGAGAGAGAGAGAGAGAGCAGGGGAGGGGAGGGCAGAGCAAGAGGGAGAGAGAGACTCCCAAACAGGCTCTCCAGTGTCAGTGCAGAGCCATACTCAGGGCTCAAACTCACGAGCCGTGAGATCATGAGTGAGCTGAAATCAAGAGTCAGATGCTTAGCTGACTGAGCCACCCAGATTTCTCCCACATATAAGTTTTTAACAGCATATCTGTTACAAAACAACAACCACTACCACCACCACAACCAGAGCTCTTTAAAGAAAATACAAATACTAGGACTGAGTAAATAAATAGAAAAGCAAGGATGCTCTTAAAATATCAAAAAATAAGAAGCACTGATGAAAAACACAAAAAATAAACCCACAAAGATGTAATATGCCAAAAGGAAACAGGAGCTGAGAGGAGAGTTAGCAATAGGAAAAGCGGGAATAATCTGAGCAGTGAAAAACTGTAGTGCTGAGGTATATCCATAAGCCTGTGGTAGCTATCCATGTGTCCACACTGGCAAAAAAGAAATGCTTACAGAGATTTTTTTTGTTCAATGAGTAGCTGAGTAGCAATGCACGAACAAGATTTCTGAATAAGTGATGTACTCAGCCATCCACTAGGGACATGGAGCTAACTCCCTGCTCCTGAAGTGTGAACCCCACATAGTAGCTTCCTCTGAAAGAAGACACAAAGTATACACAGGACAGGAAATCATTTAACAGTGTGAAACCTCACCACACTTCCTCAGGCAGGTGAACAGCAGCAAAATTAACAGAGATAAGTTTCTTTGAGATGCTCCCTCAAAACCCATAACCCCAGTCTAACCAAGGCATAAGCCAATCAAGCAAACAGAAAACCACGGAATACCCTTGTGGAACACTGTCCATTCAGAGAGGCCAGTGTATCTGTCCAGAGGCCACCTATCCAGGAACCCTGCACACGGTCCTCGCAGACCCTGCACACAGTGTACATGGTCCCCGCAGACCCCCGCAGAACCCCACAGTCTCAGGGAGGAACAGCGGCTCCCTCTCGTGTCTCTGGTTCTGCACAGATGTCGAAGGTATGTCTCAGCTGGCTGCAAAGGACTGCAGGGCCTGTGCTGTGGGCGGGTGGGGACCACACGCAGCGGTTGGAGCGGTTGGAGGGTCAGGCTGGGCTGTGAGCGAGGACATGCCATCCCAGCTGCCCAGACTGAGTTGTCCACACTGCCCCCAGGCACAGGATCTCAGCCCCGGGCTTCTCAGGATGCAGGCCGGCTGGAGCAGGAGGACCTCGGGCACCGCCTGAGTGGCAGAGGGCAGCCCAGAAATTGGCCGGTCCACACTGGGGGTCAAAAGGCAGCACGCAGGACCACATAGGTCTGCCAGAATGCGCTGACTGTCCTTGTCTGCTGTCACGGCCCAGGACAGGGGACGACGGTCCCATGTGACCCTGGGCAGGTCACCTCTAACACTAACCCTTCACCCTGGGCCTCCAACCCTGATCCTGACCAGGACCGCTAGCCCCTGACCCTGACCCTGAGCCTTTGCTCCTGCTTCCTGAGGCACATACTTCGCACAGCACATGCAGGGGATCCCACAGACTCAAAGTGTTTGGGGGATCGAGGCCAAGAGCCCGGAAAGGCGGGAAGATGCGAAGATTGGAGATGGTGGAGGAGGTATGCAAAGCAGCATACTGACGGAGCAGGCCAAGTGCTGGCGGGGAGGGCCGAGTATGGATGGAGAGGGCTTAGTATTGCTGGAGCACACTGAGTGACTGTGGGAACAGCCAAGAGCCAACAGAAAGGACCAAAAATGCACGATGGGGCCCAGATTGAGGGAAGGAGACTTTTGTGCTATGAAGGGGGAGGACTGACAGAAAAGACGAGGGGTGGACATGGGCGGTCTGTCCCGGGATGGCAGGGAGGCTAGGGGCGGTGGGCACGGACGGAGTGTTGGCAGCGGCCCGGGCCCAGGAGGCCCTAAAAGATGCTACACCCAGGCTGCCCCCTGCACCTCCCCCTGCTCACCTGCTACCTGCCCCCTGGCACCTGCTCTTGCCACCTGCCCCCTGGCACCTGCCACCTGTACCCACCAGTGCAAGAGCACGGGTCACAGTGTCGGCTCACGGGGAGGTCAACAGCTTGTTCTCCTTTCTGGCGTGGCTGCAGGAATCTGGGAGGAATGGTGTTTGTTTTAACATGACTTTGTCCCTAGGCTGCTTTTGCTGGTTGTGCAAAGCGCTTTCCACTGGGCTGATGGTTGGTCATGGGCAAGTTCCCTCATGGGCAAGGAAGCGCCTTTAGGGTTTCAGCAGAGTTCTGACAACAAAAGGAAGTATTCTTTTCTCCTCTTGTGGGTAATTGTCGAATGCAGGTGGAGGAGAAAGATTTGTGAGCTTACGCTATCAGATACAATGCGTCCATCTGAGAGTACCGGTGCCCAGCACTGTCCTAGATGTCTAAGCGCCTCAGAGTGCAAGGTGTAACAGAGCAGCCTTGGGCCAGCTGGGTCAGGTTTAGAACAGTGAGCCTCAATGGGGCAGGCAGATGTTTGCATGGATCGCCTCTGCAGAGTGATGCCTACTGGTGTCACCGTGTTGGACGGGACTAGGTGTGACTCTCTGCTAGGGGTTCAGGCCAGCATCACTGAGCATCCTTTGGAAGGACCACAAAGGTTCATTTCCAATGAATACAGTATCACATTTCAGTCACCATAACTCTGATTGTGGGTGCAACTTTGTGTGAAGCAGACCTGCATGGGACGCTGGGCAGGAAGAGGTGGCCATATGGGCTGCATTCACTTCTTGGTATTCTGAATGAAAATGAATTTTCCGGGAAAGCACGGAAGGATAGGATTTCTTTCACTTACAACATTCTGGTAACGTTTTTTCAACCAAAAATCAAAACAAACCAACAAAACCCTGCTTTAACAGAAAAATGTTGACCTGAAAACTAAAAATCATAGCCCTGGGCCAGATGGCTTCCCTGCGGAATTCTATCAGACATTTAAAACAGAATTAATACCCGTTCTTCTCAAGCTAGTCCAAAAAAGAAAGTAAATTAAAGAAAGCTCAGAGCCTGTGGCTTGTTTTGGATTCTGTATCTCCCTCTCTCTCTCTGACCCTCCCCTGCTCACACTGTCTCTCTCTCTTTCTCAGAAACAAATAAAACATTAAAAAAAATACATTTAAAAATCCTCAACAAGATACTTGCAAATCGAATTCAACAGAACATAAAAAGAATTGTCCACCTTAATCAAGTGGGATAAATTCCTGGGCTAGAGGGCTGGTTCAATATTCCCAAATCAATCAATGTGATAGATCACAGTAACAAAAGAAAAGATAAAAACCATATGATACTGTCGAGAGATGCAGAAAAGGCATTTGACAAGATACCCCATCCCTTCTTAATAAAGACCCTCGAGAAAGTCGGGATAGAAGGAACTTACTTAAAATCAGAAAAGCCATCTATGAGAAGCCCTCAGCTAACATCATCCTCAATGGGGAAAAACTGAGAGATTTTCCCCTGAGATCAGGAACACGACAGGGATGTCCACTCTCACCACTGTTGTTTAACATAGTGCTGGAAGTCCTAGCATCAGCCCTCAGACAACAAAAGGAAATCAAAGGCATCGGCATTGGCAAAGAAGAAGTCAAACTTTCACTTCTCGCAGATGACATGACACTCTACATAGAAAACCCGACAGACCCCACCAGAAGCCTACTAGAACTCATCCAAGAATTCAGCAAAGTTGCAGGGTACAAAATCAACGTACAGAAGTCGGTTCTATTTTTATACACCAACAATGAAGCAACAGAAAGAGACATCAAGAAGCTGGTTCCATTCACAATTGCACAAAAGACCAGAAAATACCTTGGAATAAACCTAACCAAGGATACAAGAGATCTGTATGATGAAAACTATAGAAAACTTATGAAGGAAATTAAAGAAGACACAAAGAAATGGACAAACATTCCATGATCATGGATTGGAAGAATAAATATAGTTACAATGTCATTACTGCCCAAAGCAACCTACACATTCAATGCAATCCCAATCAACATTGCACCAGCATTCTTCTCAAAACTGGAACAAACTATCCTAAAATTTGTATTGCCGGGAGCCGCACCGGCCTCTCTGGATGGCAGTCACAGCAAGGAAATGGCAGCGTTTGCAGCTCCTGCCATGAGAAACGAAAACTGGTATCTCTTTCTGCTACTACTGGCTCATGGTGGAAACGAGGCTGCTGGTATTGACCAAGCCTCACAACATTCCATATCAGACCCATATTCTGAACCCAGATACCTCATAAGGAAAAGTATATTCCTGCCTTTACAAAAGAGATTTTAGATAAAAGCTCTGTGGATGATTGTAAAAAGCCTCTTCCTATGGGCCTTGCATATCAAAGACAATTGAGCCTGGCCCCAAGACAAAGAGCCTAATTTAGAGTTAAGGAACAAGTGGGGGCAGAACTTGAGTTAACACTTACACCTTCTTCTAACTGGTGATGTATGGCAGTCCCTTCCCCAAGGCCTACATTCCACAAACACCCTCCCCTACTGGCAGCTGGGATGAGGATAGATAAGAGTAGTTAACACCTAACCCAAAAGCAAAAGGTTAACACACTTAGGGCCCCCACGGTGTTCACACATTCAGCATCAAATAGGTCTCCACAAACCAGTTCGAAAACATTCATCCTCTTGAGAGCCAGACGGAATGATTCCTAGCTTATCTATATACAACTTAAATATTATCCTGTTTTTCACTAAGAGCATCCTGTTAATTCCTTGGCTGTAAATTCACTATGACTGAGATAATGCTACAGAATATCAAAAACTTGTTCTCACAAAAGCCCTCCCTTTGTAAAAATTCCTTTCTCTGACCTCATGTTGTGACTGAACCTTTAAATAAAGACACCAAAACACACAGGACAGAGATGCCTGCTTGGTGATCAGAAAGAATCTCGGGGCTCTCTCACTCTCTCTCTCGCCGACACCGTCCATCCTTCAGGGACCCCTGGACCTGTGGGAGCCGGCCTCCGACATTGTATGGAATCACAAAAGACCCTGAATAGGCAAAGGAGTATTGAAGGAGAAAACCGAAACGGGGGGCATCGCCATCCCACACTTTGGCCTCTACTACAAAGCTGTCATCATCACGACAGTATGGTATTGGCACAAAAACAGACACATAGACAAGTGGAATAGAATAGAGAACTCAGATTTGGATCCAAAAGTGTACAGTCAACTAATCTTTCACAAAGCAGGAAAGAGTATCCAATGGAAAAGAGACCGCCTCTATAACAGATGGTGCTGGGAGAACTGGACAGCAACACGCAGAAGAATGAAACTAGATCATTTTCTCACACCATACACAAAAAGAAACTCAAAATGGAGAAAGGACCTGAACGTGAGTCAGGAAACCATCAAAACCCTAGAGGAGAAAAGCAGGAAACAACCTCGACCTCAACCGCCGCAATTTCCTACTTGACACATCCCCAAAGGCAAGGGAATCAAGAGCAAAAATGAACTATCGGGACCTCATCAAGATACAAAGCTTCTGCACGGCAAAGGAAACAATCCATAAAACTAATGGACAACGCACAGAATGGGGAAAGATAGTTGCAAATGACATATCAGATATAGGGCTAGTATCCAAAATCTATAAGGAACTCCCTAAACTGCACACCCAAGAAACAACTAATCCAGTGAAGAAATTGGCAGAAGACATGAACAGACACTTCTCCAAAGAGGACATCCAGAAGGCCAACAGACACATGAAACGATGCTCAGCATCCCTCTCCATCAGGGAAATACAAATCAAAACCACACTGAGATACCACCTCACGCCAGTCAGAGTGGCTAAAATGAGCAAATCAGAGGACTCTAGATGCTGGCGCGGATGTGGAGAAAGGGGCACCCTCCTCCACTGTTGGTGGGAATGTAAACGGGTGCAGCCCCTCTGGAAAACTGTGTGGAGGTTCCTCAAAAAATTGACAATATAACTCCCCGATGACCCAGCAATAGCCCTGCTAGGAAATTACCCAAGGGATACAGGAGTGCTGATGCATAGGAGCACATGTACCCCAATGGTCATAGCAGCACCCTCAACAGTAGCCAAAACATGGCAAGAACCAAAGTGTCCATCAACAGACGAATGGACCAAGAAGAGGTGGTTTAGCTATGCGATGGAATACTACATGGCAATGAGAAAGAATGAAATCTGGCCATGTGTAGCAACATGGATGGACCTTGAGCGTGTTATGCTTAGCGAAATAAGTCAGGCAGAGAAGGACAAATACCATATTTTTGCACATATAGGAGGATTAGGAGGAACTTAACAGAGGAACAAGTGGGAGAAGAAGGGGGGAAATGGTGGGGGAGAGGGAGAGAGGCAAACCATGAAAGACTCTTGAATACTGAGAACAAACTGAGGACTGATAGGTGTGGCGGGGAGGAGGGAGATGGGCATGGAAGAGGGCACTTGTGGGGATGAGCACTGGGTCTTATATGGAAACCAAGTTGACAATAAACTATTTGTAAAAAATAATAAATAAATAAATAAACACACACACAAACAAACAAAATAAAAAGAAACCGGAAACAAATAAAATAAAATAAAAATAAAAGATAAAATTAAGAAGTGATGGCAATCAGGGGCGCCTGGGTGGCTTAGTCGGTTAAGCGTCCGACTTTCGCTTGGGTCGTGATTTCGCCGTTCTTGGGATTGAGCCCTGCGTCGGGCTCTGTGCTGACTGCCAGCTCAGAGCCTGGAGCCTGTTTCAGTCTGTGACTCCCTCTCTCTCTGACCCTCCCCTGCTCACGCTGTCTCTCTCTCTCTCCTAGAAATAAATAAAACATTTAAAAAAAAACAAAAAAGAAGTCATGGCAATCAAAAGTTCAGCACAGAGAATATAATCAATAATGTGATAATACTGTCTGGTATGGACAGGGACTGCCCTTGTGATGATCACTGAGAAATGGATAGAAATGTTGAATCACTATCTTGTACATCTAAACCTAATATAAAACTGTATATTAAAGTGTATTTTAACCTTAATTAGATAAAATAAGAAGAAAACAAGAACAGTTTCTCTACTGTCTTCCTAACCTTATGACTTTGTTCTTTAGTAATTACTTACACATAGTTTGTTTTGTTTTTATTTCTAACCAAAAATCACTGGAACATTCTCTATATCCTTAACACATAAAATCTGTTCTCTTGGGTCCTGTACATTGCCAAACACAGATTAGGAACAAGGAATAGAATATACTGGTTGTCACCCTTGGCCACTACTCATACAGAAGGAATTGTTTCTCTCTTCCATATAAAGGATTTCCATGCACACTGTTGTTAGTCTGCACACGCTTGTACTGATGGATACAGATGCAGGATATAAAAATCTTGTATTGTTTGGTCATAGTTTCTCAACACAGTGTTCTTTTTTTCATGATATTAAGGACCAAATACATTTCACTTTTCAAAGCAAACAAACAAAAAACAAACAAAACCACCCACTACCAAGTACCCATCATATACTAGGCAGTAAACCTTGTAAACATTGCTTTGACTAATCCTTAGATCCCCTAAACTAATTATTAAAATTACTAACTTGGTGAAACCACATGGTAACTGAATGCTGCATTCTGCACAGTGCTGTTTCTCAGAGTTGAACGCCCTGCACTTCCTTCATTGGTCTCAGCATCTGTTCAATCACTAACAACCTGGGAAATCATGATGGTCTTTGAATAATGCATTCCACACAGTGTATTTCACAGAGTTGAGCGTATAGCACTCATCTTATACTCCAGGCGTGTGTTTTCATACATTACTAACTCAATAAAACAAGATTGTAACTGAGTACTTCGGTCCGTACAGTGTTTTTCTTCCCAAGAGGTGAGCACACTGCACTTCCCACATTGGTCTCAGCATGTGTTTTCAATCACTATCAACCTAGTGAATCCTGACGGTAGTTGTATGATGGGTTCCCCACAGTGTTCTTTCAGAGTTCAGTATGTAACACTTACCTTACACTTCCATGCATGTGTTTTCAAACATGATTAACTTAGTGAGACAACATGGTAACTGAATCGGGCATTCCGCACAGTGGTGTTTCACAGAGTCGAGCACCCTGCACTTCCTTCATTGGTCTCAGCATGTGTTTTCAATCACTCTCAACCGAGGAAATATGATGGTAGCCGAATGATGCATTCCCCACAGTGTTCTTTTCACAGAGTTGAATATATAGATTCATACTTCCACGGAAGTGTTTCTACACGTGACCAACTTAGTGAAATAAATTTGTAACTGAATGCTGGATTCTGCTGAGTAATGTTTCACAGGGTCGAGCACACTGCACTTCCCTCATAGGTCTTTGCCTCTGTATTCTAACACTAATCACTTAGTGAAAGAGGATGATAGTTGATTGATGCCTTCTCCATAGTGTTCTGCCACAGACTTAGGTATATGCCACTTATCTTCTACTTCCATGCACGTGTTTTTAAACATTACTAACTTAGGGAAACAACATGGAAACTGAATGCTGCATTCAGCACAGTGTTGTTTCATACAGTCGAGCACCCTGCACTTCCTTCATTGGTCTCCACATCGTTTTCTATTCACTACAAACTTAGGGAGCCATGACGGTAGTTGAATGATGCATTCCCCACAGTGTTCCTTCACAGAGTTGAGTATATCACACTCATCTTATACTTCCAGGCCTGTGTTTTCACAGACTACTACCTTAGTAAAACAAGATTGTAACTGAATTCTTTATTCTGCACAGTGTTGTTTCACAGACTTGAGCACCCTGCACTTCTTTCATTGTTCTCAGTATCTGTTTTCAATCACTACCAACCAAGGAAATTATGATGGTAGTTTAGTGATGCGTTCCACACGATGTTCTTTCACAGAGTTGAGTATATACACTCATCATATACTTCCATGTACTTCCATGCAAGAGTTTCTACACATTACCAACTTAGTGAGACAAATTTGTAACTGAGTTCTTTATTCTGCACAGTGTTGTTTCACAGAGTCGAGCACCCTACACGTCCCTCATTGGTCTCAACACGTGTTTTCAATCACTATCTATTCACTATATCAATCTATTCAATCACTATAAGATGACAGTGATTCAAAACAGAAGCTGAGACCAAAGAAGGAAGTACAGGGTGCTTGACTCTGTGAAACAACACTGTGGGGAATATATCATTCATTTACCATGTTGCACTAAGTTTCATGACGTAGACAAAATTTGAAAACTCATGCATGGAAGTATAACTGTGGTGTTTTGTCCTCAACATTGAGAATAAATGTGTAGTGAAAGCATGATTCATCTCTTCATGATTCACCATGATAATAGTGTGAGAATACAGATTCAGAGACCTTTGAGGGAAGTGCAGAATTCTCCACTGTAAACCACACTGTGCAGAACGGGGCATTCTGTTACAGTCTTGCCTTACTTAGTGATATTTAAACACATACATGGAAGTATAAGGCAACTGTTGTATACTCAGCTCTGAGAAAGAACACTGCGAGGAACGCATCATTCCATGAAACTCTTGTTTCTGTATGTTAGTGTTAGATTACGGATGCAGAATTTTCATCTGTGTGAAAGAACACTGTGTGGCAAATACCATTCAGTAACTATTTTGTTTCACTAAGTTGGCAATGTTTGTAAATACATGCATGGAAGAACAAGCTATGTGTTATATTCTATATTCTGATTGAACACTGTGGGGAACGTGTCATTCAACTATTTTCTTGTGTCTCTATTTTCGAGGTATTTGAAAAAACATATAGAGACCAATGGAGAAAATATAGTTGGGCTCAACTGTGAAACAGCACTCTGCGGAATGCACCATGAGTGACTTACTAGATTGTTTCACTAAGTTGGTAAGGTTTAAAACACATGGATGGATGTATAAGCGAACGAGCACATAATCAAGTGCTTGAACACTGTAGGGAATGTCAAATTCAACTAACGTCCTCTTTCTCTTGCTAGAATTGTTAGACTACAGTTGCGGAGACAAATGAGGGAAGTACATTGTGCTAACCTCTGAGGAACAACACGGTACAAAATGCATCATTCAGTTCCCATGATGTTTCACTAAGTTGGTCATCTTTGAAAACACAAGCATTGAAATATAAAGGAAGCGTTATCTACTTACTCTGTGCGTAAAGTGTTATATAGTTACTCTGTGCAACACAACTGCGGAGATCAGCTAAAGTCATGTTACAAGTGTCAGAATCACGGTGGAGAACTTTGATTGAAGTGTAGAGCTTTCAACTCTGTGACACAACACTGTGCAGAACGAAGCATTAAGTTACAGTCTTGCTTAACTAAGTCCGTAATATTTGACAACATATGCATGGGTGTATAGGGTCAGGTTTTGTATTCAACTCTATAATTAAACTTTCTCGGGGGAGGCCTCATTCAAATAAGGTCTTTTTTTCACTATGTAAGTAGTGTTGGAATACACATGCGGAGACTTATGAGGGAAGTGCCGAACTCTCAACTCTGAAAAACCACTGTGCGGAATGCAACATTCAGTGACCTAGCCATTTCACTAAGATATCTATGTTGGAATACTCCTGCATGGAAGAATAAGTTAAGTGTTATATACTGAACTCTGTGAAGGAACACAGGGCAGCAGTTCTCATTCAATTAACATAATGATCGTAGTGTTAGAATACAGTTATGGAGAGCATTGCGGGAAGTGCACTGTGCTCCGAGAAACCACACTATGAGGAATGTAGCATTCAATGACCAGTTTGTTTCACTACTTTGGTTGTTTCTGAAAACACATGCACGGAAGCTTAAGTTAGGTGTTACATTCTCAAATCTGAGCATGAATGGGGAAAGCCTCATTCAACTAAGGCTTGTTTCACTATGTTAGTAGTGTCGGAATAGAGATGCGGAGACCTATGAGAGAAGTACAGAAGCCTCAATTCTGAAACAATGTGGGGAATGGAGCATTCAGTGACCTGGTTGTTTCACGACTTGGTAATTTTGAAAACTCATGCATGTAAGTAGAAGATTGTTGTTTATTTTACTCACTTCTGAGAATAAAGTGTGGTGAATACAAGATTCAACTATCTTCATGATTCCCTATGTTAACAGTGTGACAATATCGATTGAGAGACCATTGAGGGAAATGCAGAATCCTCAACTCTGTAAAAGAACACTGTGCGGAATGAAGCCTTTGGTTATAGTTTGCTTACCTCCGTTAGTCATATTTGTAATCACATGGATGGAAGCATAATGTAAGTTTTGTATACAGAGCTCGGAGCGAGACAACTGTGGGGAATACATCATTCAGCTAACATCATGTTACAAGTGTCAAAATCGCAGAGAAAAACTTTGAGGGAAGTGCAGACCCCTCACTCTGTGACACAACGCTGTGCACAAAGCAGCATTCAGGTACACTCTTGATTCACTAAGTAATGTTTGACAATACACCCATGGATGTATAAGATCAGTGTTGAGTAGTCAATTCTGAATGAACAATACGTGAGATGCTGCATTCTTGTTTTCATTGTTATTTGTGTTAGAATACACATGTGGAGACCTATGAGGCAAGAGCAGAAGGCCCAACTATGTGAAACACTGTACAAAATGTAGCATTCTGTGATCTCGTGATTTCACAACGTTGGTAATGTTGGTAATGAATAAACTCATTCATGGAAGGTTTATCTAGTTGATTTGTACTAAACTGTGAGAATAAAAGTGTGGTGAATGCAGGGTTTAATGAACTTCATGATTCACTATGTTAATAGTGTAGAATACCGATAGAGAGACCTATGAGGGAAGGGTAGAGTCCTCAACTCTGTGACAGAACAGTGTAAAGGCAAAATTCAGTTACTGAATTACTTCACTGTTGGTAAAGTTTGAAAACAGGCATGGAAGTAGAATCTTATAGTATTATGTACTCATCTCTCTGAACACTGTGGGGGGAACACTTCATTCAACTAACGTCAAGATTCACCGTTATTAGTGTTAGGATACAGTGTGGAGACCAATGTGGGAAAACAAATGTTTGAGACCCACGTTTAACTATGAGAAACAACACTATGTGGAATGCAGCCTTTAAATACCAAGTTGTTTCACGGTACTCGTCATGTTTGAAAATACATGTATGGATGCATAAGGCCAGTCTTTTATACTCAAATCTGTCCACAAACACTGTGGGAACATCTCTCAACTAAAGTCATCCTTTCCTATGTTAGATGTGTCAGAATGCAAATGCAGAGACCTTGAGGAAAGTGCAGAGCTCAACTCTATGAAAGAACATAGTGCAGAATGCATCATTCAGTGACAATCTTTCCCTAAGTTTGCTAGTGTTTGAAAACAACATGCATGGAAGTGTAAGTTAAGTGTTATATACTCAACTCTCTGAATGAACACTACGGGGAACCCATCATCCAATTAAATCGTGTTCACTATGTTATAATGTTAGATAGAATACAGATGCGGAGACCAAAGAGGAAAGTGCAGCATTTTCAACTCTGTGAACTAAACTGTGCAGAATGCAGCCTTCTATAATAAATATGTTTCACTAACTTAGTAATGTCTGGAGAAACATGCATGGGAGCATAATGTAAGTGTTAGATACTCAACTCTGATAATGAAATTTGTGTGAAAAGTCTCATTCCACTAACGTCGTTTCACTTTGTTTGTAGTATTAGAATGCAGATTAGGAGACAAAGGAAGGAAGTGCATAATGCTCTTCTCTGTGGAAAACACGGTGCGCAACGCCACATTTACCTACCTTTTTTCTATAAGTTAGTCATCTTTGAAAGCACAAGCATGGAAGGAAGTATAAAACAAGTGTTATAGACGCTACTCTATGCAAGAACACTGTGGGAAAGGCATCGTTCATAGAGAGTCATATTTCTCTAGGTAGTAGCATTAGAATACAGATGGGGAGACCAGTGAAAAAAGTGCATCATGCCCAACTCTGTGAACAATATTGGGCGTGATGAAACCTTCCGTTACCACATTCTTTCACTGACAGTAATATCTGAAAACACAATCATGGAAGTATAAACTAAGTGCACAAGAACACTCTGCGGTAAGCAACATTCAAATAACGTCATATTTCACTATGTTAATAGTGTTAGAATACAGATGCAGAGACCAATGAGGGAAATGCAGGGGACAAACTCTTTCGAAGGATTCTGGGTAGAAGACACCAGTTACCAGGTTGTTTTACAACGTTGGTAAAGTTTGAAAACACATGCATGGAACTATAAGCATAGTAGTATGTACTCAAGTCTGTGAAAGAAAACTGTGGGGAACCCATTGTTGAACTAACTACTTTCACTATGTTAACTGTGTTTGAAAAAAAGAGACGAATGATGGAAATGCAGGGTCCTTAACTCCGAGAAACAACACTAGGCGGAAGGCAGCACTCAGTTACCAGGTGGTTTCACACTATTGGTAATGTCTGAAAACACATGTATGGACAAATTCCCTACATGTTATATAATCAACTTTGTGCCTGAACACGCTCTGGGGAAAGTATCATTCAGCTAAGGTCATTTTTCCTTATGTTAAAAGTGTCAGAATAAGAGTGCCGAGACCTTTGAGGGAAGTGCAGTGCACTCAACTCTCTGAAACAACACTGTGATGAATGCAGCACTCCGTTTTCAGGATGATTCACTAAGTAATGTGTGAAAATACATGCATGGAAGAACAAGCTAAGTATTTTGTACCCAACTCTGAGAATAAAAATTGTGGTCAATGCAAGAATCAACTAATTTCATGTTTCAGCATGTTAGTGGTATTAGAATAGAGATGTGGAGGGCCCCACTGTGTGGCTCTGTTGGTGTAGGGTCCAATACAGCTCAGTTCATGCTCTCACGGCGGGTGGGAACCCCGCGTCGGGTTCTGTGCTAACAGATAAGATAGCTCAAGCATGAACTCTCTTTCGGATTCTGTGTCTCCCTGTCGTTCTGACCCATCCTGGCTCATGCTCTATGCGTGTGTGTGTGTGTGTGTGTGTGTGTGTGTGTGTGTGCTTCTGTCTCTCAAATATAATAATAAACATTAAATAGAGTAAAAGATGGAGACATAATGAGGGATGCTCTTCCTATGAGAGATGACAATAGAATAGTCTGAGGATGAAGGACTAGTACAATCTCCTGGCAAGCTGACTGTCTCAGGTAAAAGAAATACATATGGAGCGAGGGGCAAGATGGCAGAGACGTAGGGAGTTCCCTGCATTATAATCATCCCCATATCTCACACGGAAAAGATCTGAAACCATAGGAAACCTTACAGAATCCAAGAGATGGGAGAGAAAGGACACGGAATCCACTGAGAAAGCCTTCTAACGTGAGTGTGAACTGGGGAAAATAAAATCGGGCCAGGATTAGAGACTTGAGGGACCGGGACGATCTCCGTCTCTGGGGAGTGAATGGGAAAAAAGAGGGAGTCCAAAACTACTCAATATATGGTCCCTGTCACTGGGAAACAGAAAAGCCTTAGCTCGGGGCACAGAAGGACCGTGTGTGCCTAATCCCAGCGCGCCAGTTTCCCTCGCACCAACTCGTCCTGGAGCGGTTGAGTGCGCGCACCGCTTCTTTTTTCTCCTGGTGCGGCTGGATTCCTGGAGGAAGCGCGAGCGTACCTCCGCTCTCCTGGCTGGCTGGGACTCTAGAGGGAAGGCGAAGGGCTTAAAACTGGGAGATTTGCGTGCGAGATCATGTTTCGGGTGACGAGACCCAGAAGGACCTGGTTTCCATCTCTCCTGCGGCCCCGCGTGCATCCCAGGGTAACCCCCTCCTTGTTCGCCAACCCGACCCGGAGGAGAAGGGAGCAGCGACTCTGGTTCTATTCCCAGAGGTAGGTAAGAGATTTGGAATTGCACCGAAGGGATCGCCTGCGAGGTTGTGTCTACAGAAATTTCAGTGGGGCATGCGTACTGGGACTTGGAAACTGGACTTGGCCTGGGTTAAAGAGCGCGACCCACTTTGGCTGCGCAACCTGCACAGGGAGTTTACACACCCAAAAAAGTGAGGTGCAGTGCTTGGTTCAAGAAGAGACTGGTGCACCGCCACTCTCTCCTACGCACAACCGCTAAGGCAGAATTCACACTTTACACATTGGATCACACCATCCCTGCTGGAGAGCTGCCCTCCTCCTTTTTTTCTCTTCTTTTTTGTTCCTCCTTTTTTTCTTTTTTCTTTTTCTATTATTTTTATCTATTATCGAAGAGCCACATCGTGTCGCACTAAATGAGGAAGTTATGGACGTTTTTGGTTTTTTTTTCTACACAGTCTATGCAAGTTGATATATACCTCTCTCCCTTCTCTGGCCTCCATCAAATGCAGAACCTGGAGAAGCTTCCACGAGAAGCAACAACTCTGTCCCTAGTTAGGACACACAGTAGGTCAAGGTATATGATGTGACCATTTTCAGTTGTAACTCTCTCTGGAACCGTTTATCTCTTTAAACAGCACTCTCTTCTGGTCATGTCTCTAGTTTATGTGTTCCAAGGTATATCTTTGGTGTTTTTTACTTTACAAAGATTAAAACTCTTTCCCAAGAGCCTACGGGCCTCTTTTCTTAGCTTGTCATCCTTGGTAGTGCCTCCAGAAACCATAAGTGTTTAGAGGCAGAGGAACACAGGAGGACCACTGTATGATTGAGGAACTAACATGAGAAGGAGGACATCTCGCCTGGCACTTACATCTCCTGGGCTGACTCACTTCTTCCAGACCTCCTTTAATGGGAATGATCCTGGAAACTGAAATATTATTGTTGTTTTACTCTTTTTTTGTCCAAAGTTAGTCATTAAGCTGTTAACAACATCAATTGTAATCCTCACTAACTGAAAAACATGAAAAACCCAACTTTCTGAGAGGTGCTTATCAATCTGAATGCTCTTATTCAAAGTTTATTTTTTCTAGATTTCATAATTCATCACTTTTCCCATCTCTTTTGGGAAATGTGCTTTTGCCGAGACACTGCAACTGTTCAAGTAGTAAAAATATTATGAGCTATCTGGGAATATATATTCGAATTAGAAACTTATACTGGAACTGAAAGAATGGAGAGTGAAAGTCAGGTCTGATATGCCAGTTTCTGGAAAAGAGCTGATTCTATGTTCACGTAACCAGGTTCTGTTTTGGCCTGTATAGCTGACATCTCTTATTGATAGCTTATCTGTCTTTTCTATTTTGATATCAGAACATATTCATTTTAATTCTGTCATATAAAATTCCTAACATTTTTTCCATCGGGCAAAATTATGTATTTCACAGAGTAAGTAAAATTTGTCATTCTCTGAGAATACCCATATTTCTATAACTTTTTCTAACTCACTCTTGTAGGTGGCATTCTTCCTGCAGAAAACACTTTCCCAGTTACCCTGGAAGGCTCTAAGGATGTCTTCTCCCCATTGATTTTTGTGCCTTAGGGCAGCATGTCCAGAGAGGGAGTGAGCTGAGCAGAGGCTGCCAGCAAGACCCTGCAGGCAGAGTTGGTATCAACTCTTGCTTCACCTTTTGCAAGCCGTTTACCCTCCTTCCTCTTAGGGCCTGTTTCCTTACATTGAGAGCAGGGTGGCCATACTTACCTTGCAGAGTTCTGAGAATCAGAGCTCAAGCATGAAAAGCCTGCAGAAGGTTCTCTCATAGTCTCCCGGTTTAACCACTCATAAGAATTAATTGGAGATGGATTAAAGATGTAAATGAATGATATGAGACCATAATCCCTGTTCTTATTTCTGCTCCTAATATGCTGAGATGGAGCTCTTAAGGTGGTGAAGGGCTGGGTGGAGAGTAATCCTGGAAATAGATGCCTGTTTGTAACAAACATTCTTTAGGAGTCTAGAATTATTTCTCTGACCTGTAGGACTGGACATTTCCTTCTCTCCTTTTGCAGACACAGCCAGTACCGTGCATGCTGCCAGCAATGCCTTATCTCCTCAAACTCCCAGTTATATATCCATGTAAATTCACAGGGAATGTCGAATTTCATGTACACTATGACATACAATTTTTTTTCCTGTGGAAAAAAAATATGCTTGAAAATTGAAATGTCCCAGTGAGAAGGGTGGAGTTTTGTGTCACTGAGGCTGCCCTGTTGAAATCAGGCAGAGTCGAGAAGACAAGGATTGTTCCTGATTTGTAGGGGTTAAGCTATGTTACTGTCAGCGTTGGGGTTAGTTTTTTGAACTTTTACCCTAATACATTTAGAAAGTTTAATTTCTGTCCCGCAGGTCAACGTGGCTGCATGACATTTCCTCTTTTCCCAAAAGTGCCCTCCATGCTGTACGGCATGGGCTGCCCTTTATCACCATTCATGGGCTCTGGGCCACGCGCCTTCACCACCCTGGTGGTCTCTGGGACCTCACCCTCTACCTCCACCTGCACCATCTGGACAGATGATCTGAACAGCATAAGTTGACTTATGAAACACATTTCACCTTTTTGTTGTTCTTGGGTCTTTGAAGAAGATGCAGTGATGGCACCACAGGACTTTCAGGTCTCCCTGACTGAGGACGTCGTAATGTTCTTCAAGTTTCTCAGGACATCCGTGAAATAGGCTATTTCCACTCAGTGACTGGGCGGCACGTGTCTCTTATAGGGAAGGAAAAAGGCCTTATACCGGCTGACAGACACAGCACTCCCAGGGATATAGTTTGTACAGAGACCATGTGCTGGCCTCTCTGAGGGTTGAGACACATCCTTAACTTTATTTCTAGCTAGTTGAGACCCATGCTGTTCACACTTGCTTGATTAGTTATAAAAACACCTGAACCAGGACCATGTGGAAACTTTCTTAAGGGATAGGTTAGATCTCCGTCTTGTCCTCAAGGGTCACCTGAGGAACCTGGAAATCCCATGGTAAGGGACTAGAGAGTGGTAAAGAGTTGAATGGAAGATGGAGGGGGGTTCTTCTGCACAGTCTATGCAAGTCAGAATCAATCTCCATCCACTTTTGACATTTATGAGACAAAGACATGGTGCAGCTCCCATGGGGAACATCAAATGTATCTCTACCAAGGATGTGCAGAAAGACAAGGTAAAATTTTTTGCCCTTTTCAGTTGTAATGATTTCTGGAAATTTCTATCTGACCTTCTCTGGTTTTCTATATATAATAGTCTCTTTACTATTTTATCTACTTATTCCTCACAAGCTTCCATTTTAAGATAATCATGTTACCCCTGGTGAAGCAGCAGCTGCGTGAGTGAAAGTTGCCTGCTGAAGCAGCGGCTGCCGTTGAAGTAGCACCAACGCCTGCGGCAGCGGTTCTGGCACCCAGTGAAGTTGCAGTGGCAAGGGCTACATCGGCCCGCTCAAGCGGCGGCTGTGTGAGCGAAAAGTTGCCTGCTGAAGTAGCGGCCGCTATAGCGGTTGCTGCATGGTGAGGTGACGCAGACTCTGAGGAACTGAAGTTGCTACATTCCCCAAACTCACTCAGGTTGTATTGCTGCTTGACCCCGTTGGATCTGAGGCTGGGACACTTCCCCCACCCTCCTCTCAACCTCCGGCAACAGGGAAACAGAGACCAGCAGAACAGTTAGTGGCGGTGTAACAGCCTCTCAGGAGTAATCAGACTAGATACTTTCTCTGGATAAAACAACCGTCTTTCTCTCACCTCTCCAACCATATTCCACCCTTTAGCTCTATGTAAAAAGCTCCTTATTCCTTCTGCCTGTTCATTCTGTCTCCGATTTTGCCTCATCTCCACCTTATCATCTCTTTCTCTATGCTCTTCAACCAGCACTGCATAACCAGCTATTTAATTGTAGCTGGAAAATCTGGTTATAGGCTTTAAACTGATCTTTGTCTATCTGCTTTCTTCTTTCTTCCTTTTCTTCTTTTCGACTTTTTAAAATATATTTTTATTTTCTGTCATTCACCTTCCTTCCTCTGTCTTTTCTCATTACTTTTTAGTTTTCCCTCTCAGCGCGATTGTTGGATTTCTCTGTGCGTTTGTGTCCCTCTGTTCCCTGTGTGTTTGTCAGTCTGTTTTCTTCTCCAGGACTACCACAAGAAACAAGCCAAAGTACACATGGTGGAGAGTCCCAAATACCACTAGGAGTAGGAAAATAAAAGAACCAAGGTCTCAAAAAGAGAGACCAAGAGATAACATTCAAAGAACACTTTCTAAAAGAATAGGCCGTGGACAGTTAAAGAGTCTTCTTGGGTACATCACCGCTCACAGATGCAGAGAGCATAACAAGTCTTTAAAACTAACAAGAGACAGAAAGCTAACCAAAATGACGAAAAGAAAGCTCTCTGCCAAAGAAATTCCAAGAAGAATTGACAGCTAATGTACTACTCAAAACAAATATCAGCAGCATAACTGAACAAGATTTTAAAACAATACTCATAAAATTAATCGCTGGACTTAAAAAAAACATAGAGGACATCAAAGAAACTATGGCTACAAACAACATGGAGAACAAAAATAGGCATGATGAATTAAAAAATGCGATAAATGAAATACATAATAAACTGGAGGTGTCCAATGCATGGATTGAAAATGCAAACAAGAGAATAAGTGATTTAGAATACACCATTATAGAAAAACAAGAAGCTGACCAAAAAAGAGACAAAATGATCCAAGAACATGAAAGAAGATCTCGAGAGCTCAGTGATACAGTCAAATGCAACAATATCCATACCATAAGAATCCCAGAAGAGGAAAAGAGAGGGAAAGGTGCTGAAGGAGTCCTGGAATATATTATAAGAGAGAACTTCCCCACCTGGGGAAAGAAGTAAACATTGAAATTCAAGCGAATTTCAGAGAGAACTCCCCTGAGATGTAATTTCAAACGATCTTCTGCATGACATATCATAGTGAAAATGACAAAATACAAGGACAAAGAGAGAATTTTGAAAGCAGCTAGGGAGAAAAGGGCCCTAACATACAAAGGGAAACCTATCAGAGTGATGACAGACCTATCTACTAAAACTCGGCATGTGAGAAAGGAATGGCAAGAGATCCTCAATGTGATGAACAGAAAAAAATATTCAGGTAAGAATCCTTTATCCAGCAAGCTTGCAATTCAAAATAGGAGAGATAAAAGTCTTTACAAATACACAAAAATTGAAAGAATTTGTCACCACTAAGCCAGTCCTACAAGAAATCCTAAGGGGGGCTCTATGAGGGAAGTATTGCAAGGAACGGAGACAACAGAGTCACCACCACAAGCATGAACCCCACAAAGGACACGATGACTCTAAACCCACAAATTTCAATAATAACACTGAATGTAAATGGGCTGAATGCTCCAATCAAAGACATAGGTTATCAGAATGGATAAAAAACAAAATCCATCTATTTGCTCTCTACAAGAAAGGTATTTTAGATTGGAAGATACCTTCAGGTTAAAAGTAAAGGGATGGAGAAATATCTATCATGCTACTGCAAATCAAAAGACAGCAGGAGTAGCTATACTTATATTGGACAAACTGGAATTTAAGTTAAAGACAATAACAAGGGATGAAGAAGGCATTATATAATAATCACAGGGTCCAACCATCAGGAAAAGCTAACGATTATAAATATCTACGCACCGAATATGGGAGCACCTAAATATCTAAAACAATTAATCACAAACAGAAACAAGCTTATAGATAAGAATGTGCTAATAGCAGGGAAATTTAATAATCCGCTTACAGCAATGGATAAATCAGCCAGACAGAAAATCACTAAAGAAACAATGGACTTGAAAGACACAATGGACCAGATGGATCTGACAGATATATTTAGAACTCTGCATCCTGAGGCAAAGGAATTCACTTTCTTCTCAAGTGTGCATGGCACATTCTCCAAGATAGAACACATACTAGGACATAAAGCAGCCCTCAATAAATATAAAAGAATGGAGATCATACCTTGCACACTGTCAGATCATAATGTTTTGAAAATTGAATCAATCACAGGAAGAAGTCTGGAAAACCTCCAAAAATATGGAGGTTAAAAAACACCCTACTAAAGAATAAATGGGCCATTCAGGCAATTAGAGAAGAAATTTAAAAATATATGGAAACAAATGAAAATGAAAATACAACAATCCAAACTCTATGGGATGCTGCAAAGGCAGTCCTAAGAGGAAAGTGCGTTGCACTCCAGGCTTATTTCATGAAATTAGAGAAAGCGCAACTGCAAACTCTAACAACTCGCCTAAAGGAGCTAGAGGCAGAGCAACAAGAGCACCCCAAACACAGTAGACGAGAAATAGTAAAAATCAGAGTGGATATAAACAACATAGAGACCAAAGATACAGTTGAACAGATCAATGAAACCTAGTTGGTTCTTTGAAAAAAATAAATAAAATTGACAAGCCTCTAGCCAGGCTTCTCAAAAATAAAAGAGAGAGCACCCAAAGAGACAAAATCATGAATGAAAATGGACTTATTATTACCAACCCCTCAAATACAAGCGATCATCAGGGAATACTATGAAACATTATGTACCAACAAATTGGACAACTTAGAAGAAATGGACAAATTCCTAAACACACACTCACTACCAAAATTCACAAGGGAAGAGATAGGAAATCTGAACAGACCCATAACTAGTGAAGAAATCGAATCACTTATCAAAAATCTCCAGACAAATAAAACTCTGGACCTGATGGCTTCCCAGAGGGGTTCAGACATTTAAAACAGAGTTAATGCCAATTTNTGATACATCACATCAACAAAAGAAAAGATAAAAACCATAAGATCCTGTCCTTAGATGCAAGAAAAGCATTTGACAAATACAACATGCCTTCTTAATGAAGACCCTAGGAAAATTCGGGATAGAAGGAACTTAAACATCATAAAGCCATCTATGAGAAGCCCTCAGCTAACATCATCCTCAATGGAGAAAAACTGGGAGGTTTCTGCCTGAGATCAAGAACACGACAGGGATGTCCACTCTCACCACTGTTGTTTAACATAGTGCTGGATGTCCTAGCATCAGCCGTCAGACAACAAAAGGAAATCAAAGGCATCAAAATCAGCAAAGAAGAATCAAACTTTCACTTTTCGCAGTTGACATACTTTACATAGAAAACCCGAGAGACTCCACCTACTAGGACTGATCCTACTAGAACTCCACCTACTAGAACTGATCCAAGAATTCAACCAAGTTGCAGGGTACAAAATCAACATACAGAAATCGGTTCAATTTTTATATACCAACAATGAAGCAACACAAAGAGAAATCAAGAAACTGATCCCATTCACAACTGCACAAAAAAACCATAAATTACCTACGAATAAGCCTAATCAAGGATATAAGAGACTTTATGATGAAAACTATAGAAAACTTATGAAGGAAATTGAAGAAGACACAAAAAATGGAAAAATATTCAATGTTCATGGATTGGAAGAATAAATATAGTTAAAATGTCATTACTACCCAAAGCAATCTACACATTAATACATCCTAATCAAGTTGCACCAGCATACTTCTCAAAACTAGAACAAACTATCCTCAACTTTGTATGGAACCTCAAAAGACTCTGAATAGCCAAAGTAATACTAAAGAATAAAACCAAAACAGTAGGTATCACCATGCCAAACTTAGCCTCTACTACAAAGCTATCATCAAGACAGTATGGTATTGGCACAAAAATAGACACATAGACCAATGGAATAGAACTGAAAACTCAGAATTGGACCCAAAAATATACAGCTAACTAATCTTTGACAAAGCAGGAAACAGTATCCAATGGAAAAAAGACAGCCTCTTTAACAGATAGTGCTGGGAGAACTGGACAGCAACATGCAGAAGAATGAAACTAGATCATCTCACACCGTACACAAAAATAAANGCACATGTACCCCAATGGTCATAGCAGCACTCTCAACAATAGCTAAAACTTGGAAAGAGACTAAGTGTTCATCAACAGATGAATGGATTAAGAAGATGTGATTTATCTATAAGATGGAATACTACATGGCAATGAGAAGGAATGAAATCTGGCCATGTGTAGCAACATGGATGGACCTTGAGGGTGTTATGCTGAGCGAAATAAGTCATTCAGAGAAGGACAAATATCATATGTTTGCACGTATAGGAGGATTAGGAGGAACTTGACGGAGGAACAAGGGGGAGAAGAAGGGCGGAAATGGTGGGGGAAAGGGAGAGAGGCAAACCATGAGAGACTCTTGAATGCTGACAAAAACTGAGGACTGATGGATGTGGGGGGAGAGGGGGATGGGCATGGAGGAGGACACTTGTGGGGATGAGCACTGAGTGTTATGTGGAAACTAATTTGACAATAAACTATTAAAAAAAAAAGTAATCATGTTAGTTGACACCTCTGGAAACCACAAGAGGCTGAGGACCACATGGCTCTTACTTTGTGTTTGTGGAAATAACTTGAGGAGGATGACACTTCACTGCACACTCAAGTCTTCTGGGGCAGCTGACTCCCTCTGCACCTACTTTACACGAGATTATTGTTATTATTTTCATTTTTTCCTGTTTCCATGTAAGGAATGAACTTGTTCAGAATGTCTGCTATCTCCCCCATGACTGGAAAAAATGAAAACTGTTTCCAACTTTACATTGTGTGCTTTGTGCAATGCTGACTGTTCTTAGATAAATTTCAGAATTCATCGCTGTTCCTTCTGTGTTGGTAAATGTACAATAGAGATTTCTCCAGTTGTCTCCTAGGTGAAGACACTCTGAATTATCAGAAGAGACATGTGTACTAGAAAATGTACTCTGGAATTGCAGTCATGAAGGGAGAGAATCAGGGATTCTCTGCAGGGCCAGCACCTCACAGAGTCCTTCAGTTGTGTTTATATGGACAGGTTCTCTTGTGGTACAGGAGCTGTTGTAACTGGTACTTTCTCTCATGATACTTTATGGGAGTTTTACAACTGAAATCAGGATATGTTTATGTTCATTCACTTATGTAGAATTTCCACCTCCGTTTTACAGTGGAACAAAATAGCTTTGCAATTCCTATTGTGCTTAAAATCAGAATTAGATAAACATACCTGAGACCAATGAATGTGCACAGGTAACATGTTTCTCTCAGAAAACTCATTTCCAATACCTTGGAGGGCTCTGGGATTCCCCATCTCCTCAGAAGTCTCTGTGGTCTTGCAGAGAAGATGCCTTTGTCCAAGGGAGAGAAGCAGAGCAAGGACAGGCTTGGGCCAACAATCTGAGCTTTGACCCTGGGGTGGCTCTGAATCTCTGTGTGGTTCTGGGTTTTTCATTCCTTCATGTTCTGTCTGTTCTCAATGTGCAAATAAAAAGTCTGCAGATGTGGTGCAAGAGGACACCAGAGGGGTTCTGGACATGGATGCCTGCCTCTCTGGAATATGCTCCTTTACTAGACTGGCATTACAGCCATCAATCTTCTCAAACAAGATGCCTTGGCTTTCTGCATTTGTTAACATGGGCAGTGATGTGTGGTGACAGTAGTTTCTCCTTGTGGCATCTGGTGCCTTCAGGCTAGGTGGAACCTCATGGGAGGTTTGCATTTTGTGGCACTGATGCTCTGTTCTCCTAGAACCTGTGGCTGAACAAGGGGTCAAGTGCTGTCACCTACCATATGTGTTTATCTCCCGGTGGGCATTCTGCTTCTGTCATACCAACATACCTGTCCCTTCTGTTCTGTAGGTCCATATGGATGCAAGAGGACCTCCTCCTTTACCAGGACCACCCTGCAGGCCCTTCCCCACAGACCCCTTTTTATCACTGTTCATGGGCTCTATGAACCACCTCCTGCTCCCTGGTGTCCTTGGGACAGCATCTGCCATCTCCACTTCAACTATTTGTAAGATAATCTGAACAGTATGAGTTCACTTGTTCAGCATGTCAGCTTGTGTCTTGTTGAGTCTTTGAGAAGAGGTAGAGATGGACACCCAGGCTTTGCAATACAAGGGTGCTGCTAGCTGAGGACACTGTTAAGATTCCTGATTTTCTCGGGGCGCCTGGGTGGCTTAGTCGGTTAAGCGTCCGACTTTCGCTTAGGTCATGATCTCCCGGTTCGTGGGTTCGAGCCCCGCGTCGGGCTCTGTGCTGGCTGCCAGCTCAGAGCCTGGAGCCTGTTTCAGTCTGTGACTCCTTCTCTCTCTGCCCCTCCCCTGCTCAAGCTGTCTCTCTCGCTCTCTCCTAGAAATAAATAAATAAAAAAAAAATTAAAAAAAAGATTCCTCATTTTCTCAGGACATACATATGTTGGGTTGTGTCAATTTCTCTTACTGAGCTGGGCTTCAGGTGTCACTTGTGGAGAAGGAAAGAGTCTTTTTATAGAAAAGCAGGCATATCAGTTCTTCAGATGTGTCTTGTACAGAGTCCATGTTCCTGGCTCTGTGAGAGATGAGGGACACCCTTACCATCAGAGACTTCAGGTGTCCTAACAGGGAGAGAGTTACATGCATTAAATAACATGGAACTTCTGATCTATAGTATTGGGAGCTCCAGGAATGAATTCTCAATCAAGCACAAGAGCCGGAGACATGAAACTCATGGAAATGAACGGGAGACTATGGACGAGAAGGAAGAGCTGAGATGGTGCAGGGGGGAGAGTGTTGGACTCCGTGAGATGGAGTTGGAAGCCATTACTGGCAGGGCCTACAGCCTGGACAGGGAACATGAGGGCAGCGTGATGTCCACACAGAGCTGCTATATGAGTTCAAGCACAGTTCAGTTATCGTCTCTGGAATGTCATTGTGGCTAAAGTGCATCTAGTTCATTATCTAAATAAAGACTGTTGTTTCCCTTGGTTTTCTGAAGGTTCTGGATCTGTATGAAAGAATGCCCTGGAGATTCATAGTTTAGCTTGGTTTTTTATGGGATGCTTGTCTGCCTAAGTTTGTGTGCCTATGTGGGACTAAATGCAAAGAAATTTTGTAGATCAGCTGAGAGGTTTCCTTGGCCTCCAGCCTGAGCCAGTCTCTTAGCGAGGAATTCAGGGTTGGCCAGGACCCGTCCCTGCTGGAGTCCTGTCTCCGCACCCCTGCATCTGCTGTCACCATCCTGCCTGCAGGTTTGCATCTCCTAACCTTCCCTCACAATATCTGGAGGCATTGGCGGTGTTCCTGCTGTCTCAGCCCTAATACCAGCTCTCAGTGAGGCCATCTCAGAGCCTCAGCTTTGTTATCTGAGAGGCAGGGACAATGTTGGTTTCTGAGGTCAGTGCGATGAAGAGAGGATTAAGCACATGAGGAATTTGTAAAATGTATGGGATGAGTGGGCACTCACCCTTCTCTGTGTGGAGATGAATGTATCTGCACACAGAAGATCATCAACAGATGTTTATTCAATTTCATCAAACTAAGGCTGGGAGATTGGCAATCCCTGTTTCAAAAGATACGATAAAGTCCCTTGCATTTTTTTTCTATTGAAATTGAGGTCCCACTTTACAAACAAGGAAAAGACAAGTANGAGAGGCAGGGACAATGTTGGTTTCTGAGGTCAGTGCGATGAAGAGAGGATTAAGCACATGAGGAATTTGTAAAATGTATGGGATGAGTGGGCACTCACCCTTCTCTGTGTGGAGATGAATGTATCTGCACACAGAAGATCATCAACAGATGTTTATTCAATTTCATCAAACTAAGGCTGGGAGATTGGCAATCCCTGTTTCAAAAGATACGATAAAGTCCCTTGCATTTTTTTTCTATTGAAATTGAGGTCCCACTTTACAAACAAGGAAAAGACAAGTATGAGAATGTGTACATTCAGGGATCTATAGCTAAGATCTGAAGAGAATCCTCTTCCATTACAGGTAGACACACAGATGCAGCCACACAATTCAGTGTTCATCCAAGGCCACACATATATTGTCAAGACTAAATACATGGAAGAGAACAGAAGATCCCATTCCAGTAACTCAAAATTTCTTTGACATAGAGGACAATCAGTCTGAAATTTGAAGACCAGCTGTGGTGATTATATATTTAGAAATGGTGTCTAATCTGCTCCTTGGTCCAAACGCTTTCCTTGCTCACCCTGCCCCCTCCACTTTGTCTTTCCTAGTGTCCCCTAATATACCTGTCACAGTTGTGTCTCTGTGTTGGTGTCTGCTTCCAGGAATAATGACACTCGTTCTCCATCAAGTGCACACTTTGGGGTTCCTGTACACACAGTTAAAAACAGGTAGAGTGTGTAGTATTGTTTGAAGAAGATAGATCATTCTTTGGGGTTGTATTGCCTGGAAGGGACCCATAGTTCCATCTGGGGAGTTGGACACATCCTATAGGAGCTCTGTTGGTGGTGGTTTATTCTGTAGATAGATACTCATGAGCACATGGCGCCTGCTAGTTTATGTGGTTTGTGCTGAAGAGCAGGGCAGATATCTGTCTCCAGGAAAGGGTCTATTGTGATGGTGAGGAATGGATTCAGGACACCAGTAAGGAGGCCCTACATTCATGCAGCTCTGTTGCCCTTCTCCACCTTACCAGTTGTCCCAAATAGCACCAATCCAGGTGGCCTCCAAGATGCCAAATGGCAACAATTTTCGTGGTGAGTCATATGATGTCCCCCAAACCTCCCCCTGTTGTCTTATTGAGGAATGGGGAGGGTAGAAGTCAATGGTATGAGATAGATTCCTTCAACACCACCCAGGAGATTGGGTGTAAGCATATGGCTCCTTCAACACTGGCCAATCCAGTGCACTTGGCCCCAAGGACCCTAAACCCTGCAGGCCCCTTTTTCCTCTCTGTTTAGGGAAGCAGCCAGCCCTCCAGCAGCTTTTGGGTCATGGCTGTGCCACCAAGGGCAAATGTCTGACTGTCCACATTGCTGCCAGCATTGCTATAGTAAATGTCAACATGAGCAGCTGCTGTACAGGGGATTCTCGTCCATTGTGATCAGGGCCTGGGACAAAACGTGACAGGAGACAGGGTGAGTCAGGAGTGCCCTGTGCTCCTGGACAGGGCTACATGCCTAGATCAGATGGCCTGACGCCTGGGGAGAGGTGGAGAAAGAGCCAGTCAAGGAGAGAGACTGAGTGAGTGATGGGGGAATTGGGCAAGTCATCAAAAGTGAAAAGAAGAAACATAGATAGCCAACAGAGACAAAGAGGAAATGCAAGGAGGAAAGCAAGTACCTGGTCCAGGTATGTGGACAGGGTGACATGGGCCAGGGGAGAGAGGAGGTATTAAGTGTCTCTGAGTGTTGAAGGAGAAAAGACTGGCATCATGGGCATCATAGTTCTGTGACTCCAAGACTCCAGCTTCCCTGAGGCTCAGGTCTGCAGAGGCCATTGCACTTGAAAAGATGGGTCCCCTCATTTCTCCTGGAATTGTCGAGCTCAGCCTTATGTTCTGTCATGGAGAGGGATGTCTTGAGGGAGAGTGTGCTGCTCTTTGGAGGTAAACACCAGAGCCTGCCCTGTGGGGATGTGACCCTGAACCATTTCCCTCAGTGCCCCAGCCCTGCTGCATTCCCCCCATGCTGGCTGGCCTTCCGCATGGTCTGAACCCAGACATCAGGCATTGTGCTTTCCCCAGGTCCTGCAGCCTGGACCTGGCAGAGGTGGATTGCTGATATTGATTAAATGTACTTGACAATAAGGTATATATTGTCCCTCTGAAACTAGAAATGTGCATCAAAATAGTGAGTTGCTATCCTCTTGTCCACGGCCAGTTTGAGGATACCAAGTGGTAGGTGAACCCTTTAAAACACCATAGTCTTCTTTTACATTGAATTAAAAGACACTTTCTTATCCCAACTTTCTTTCAATTCTGAAGAGATGGCAATTAGTAATTGAAGGCATAATGGTCTTACAGGAAATTGACCTATCTGCCTGATGGACAGTAATTCATCCATCTGCATCCCTAAAGTACATTTCGTTGAAAATATTAACCAAATATATATACAGTAAATTCATAATAGATGTGTAGCTCCCTGTATGTCGCATTCTGACCTTGTCACATATGTGTCATCAAAGACATTCTTGGTGACTTTTCATATAAGTTCTCAACATCAAGATGGTGGTGTTGGAGAATATGGTATAAATGGAATTTCACATATTCTAAATTAGGAATGATTTTTACAAAATTTTTAATGTTTATTTTTTTCTGTTTTGAGAAAGTTTGAGCGGGGGAGGGTGGAAAGAGAGGGAGACACAGAATATGAGCCTGTCTCCAGGCTCTGAGCTGTCAGCACAGAGCCCGATGCAGGGCTCAAACTCATGGACATGAGTCGAAGTCGCATGCTTAACCAACTAAGTCACTCAGACACCCCAGGAATGCTTTTTTAATGACAAAAAAGAGAAATTAAAAATAATATCTCTAGTGTAAAGGATGTCAATTTTTAATTGAAAGACTGCTCACACATTTGTTGTATTAGTCTTAGGCATACATCGTAGTCATTCCATATGTCTAAAAATTATGTTGTACTAAACCACAAGTGTACATATCATGTGGAAGCATGCAACACTATTATTACAGGATTGACTCTCATCCATTGGCTGTACCTTATATCTGTAGGAGTTATTCATCCCATAGCTGGAAGCCCTTATCTCCCTTTCAAAGCTGTCAATTTTTTATCTAAGTATTTACCTGTTGTTCAGCATGTGTAAATATGTGGCCCAGTTTTCTGTGAACATTACTTAAAGCATTACAAATGATGTCATTACATTAATAAATTCGTTTTCATTCTTCACTCACAAGAAAGGAGAAGGAAAAGATTTCTTTATGTCCCAGGCCCTGTCATGAAGATCCTTCCCAACCTAGAGTGCTCTCTAGGTTAGTTGCCTAGAGCACCTTCAGCGCCTCAGCTGAATGGCCATGGCCTTCAACATTGCAGGAATTCCCACAGTGGCCAGCAGATGGCGTGCGAGCACCACAAACCGGGAGGGGTGCGTTCCTCTGCGTGCACAGTGCTGGCGGGCAGAGGGCGCCCCACTGGCTTTTCTGACCCAGGGCACCTGAGAACAGGAAGGGCTTCTGTTGCCTCCAGAGGATTCAGGGCCTCTGCAGCTACCTCAGGACAGAAAACAGAGCTGCGTTTCCAGCAGGTTCCGNCCTCAGGAGAGACTTTGGGAGGTTTGCAGGCACTTGAAGTCTCCTGAGTCACCAGAGAGAAGCTGTCTTGTTGGGCTGAGTGCTAAGGAGAGGGCGCTGGGTGGCTTCCCTGGGCGCGCTGGTCGGTGAGGAGCACAGTCCCTTGCATGTTCTGCGCTGTTGCCCTGTTTCATTTCTCACTTTCCCTGACAGTGTTTAAAGATGTAGTTTACTAAAGGATCCGTGGGTGGAGGGGTCCCACGACATCACATCATAGATGCACTGGGTGTTGTTCCAGGTTCAGACTTGTTTCTGGGGAGAAATCGGGACAAATTCAGAAGAATGGGAGCTGCATTCAGTTAGGATGTGAAATGCTTACTCTCAGGACCTTCTAGAAGAGTGAGCTGGGACCCACTCACCGACTCCTGCTGGAACCAGAGACCGAGGTAAGGTCACAAACTGTCCCCCACATTGTACATGCTTTTTAAAAATTTAATGTTTTTTTTTCCAACATTGTAAGTAATTAAAAATTAGAGAAAACATGGTGGGTAGGTATAATAAATCTTATGTTATTTTCTTAAATTCCAGTTAGTAAAGCTACAGTGTAATATTAGTTTCAGGTGTACAATATAGAGCAGCACCTGCACACATCACCCAGCGCTCATCACAAGTGCTCTCCTTAATCCCCATCACCTGTTTCACCCGTCCCCCTGCCTCACTGTGGAAACCCTCAGTTTGTCTCCAAGAGTCTGTTTGTCACTGTCTCCTCCCCCCACCTTTCTTTTGTTTCATTTCCATGTGTTAGTGCAATCATATGGTATTTGTCTTTCTCTGACAGACTTATTTCACCCAGCAGAACATTCTCTAGCTCCATCACCTTCTTGCAAATGACAAAATTTCATTTTTTAAGGCTGAATAGTATTCAATTCCATATACTACCTCTGTATACATTCCACAGAAGACATATTAATTTATTTATTAGTTGATGGATACTTGGGCAGTTTCCATAATGTGGTTGCTGTAGAAAATGCTGCTATAAATATCAGGGTGCATGTATCCGTTTGAAATATTATTTTTGTATTCTTTGTGTAAATACCCTGTGAAATTGCTGGGCCCTAAGGTAGTCCTATCATCAAATTTTTGAGAAATCTCCAAAATGTTTTTCGAGTAGCTGCACCAGTTTGCATTCCTACCAACAGTGCAAGAGGGTTCCTCTTTCCCCACATCCTTGGCAACACCTGTTGTTTCACCATTCGATTTTAGTCATTCTGACAGATGTGAGGTGTTATCTCATTGTACTTTTTAAAAATGTTTATTTACTTTTGATAGAGAGAGATTGAATGAGGGAGTGGCAAAGAGAGATGGAGACAGAGAATCTGAAGCAGGGTCCAGGCTCTGTGCTGGCAGCACAGAGAGCGACGCTGGGCTCGAACTCATGAGCCATGAGATCATGACCTGAGCCTAACCGATCTGACGCCTAACCGACTGAGCCACCCAGGCGCCCCCTAATTGTACTTTTGAATTGTATTTCCCTGATGATCAGTGTTGTTGAGCATCTTTACGTGTGTCTCTTGGCTGTCTGATTGTCTTCTTTGGGAATATGTATATTCATGTCTTCTGTCCATTTTTAATTGGATTTCTCATTTTTGGGGTGTTGTATCACTTTGTATAATTTAGACACTAACCCTTTATCAGATGTCGTTTGCTAATATCATCATTCTGTAGGTAGCGTTTTAGTTTTCTTGATTGTTTCCTTGGTGACAGAAGCTTTTTATTTTAATGAAGTCCCATTATTTTTGCTTGTGTTTCCCTTACGTCAGGAGACATATCTACAAAGAAGTTTGTACAATTTCAAAGAAGTTACTGCCTGTGTTCTCCTCTGGGGTCTTTATGGTTTCAGGTTTCACACATAGGTCTTTATCCATTTGGAATTTAGTTTTGTGTATGTTGTAAGTAAGTGGTCCTTTTCTCTTGTTGTTTGCATGTTGCTGTCTAGTTTCCCCAAAACCTTACGGTGAGGAGACTTTTTAAAGTATATTTATTTATTTTTGTGAGCGAGAGACAGCATGCCAAAGAGGGGCAGAGAGAAATTGAGAGTGAGAAACCCAACAGGCTTTGCGCTGTCAGCACAGAGCCCAATGTGGGGTTTGAACTCATGAACCCTGAGGTCATGACCTGAGTTGGATCCAAGATTAGACGCTTCAGTACTGAGCCACCTATGCGCCCCAAGACTATCTTTTTCCATTCGATATTCTTTCCTGCTTTGTTGAGGATTATTGACTGTATAGGTGTGAATTCATTTCTGGGTTTCCATTCTATTAATCTACGTGTCAATGTTTTTTTGTTGTTGTTTTGTTTTTGTGAGTACCGTACTGTTCTGATCACTACAGCTTTGTAATATAACTGAGCGTCTGGAATTGTAATGTCTCCAGCTTTGGTTTTCTTTTTCAAGTTTCTTTTGGATATTATGAGTCTTTTGTAGTTTCATACAAAATTTAGAATTATTCTAGTTCTCTGACAAATGTTTTGTTAGTTTGATAGAAGATTTCATTAAATGTGTAGTTGGTTTTGGGTAGTATTACACACTTTAACAGTATTTACTCTAACCATCCATGAACATGGAATGTATGTCCATTTCTTTTGTCCTCCTCCATTTCCTTCTTCAGTGTTTCATAGCCTTTAGAGTACAGATCTTTCACCTCTATGGTTAGGTTTATTCCTAGTATCTTATGGTATTGGATGCACTTGTCAATGGGATTGATTCCTTAATTTCTCTTTCTGTTAATTCATGACTGGTCTATTGAAATGCAGCAGATTTCTCTACATTGATTTTTTATTTACAAATAGTTCATTGTCAGGTTGGTTTCCATATAACACCCAGTGCTCATCCCCACAAGTGCCCTCCTCCATGCCCATCTCCCCGCTCCTCCCCCACTTCCATCAGTCCTTAGTTTGTTTCTCAGTATTCAAGAGTCTCTCATGGTTTCCCTCGCTCCCTTTCCTCCACCATTTCCCCCCTTCNGGTTTAGGGCATTCTTGTTGCACTGCCTCTAGTTCCTTTAGGTGAGCTGTTAGATTTTGGACTTGTGCTTTTTATAATCTCTTAAAAAAAAGGCCTGGAGAGCAATGTAATTTCATCTTAGGACTGCCTTTGCCGCATCCCATAGATTTAGATTGTTGTGTTTTCATTTTCATTTGTTTCCAAATATTTTTAAATTTCATCTCTAATTGCCTNCTTGGAGAATGTGCCATGCGCACTTGAGAAGAAAGTGAATTCCCTGGCCTCAGGATGTAAAGTTCTAAATATATCCATCAGATCCATCTGGTCCATTGTGTCTTTCAAGCCCATTATTTCTTTAATGATTTTCTGTCTGTTTGACCTATCCATTGCTGTAAGCGGTGTATTAAAGTTCCCTGCTATTACCACATTCTTATCTATAAGCTTGTTTCTGTTTGTGATTAATTGTTTTAGATATTTAGGTGCTCCCATATTCGGTGCATAGACACTTCTGATAGTTAGTTCTTCCTGATGGATGGACCCTGTAATTATTATGTAGTGCCCTTCTTCATCTCTTGTGATTGTCTTTAATTTAAAGTCCAGTTTGTCTGATATAAGTATAGCTACTCCGGCTTTCTTTTGATTTCCTGTAGCATGATATATATTTCTCCATCCCCTTACTTTTAATCTGAAGGTATCTTCCCGTCTAAAATGAGTTTCTTGTAGACAGCATATAGATGGATTTTGTTTTTTAATCCATTCTGCTACCCTATGTCTTTTAATTGGAGCATTCAGCCCATTTACATTCAGTGTTATTATTGAAATATGTGGGTTTAGAGTCTTTGTATCTTTTGTAGAGTTCATGTTTGTGGTGGTGTCTCTGGTATCTTTGTTCCTTGCAACCTTTCCTTCAGAGAATCCCCCTCAGGATTTCTTGTAGGGCTGGCTTAGTGGTGACAAATTCTTTCAATTTCTGTTTATTTGGAAAGATTTTTATCTCTCCTATTTTGTATGACAGGCTTGCTGGATAGAGGATTCCTGGCTGCATATTTTTACTATTCATCACATTAAAGATCTCCTGCCTTTCTTTTCTGCCCTGCCACGTTTCAGTGATAGGTCTGTCACCACTCTGGTAAGTTTCCCTTTGTATGTTAGGGCCCTTTTCTCCCTAGCTGCTTTCAAAATTCTCTCTTTGTCCTTGTATTTTGCCGTTTTTACTATGATATGCCGTGCAGAAGATCNTGAGCACTGCTGTATCCAAGAAGACTCTTTGACTGTCCAGGGCCTATCCTTTCAGAGAGTGTTTTTTGAATGGTATCTCTTGGTCTCTCTTGTTGGGACCTTGGTTATTTTATTTTCCTACTCGTAGTGATATTAGGGACTCTCCACATTGTGTACTCTGGCTTGTTTCTTGAGGTAACCCTTGAGAAGAAAACAGAGAGACAAACACACAGGGAGCAGGAGCACACAAACACACAGACTAATTCAACTAACATGCAAACCGAGAGGGAAAATGAAAAAGTTAAGAGAAAAGATGGAGGAGGGAGGGCGAATAATAGAGAGTAAAAAATATATAAAAGGGTAAAAAAGGAGAAAAGGAAAGGAAAAAAGAACAAAACCAATGGACAAAGAATGGTTTAAAGCATATAACAGGATATCCCAGCTACAGTTAAATAGCTGGGTGTATGCAGTGCTGGTTGAAGAACATAGAGAAAGAGAGAGAAGACAGGGTGGGGATGCGGCAAAATTTAAGTAGAATGAACAAGCAGTAGGGATTAGAAGCCTTTTTCAAAGAGCTAAAGGGTGGAATATGGTTGGATAGGTGAGAGAAGGACGCTTGTGTTATCCAGAGAAACTAAATAGTCTAATTACTCCTGAAAGAGATGAAAATGATGGTAGGTGTAGAATTTACATCTACAGATGGACTAAATATGATTGGTTAAGCAAGCCGGTGACCAGAGTTAATCAGGTCAGTGTTCTGGGGAAAAAAGAAAGAAAAGAAAAAAAAAAGGGAGGAGGGCACCTCTCAAGCAGGGATGGGCGTGGCGGGATCGAATGCCTCAGGCGGGAGTTCTGCCTTGGAGGTTGTGGGGAGGAGAGTGGCTGTGCTCCAGTCCCTTCTTGAACCAAGCGCTGCACCTCGCTTTTTTGGGCGTGTAAAATCCGAGTACCGGCGGCACAGAAAAAGTTTGTTGTGCTCTTCAACCCAGGCCAGTCCCAGTCTCCAAATCCTAGTCTGAGCGCCCCGCTGAAATTGCCTTAGACACAACTTCCCAGGCAATCCCCTCGGGGCAATTCCAGGCCTCCTGCCAAGATCTGGGGGTGGAGTCAGAATCGCTACTTCCTTCTCTGGGTTGGCCTGAGGAGCATGGGCGGGGGCTTGCCTGCCAGGTGTGCGGGAGCCCGCTGGAGTGAGGAAAACCAGGTCCCTCTGTCTCGTCACCCGAAACACGAACTCACAGGCAAATCTCCCAGTTTTTAGCTCTTTGCCTTCCCTCTAGAGTTCCAGCCAACCAAGATTGCGGACGCCCGGTGCCCGCGTGTGGCTCCTCCAGGGGCCCAAGCCAGCCGGCAGGACCATGGCAGCAGGCGCGCCACTACTCTAGAAGTCCGCCAGCCAGGAGCAAGCACAAAGAAGCAGTCCGCAAGATCAGCCCCTCCGGGACCATTTGGCGTGAGGGGACCTGGCGTGCAGGTATTTGGCGCGCAGGGTGTTTCTATATCCTGAGCGGAGGTTTTGCCCTGAGCGGAGGTTTTTCTGTTTTGGACTCTCTCCTTTTTCCCTCTCACTCCCCACAGAGGGGGATTGCCTCCGACCCTGGAGTCTCCGATCCCGGCCCAATTTTATCTTCCCCAGTTTGCACTCAGGTTAGAAGGCTTTCTCAGTGGATTCTGCGTCCTTTTTCTCCCAATCTCTCAGGTTTCGTAAGGTTTCCGATGGCATCAGATCTTTTCTGTGTGAGGTATGGGTGCGAGTGCAAGTACGGAGCTTCCTACTTCTCCGCCATCTTGCCGGAATCCCTCCGATATTTTAAAAATTTTAAAGAAATATAAATATAAAAGAATTACAGAGGACAAAAGAAAACAAAAAAAGGCTCTCTCCCAGTTATCTTTCCTGAGTAGAGTGAAATTCACCAGCATCTTGGGATAGAAGTCTGATCCTCCCAACCCTTCTTTCCTCTCTCCCATTATACACATGTGTACACACACACACACGTAAACGTTTTTAAGGTTATGCTTATGGCTAGGTCACTTGACCTAGTCAAAATATGTACCATGGGAATGTTATTTTGAGGAATGTGTTTCAATGTGAATTTTATATGTAATTATTGCATAAAAGATCAATAGCAGATTTTCCAAAGCAGTTGCTATTTAAAAAATTCCAAACTGTTATTTCATATCAGCTTAAAAAAATTTCTTTAATGTCTATTTATTTGAGAGAGAGAGAGAGAGAGAGCGCAAGCAGGGGAGAGGCAGAGAGGACAGAGAGAGAGAGAACCCCAAGCAGGCTCGTACTGCAAGAGTTGAACCCAACACAGGACTCAAATCCACAAACCCTGAGGTTATGACTTGAGCCAAAACCAAGTGTCTGTCACTCAACTGACTGAGCCATCCACGTGCCCCTCATACCAGCTTTCTTATACAAACTCCATTACACTGCAGGTAGAAACAGAAGTAGTTCTTGTTACATTAAAAAAAAAAAAGGGTGTTCAGGTATTTTTTCAGTTTAAAGATAACTACTCTTTATGGAACCAGATAGAGTCCTTGTTGAGAAGTAAATACACTTTTTATAATTTTTTAAATGTTTATTTTTGAGAGAGACAGAGTTGAGTGGGGGAGGGGCAGACACACACACACACACACACACACACACACACACACACACAGAGAGAGAGAGCGAGAGAGAGAGAGAGAGATTGAATCTGAAGCAGGGTCCAGACTCTGAGCTGTCAGCACAGAGCCCAATGCGGGTCTCGAACTCATGAACTGTGCGTACATGACTTGAGCCAAAAAGTCAGATACTTAACTCAGTGAGCCACACAGGAGCTCCTATAAATACACCTTTCAAAACTCTTCAACCCAGATTGCGTTGGGGATGAGTTTTTTTTTTCAGAATTTTTAATGTTTGTTTATTTTTGAGACAGAGAGAGGCAGAGCATGAGCAGGGGACGGGCAGAAAGAGAGGGAGACACAGGATCTGAAACAGGCTCCAAGTTGTCAGCACAGAGCTCAATGCGGGGCTCCAACCCCAAAACCATGAGATCATGTTTTAGCCAAAGTCAGAGGCTCAACTGACTGAGCCACCCAGGCGTCCCCCTGTGTTGGGGATGTTCAGAATGTATTGGCAGAGTAGCAAATGAAAAAAAGAAAAAAAAGCTAAAATAAGCACACCAAGAAGCAACTCTGATGTCAAAAAATAGAACTAATGGCCTCTTAATGTTACAAATTATCTTCCATCACGGTTTAACATATACACAATCAACGTTCATCAAGCTTGACTTTACCAACTTAAAATTGATTATAATTCACATGGTGGTTGGCTTTTTAATTTTCTTGTCTATGGGGAGAAAAATTTATGGAAAAAATCAATAATGTTGATAGCACATATGGAACAGTGATTCTTTTTTTTTAAATGTTTCATTTCTAGGAGAGAGAGAGAGACAGCGTGAGCAGGGGAGGGTCAGAGAGAGAGGTAATCACAGACTGAAACAGGCTCCAGGCTCTGAGCTGGCAGCACAGAGCCTGACGCAGGGCTCAAACCCACGAACTGTGAGATCATGACCTAAGTGAAAGTCGGACGCTTAACCGACTAAGCCACTCAGGCGCCCCTATGGAAGAGTGATTCTTAAGTGAAAACAAAGGAAACCACATTGAGAATGGAGTCAGGAACCCCTGAGTGGGGAACTCTTATGGAGGCAAATTCACTACCTCCACAAACAGCAAGGAGAAGGAAGATAAGAATTATTTTGACTGAAGAGGACATTTTTCACATAGAAATTTTGTCTCTTGCTTTAAAGAAAAGTAAGAAAAATTCCTCCTGCCCAGCAACAACACACTAACTACTGCTTGTAGGCAATGAGAAACCACCAAAACCTTGACCTCTTGTTATTTTGGAATAAACTGTTGTTCAGAACAACCCACCCCAATTCCTCCTAAAACCTAGTAAAAGCTGACCTTCCTTTTGTCTCTTCAGACTTGCCTATAGTTCACCATAGCTTACTTGTACTGAATGGTAATTCCTATGCTATTCACATTTAAACTCACTTTTTATTTAATTAAAGTTACTCTTTTTTTTTTTTTAAAGCTAACATTTGGGGGCACTTGGGTGGTTCAGTCAATTAAGCATCTGACTTCGGTCCAGCTCACAATCTGATGTTCATAGTTTGGAGCCCCACATCAGGCTCTGTGCTGCACTTTAGAATCTGGAGCCTGTTTTGAATTCTGTGTCTCCCTTTCTCTCTGCCCCTCCCCACCTCACTCTCTCTCTCTCAAAAATAATTAAACATTAAAAAAATAAAAATAACATTTGAATAAGGAAAATGTTTAAACACTTGTTTGCAAACAAAAATATTCACTTAAGAAGCAAACGCTATTGCCTCATTACATAAAGCATTGATATTCGATTCTTTAGTAGGTGATGAGGAAAGTACTAATATGCTATCAAGAGTTTCTCTCACCATAATAAATGGGCTCTGATTCATTCTCATTTTCTTTCATGAGCTTCCTACTAATCAGTAGGGTTCACCTATAAGGAACAATGAATCCAATACAGAGTAAAATTAACTGACCAATATGGAGATGGCTTTGGATTGGTGATAACTGTGCCCTGATTTGATTGGGATATAGTCCTAATCAAAACTGAAACCTAGTGGGGCGCCTGGGTGGCTCAGTCGGTTAAACGTCTGACTTTGGCTCAGGGCATGATCTCACGGTTCGTGGGTTCAAGCCCTGCGTCAGGCTCAGTGCTGACAGCCAGCTCAGAGCCTGGAGCCTGCTTCAGATTCTGTGTCTCCCTCTCTCTGACCCTCCCCTGCTCACGTTGCCTCTCTCTCTCTCTCTCAGAAATAAGTAAAACCATTTTTTAAAAAAACCTGAAACGGGCGCCTGGGTGGCTTAGTCGGTTAAGCGTCCGACTTTCGCTTAGGTCATGATCTTGCGGTTCGTGGGCTCGAGCCCCGCATCGGGCTCTGTGCTGACTGTTTCGGAGTCTGTGTCTCCCTCTCTCTCTGACCCTCCCCTGTTCATGCGGTCTCTCTCTCTCTCCTAGAAATAAATAAAAATATAAAAAAAAAAACTGAAACATAGTTCTAATAGACCTTACTGTCAGTGTGTGTGTGTGTGTGTGTGTGTGTGTAAACAATGCAACTACAATGTACTTAAGCTGGTGGTTTCATAAACTTACCTATTCACTAAGTAATGTTTCTAGGAGGTTTTGGGTACAAGCAAGCACTTAAAACAGTCAGCTAAATTCATTTACAATTTTTTCAAATTTATATAGACATTTCCTCCCAGTACATCTAAATTAGTGACATGGAGTTCTGAAAAATTCACCTGTGTGTTCTATAAAATGCCTCAGTAATGACATAAATAAATAATAACAGAGCTCTTCTGCACTTTCCTTTAAAAAAGAGTGAATATATATTGTCCACCTTTCAGCTAATTGACCTCAGTACATTATATATACACTTGTAATATTTATTAAGGGTCACTAAGGATTTAACTCTCTCATTTTTTAATATGCCTCACATCAAAAGCATTGATATTCTTCAGTTATCTGACAAGATGCCATCCCAAGATAGATACAATTTAATCATATATTTGGAAATCATCCAATCTCACATAAAATCAAGGTAAGAAAACATATTAACTGGCAAATAAAATGTATTTTCACTTATAGTAATACTGTACTTAAATTTGTAAAATATAGTGATGATGAAAAATCCTAAAGTAGAAAAAGAATTCCCTAACCTACAAGGGAAGACCCATAAGGCTAACTGCAGATCTCTCCATAGAAACTAGGCAAGTCAGAAGGGAGGGTCCATGATATATACAAAGTGCTGAAGAGGGAAAATCTGCAGCCAAAAATACTCTATCCAGTGAGGCTCTCATCCAGAATACAAGGAGAAAGAGTTTCCTAGACAAATGAACTAAGGAAGTACATGACCACTAAACCATCTCTGCAACAAAAATTAAAGGGGATTCTTTTGGTGGGGGGGAAAAAAACAAATGTGAAAAAGACTAGAGGGGAACAGATAAAATCTCCAGAAATAATGACAAAATAAGTTATAAAATGGTACTATATTCTTATATATCAATAATTGCATGTAAATGGCTTAAATGCTCAAATCAAAAGACATAGGGTATAAGAATGGATTAAAAAAAAAGACCTATCAATATGTAGCCTACAAGAGATTCATTTTAGACTAAAAGACACCTGCAGATTGAAAGTGAAGGGATGGAGAAACATTTATCATGCAAATGGAAGTCAAAAGAAAGATGAGTAGTGAAGGACGCCTGGGTGGCTCAGTCAGTTGAGCGTCCAACTTCAGCTCAGATCATGATCTCACGGATCGTGGGTTCAAGCCCCAGGACGGGCTCTGTGCTGACAGCTAGCTCAGAGCCTGGAGCTTGTTTCAGATTCTGTCTCCCTCTCTCTCTGACCCTCCCCTGCTCATGCTGTCTCTCTCTCAGGAATAAATAAAACATTTAAAAAATTAAAAAAAAAAAGATGAGTAGTGATACTTATTACAGACAAGCTAGATTTTAAAACAAAAACTGTAACAAGAGATGAAGAAAGGCACTATATCATAATAAAAGGGACTATTAATCAAGAAGATCTAACAATTATAAATATTTATGTCCCAAACTTAGAACACCCACATATACAAATAAATTAATAACAAACATGAAGGAGCTCAATGATAATAACACAATAACAGTAGAGAACGTCAGCACTCCACTTACAGCAATGAACAGATTATCTAAGCAGAAAATCAACAAGGAAACATTAGATTTGAATGACACATTGAACCAGATGGACTTAGTAGATATATTCAGAATATTTCATCTTAAAGAAGCAGAATAGAGGTGTCTGGGTGGCTCAGTTGGTTAAACATATGACCAGCTCAGGTGATGATCTCACAGCTCATGAGTTTAAGCCTTGTATTAGGCTCTTCTGTGATGACAGCTCAGAGCATGGAGCCTGCTTCAGATTCTGTGTCTCCCTGTTTCTGTCCCTCCCTTATTCTCTCTCTCTCTCTCTCAAAAATAAATAAGCATTAAAAAAAAAACAAAAATAAAACAGCAGAATACACATTCTTTTCTTTCTTTCTTTTTTTAACAAATAGTTTATTGTCAAGTTGGTTTCCATATAACACCCAGTGCTCATCCCTACAAGTGCCCCTCTCCGTGCCCATCCCCCCTCACCCTCCCACCTCCATCAGTCCTCAGTTTTTGTCAGCATTCAAGAGTCACTCATGGTTTGCCTCTCCCCTTTTCCCCCACCATTTCCCCCCTTCTTCTCCCCCATGGTCCTCCGTTAAGTTCCTCCTAACCCTCCTATACGTGCAAACATATGGTATCTGTCCTTCTCTGCCTGACTTATTTCGCGAAGCATAACACCCTCAAGGTCCATCCATGTTGCTACACAGGCCAGATTTCATTTTTTCCTCATTGCCATGTAGTATTACATTGTATAGATAAACCGCATCTTCTTGATCCATTCATCCGTTGATGGACACTTAGTCTCTTTCCATGTTTTGGCTATTGTTGAGAGTGCTGCTATGAACATTGGGGTACATGTGCCTCTATGCCTCAGCATTTCTGTATCCCTTGGGTAAATTCCTAGCAGTGCTATTGCTGGGTCATAGGGGAGTTCTATTGTTAATGTTTTGAGGAACCTCCACACTGTTTTCCAGAGGGGCTGTACCAGTTTACATTCCCACCAACAATGTAAGAGGGTGCCCGTTTCTCCACATCGTCGCCAGCATCTCGTGTTCTCTGATTTGCTCATTTAAGACACTCTGACTGGCGTGAGGTGGTATCTCAGTGTGGTTTTGATTTGTATTTCCTGATGAGGAGGGATGCTGAGCATCGTTTCATGTGTCAGTTGGCCATCTGGATGTCCTCTTTGGAGAAGTGCCTGTTCATATCTTCTGCCCATTTCTTTACTGGGTTGTTTGTTTTTCGGGTGTGGAGTTTGGTGAGTTCCTTATAGATTCGGGATATCAACCCTTTATCTGATATGTCATTTGCAACTATCTTTTCCCATTCCGTTGGTTGCCTAATAGTTTTGTGGGTTGTTTCCTTTGCCGAGAATACACATTCTTTTCAAGTGCACATGGGACATTCTCCAGAATAGATTATATACTAGACCACAAATCAGACCTCAGCAAGTACAAAAAGATTGAGAACAATACCATGCATATTTTCTGAGCACAATGCTTTGAAACTTGAATCAACCACAAGAAAAAATTTGGAAATACCACAAATACAGGAAGGTTAGATGACATGCTACTAAATAATAAATGGGTCAACCAGGAAATAAAAACTGAAATTAAAAATACATGGAAACAAATGAAAATGATAACACAACACTCCAAAACCTTTTGGATGCAGCAGAAATGATGATAAAAGGGAATTATATGCAATACAGACCTACCTCAAGAAGCAATAAAATCTCAAATAAACAACATAAATTACACCTAAGGAGCTAGGAAAAAACAACTAGTGAAGCAAAAGCCAACAGTAAAAGGGAAATAATAAATGTTAGGGCAGAAATAAATGTATTGGAACTAAAGAAACAGTAGAAGATTAATGAAATCAGGGCCTGGTTATTTGAAAAAATAATAAAATGGAAAAACCTCTAGCCAGACCTATCAAAAAGAAGAGAGAAACGATCCAAATAAATAAAATCACAAATGAGAGAGGAGAAATAACAAACAACACCACAGAAATACAAACAATTACAAGAAAATAGTTTTTAAAACTGTATGCCAACAAATTGGAAGACCTATAGGAAATGGATAAATCCCTAGAAATTTAAGTTACCAAAACATAAACAGGAAGATATAGAAGATTTGAATAGACGAATAACTAGCAAAGAAATTGAATCAGTAGTAGTAAAAAAAAACTCTCAAAAAATCATATATCTAGTATCAGACAGCTTTACAGGTGAATTCAACCAAACATTTAAAGAAGAGTTAAAACCTATTATTCTCAAACTATTCGAAAAATACAAAAGAGGGGCTCTTGGGTCAGTTTCACATCTGACTTTGGCTAAGGTTATGATCTCATGGTTCGTGGGTTCGAGCCCCGCGTCGGGCTCTGTGCTGACTGCCAGCTCAGAGCTACCACCTCTTAACACCATTGTCTTGGGCATTAGGATGTCAACATATAAATTTCAGAGTGATACAAACATTCAGACCACAGCATTCTCCATATATATGTAAAGTTGCACCATGGCAGGATTGTTTTCTTGGAGCACTTTCCGTGGTTCATCCAGTTGTGTCTACTAAGCATCCAAAATCTAAAAGTCAGCCTTAAGGAAGAAGAATGGTGGAAAGAAAAACCACAGTCTTTGCAGTGAGACAAAGCTGGGTGTGGGTTCTGGCCCTGGCAACATGAACCATGCATCCACAGGCCAACTACACAATTTCTCATGGGTAAACTGGAGTTAATAACTCACACAGCATTCTGCAGGTTTTCATGAGTTTTATTAAAACTTATTACACTTAATAAAAATTCATTTCTTTTCCATTATTTTTCTTCCACTTCTACCCTTTAGCCTCTTTCTTTCTAGACTTATTGGACTTAATTTTCATTGAATTTTGGCGTTTACAGAGTCAAGCCATTTTCAGAAGCTACAGATTTATCACTACTGAGTTTCAAGGGAAAAAATGCCAGATTTTTGAAAACAATTCATTAGACCATTTCTCAAAATATTCTCATGGGGCGCATGGGTGGCTTAGTCGGTTGAGCGTCTGACTTTCGCTTAGGTCATGATCTCGCGGTTCGTGGGTTCGAGCCCCGCGTCGGGCTCTGTGCTGACTGCCAGCTCAGAGCCTGGAGCCTATTTCGGAGTCTGTGTCTCCCTCTCTCTCTGACCCTCCCCTGCTCACGCTCTCTCTCTCTCTCTCTTTCTCTCCTAGAAATAAATAAAAATATTTAAAACAAACAAACAAAATATTCTCAGCAACATCAATAACATTTATGGAAAGACCCCAAGGTGGCTACTTTGAAAATAAGCATTATTATTATATTATATTATANAGATCATGAGAAATAAAAAATGGTGGTGGATATTTCTAATGAAAAAATAAAATTTAAATAGAAATTCAAATCCTTAAATTCTCTGGATTAGCATGAACTAAACACTTATTTTAAGCTAAGATAACTGGAGACCAAACTCCTTCAGGTTGTTGAGTTGACAGTCATGATTTCTTCTTATGTGGTAATTACAGCATTGGTCACAAAAAAGCGTGATGCCAAGAATTTGAGGATATATGGCAGGATTTAGAATATTTGGACTACTCCAAGTCCCCCAAAATGCTCCCCTTCATCCCCCACCATGAATTCTTCATACAAGTGAATCAGCCTCTCTGCCCATCCCTGATGAGGCTACGCCCATCTTCTTAGACACTAACTCTCTTATGTGAATGAATCCTTTTGCGGAAACTCACTCTCAGTTGCCTATCCCCAAACCTTTCTTCCCACCACTGCTCACAGTCTCTGTATATAAACCAGAGGAAGTCACAGTCTAATGGTTTAATTGTAGTATGTGGCAGAAATTGCAGAAAAGATACTATATCGTGGTGGTTAAGAACATAGGCACTAATGTCAGACTGTCTGGGTTCAAATTTCCTCTGTGACACTGTGTGATCTTAGTCAAGGTCCTTTACATATTTTTGCCTTAGTTTCTTTATCCGTAAAATGGCAATAATAGTTTTACCTGTCATAGTTTTTGTAATAGTTAGAAGGAGTTAACATACATAATGTGCTTAGAAGATCTGACACATAATAAGTGCTATGTTAGTCTTAACAATTATTGCATGCCATATTAAACTACCATTATGAAACAGTGCCTGAGAGCTCCAACCAACAATCATCTCTTCATGCACTTAGACTTTTCTGACATTCATGTTCCAGCCTGATGTGTTTCATACCTTTGGATCACTGTCATCCCCAGCACAGTTAATCCACACGTCTATGTTGAGCACACACGTGTGGCTAAAGAAACAAATACACAACAAAGCTGTATGTGTTGCTACTAGATTCATTTTATGTGGTCTGCAACATGGAAAGAAGTAGAGTTATATAGTGACACCCATATAGTAAGTCCCAGGTTAAAGCTTCCCCTTTATGTGTAACTACCATTTATTGAGGGCCTTTGGTATGAAAGACACTATGTGCTTCCGACATTACAAGCTGTTATGCACTGATTGTTTTTGTCCCCCTCAAATTCATATGTTGAAGCTCTAACTCCAATGTGATGGCATTTCACATGGGGTCTTTGGGAGGTAATTAAGAGTTAGAAAAGTGTCCTTATAAAAATAGACACCAGAAAGCTCTCTCTCTCTCTCTCGTTTCCCCCTTTCCTCTCTCCCCTTTTGCCTCCCCCTGCTTCCACTTCTCCATTCTTCCCCCTTGTCTCCCCACTTCTCTCTTATCTTTGTGAGGACACAGAAAAAAGACCAACCATGCTGATACCCTGATCTCAAACTTCAACTGCCAGAATTGTGAAAAACAAATTCCTATTGTTTAAGCTACTCAGTCTATGGTATTGTCTTATGACAACCTGATGTGAGACACAGAAATTATCCATTGTCCTTACAAGAGTGCAAGACACAGTCCCTGCCCTCAGGGAAACTTGAAGTTTAGTAGTTAGGTACTAATCTCAGTGTGATAAGATACTGTAGTTGGGAAGTACACCAAGGATAGCTTAAAGGAAGAAATATAAGCTGTCCCTATTTGGCATAACTTTCTGCCAAATATAGAGTTGTTTATTTTTTTCCTTTATTGATGATAGAAAGCCATGTAATTTGAAAACAATGTCAAATACTGTTTCTTCTCACCCCTTCAAACTAGGTCAACTTCTCAGGAGCTATGCCTTTCTCCTCTTTTTCTCTCTCCCTCCCTCCCTCCCTCCCTCCCTTCCTCCTCCTTCTCCTCCTCCTCCTCCTTCTTCTTCTCTCTCTCTCTCTGCATGTGTGTGTGTTGGTGTGTGCATGTGCAAATGTACATCTCCCTTCACTTCTGCTCTCACTTGCTTCAAAATTTTGGGAAGACGTTGGACCAAGAATCACCAATGTCCTGAGTTTTGAAATAGTCTTACCCTGGTAAGTGATGGTGATTTCAGAACCAAGGACAGCACCTGTGCCCCATCTCTTCTATCCTGTATTTTGTTTTCTATCTACGCTTGTAGTAGTGGTGTCATCAGATTTCCCCAGACACAGGTTAAGTCACACCACTCTAAGAAAATAATACTACTAGTACAATAATAGTAGCAATACATAGCATGGGTTGAGATCTTAATGTATAGTAAACATCTATTATTTAATTTAATTCCCATAACAACCCTGTAAGGTACTTTTATTATCCCCAGTTTAGAGTTGGGAAACAAATTCAGGACAACAAGGCCAAGTGGCTAGCCTAAGTTTACAAAGATAGTATGGATTGGAGCCAGAATTGGAATCTAAATTAGGAATATATTATTACTTAACTTGACATTTCTAATTACATAACTCTTTGCCAAAACGATTGTTTCCCTGAATAACTTCCCTTTTTTACAATAAAGCACTGTTTGCTAGTAACATCATCAGAATCATGTACATCTACTATAATAACTATATAGATCTTGATTAATTACTCTTGGGATATTGAGCTACCACGAAGCCAGGTAACATGTGGAGTCCCCATCAAGGAATCATACTGAGAGGCTGAGGCAAGAACTCCATAGTTAACTATTGCCTTCAATCTCAGTCTGTGAGTGATTCAGTTACTGCCACCAACAGAGAGGAATCAAGGAAAGGAATGATTATGGAAAAGTACTGTCTATCAGGGACTTTGTTAGGCATTTTTGCAATATGTTGAAATTTAATGTTCACTTTTGAAAATAAAGCTTATTACAGTTTTTTCAATATAAATACATACACAGAAGAAAAATAAAACCAAGGGAAAATTAACTCACTTTCAAATACTTCAATATAACAATTCTTTCTACTTTTTGTGTACTTCTTCACAGCCTTTTCTTTATAAAGTGAATTTGATCAACTCAGGGAGTAAGTACGTCAGGATCACATTTCTGCCTCAAACAAAGCTGTTAAGTATTTTTCAACTAAACATATTGGGACCCCAACTAAAGTCTCATTTGAAGAAAATATATAAAAATGTATCCAGTAAGGATTTTAGATAAGATTGTGGATATTTTCGAGTTGAGTGTCAATTATAAACCACAAATATTTGTAGCTAATGTAGTGACCCCATAGAAGAATCTCAAATATGAAGATTTCTAGAACTCCAATAACAATTTGCTATCTATATAAACACCACTAGGTGGTACTAGCTGACTTTTCCTTTCTCTTCAAGTAGTAAAATTGTGTGTGTGCATGTGTGTGTGTTTCCTTCTGCAGGCTTGTTAAAAAACAGGTAGGGGCACCTGGGTAGCTCAGTTGGTTGAGTGTCCAACTTCGGCTCAGGTCATAATCTCATTGTTTGTGGGTTCAAGCCCCCGTTGGGCTCTGTGCTGATAGCTAGCTCAGAGCCTGGAGCCTGTTTCAGATTCTGTGTCTCTCTCTTTCTCTGACCCTCCCCTGCTCACGCTGTCTCTCTCTCAGAAATAAATAAAACATTAAAAAATTATTTTAAAAACAGTGAAAAAAGTGCAAATGGACTTGAGGAACAGTTTGGGGGTGATGGAAAATTCTAAAACTGGATTGTAGTGATGGCGCACAAATTTAAATCACAATTTTACTAAGAAGTTTTGAATTTTTACCTCAGTAAAACTGTAAAAAGGAAAAATCTAAGATAAAAATTTCCATATATGGTATATCTTGATAGCATTTATATACTTTGTCTATATATTCATGAGAAAACTCTCTGCTTAGCTGCAAGTTAAAATTTTAAATTCATTTCTATAATGTGAATGTGGTTCCACCATGGTACTTTTAACTCCTTTTAATCTGCACCCTTTCAAAATTGCTTAACAACAACAGAAAACCATCATAATCCTGAAAATAACTTACCAGTATAATTAAATATATATTTAGAACTTATGTACTTGGGTTATTTTGTACACTAAAATAGAAACCAATTTTTAGTTCTGGCCCTTTAACATCATTATTTCTTTAAAAAATTTATTTATTATTATTTTTAGTAATCCCTGTACCCAGTTTGGGGCTATAACTCATGACCCTGAGAGCAAGACTCACATGCTTTTCCTCAAAGGTTCCAGATGTCCCTGGACGTTTAATATCTTTAACATGCTGAGTATCTCTATGAAGAGCAAAAGCCATAAGCCCACATTTTTAATTTGGATAATATTTTTCAGCATTTGACTGTAGGTTTATTTTCTACAAAGATAGTATATATAGTATAGCATAGCATATTCTTACTAATCCAGACAGCCCTTATCCGAGAAGTTAGAGAATTGGGAAGTAGGCAAATCTAGTGTGTTAGTTAAGCACCTCTTAGATCTAGGTTGAACTCCTTATAATAAATTCTGAACTTGAACAACTTACTTAACCTCCGTAATTTATAAATTTGAAATAAACCTTTCTTATAAAAACTTTGTAAGAATTAAATGGGTTTGACATCAATAACATACAGGGGGAAATGGCACTAAAACTGCCATGGCCACTTGTGCTTGCCAAAGAGTGGTTACCATAATTCATTTCAGTAAAATGAAATCTCTGTTCTTCTATTTACAGATACTGCTAGGAAAGAGGGAAAAAACAAAAACTGAAGGCTTTGGCCAGTGTTGTTAAGTTTAAGATCTAAAGGAGGTATATCACATTGTTTTTAGTAAAGACTCTGAGATAGTAACTATTAAAATTCCAGGTGATAGAGTGGAAGAAATAAAGGATAGTTTAATGCAAGGATGTTTAGTATTCTATTCCATTTGTGTTATTGCAATGTAACCAAGTTTTTAATTCTCCAGACTTTCCTAGCCTGCTGTACAAAGGCCCTTGTATAGTAGTTTGAGAGTATGTCAAGAAAAAAAGAGCTGAGTCCTGCTCCTGGCTTTGTATGGAGAAGAAAGAGCAACTGTAGAGCCACACAAGATATAATGCTTGGGGGAATATGCACTTGGGGATAGTTCCTATTGAGAACGAGCCCTGGAGAAGTATATTGAACTTATAGGATGTGAGAGAGATGGTTCTAACCAATCATACTTAGACCCCAAACTAAAAGAATTGAGTTATAGGTGGAATAATATATAAATTACTTAGTGCAGTGGCTAATATAAACACTCTCTCATTCTGTCTGTGTGTGTATATATGTGTGTGTGTGTACGTACACACACACACATATATACACACACACACACAGTTGAGCTAATTATTCATGGATTCCATATTTGTGAATTCACCTACTTATTAAAATTATTGTAGCCTATGGGGCACCTGGGTGGCTTAGTCGGTTAAGCGTCCGACTTTCGCTCAGGTCATGATCTTGCGGTTCGTGGGTTCGAGCCCCGCGTCGGGCTCTGTGCTGACTGCCAGCTCAGAGCCTGGGGCCTGTTTCAGTCTGTGACTCCCTCTCTCTCTGACCCTCCCCTGCTCACGCTGTCTCTCTCTCTCTATCCTAGAAATAAATAAAACATTAAAATTTTTTTTTAAATTATTATAGCCTCAAATCAATATTCATAACATTTTTGCTACCATTTGTGGACCTGCACAGAGCAGCAAAAAAATTCAGTTGCCTGATGCACACATTCCCAGCTGAAGTTGAACAAGGCAGTGCTCTATCTTCTTGTTTCAACTGTCATATTATAAATGGTTTTGTATTTTATTTTGTGCTATGTTTTTTTGTACTTTTGTGCTTTTTTTGGTGATATCACTGTTTAAATGGCCCCTGAGCTGTGCTGAACTGCTAGTGTACCTAAAAGAAGAAGGCTGTGATGTGCCTGACANTGGGTGTCCTGTATTGCAATCCAATTCTGACACTAACCACCCAGGGTTTAGCATCACACTCCACAGGTTAAAGGACAGTCTCCAACACCACCACTCTTAATTTAGACTCCAGCCACAAGCTTGAGTGCATATACATGGAAATAACCTAAAAAAAACCCCAGAGTATGACTGTGAGCCAGATGCCATATGTGACATCACTGGAAGGCTGTGGGTATACAGCTGCCTTAAGGAGATAGAGGAGGTAATTCACAGGAGTTTGCTTTTGCTTTGTTATGCTTAAGAAACGAAGCAGGAATAAAAACAAATCTCGTAAAGAACACCTGTGACTTCTGGCCTAAGTTGTTTAGATTTAGGGGGAAAAAGAGTCAGCATTTACCTTTAATATTTTCTTCTAAAAATATAAGATATTGTGCAATGCCTTTTGGATGGATTACTATAAAGTTTAAGAATATTCTAAAGAATGATGTTATTTGTAGATTTGTTACATGGAAGCTTCTGTTATCTGTTATTTATGCCCTAACTCAAAAGTATACGAATATTACATTTCTGAGAGTCAAATAGTTGAGCCCTTCTGTAAAAGCAGGTCTCTACAAAAGCTATGAAAAAGGAAAAATTGGGGTTCCTGGGTGGCTCAGTCTGACTCTTAATTTTGGTTCATGTCATGATCTAATGGTTCCTGACTTGAGCTCCCTGTCAGGCTCTGCATTGACAGTGTGGAGTCCGCTTGGGATTCTCTCACTCCGTCTCACTTTTCCCCTCCTCTGCTTGACCTCTCTCTCCCTCTCAAAAATAAACTTTAAAAAAGAAAAAAAAAAGAAAAATTAACCAACGAGGAAAAGCTACAGAGCATAGATTTGCATAGTTACTGAGTAAAAAGTCTGATTAATCATCCTACCTGAGGTTGTACAGAATTACCATAAACTAGAAACTGGAAATTAAGGATAAAATCACTGACTGCTTTGGATATGTTAAGTAGAGAGATGTTATTAGTCTTTTTTTTCCTTTTCAAAATTCTATTTATATTCTAGTGAGATAACATACAGTGCAATATTGGTTTCAGGAATAGAATTCAATGATTAATCACTTATGTATAACTTGTCTTCCTCAATACAAATCACCCATTTAGCCCATCCTCAACCCACCACCCATCAACCCCAAGTTTGTTCTTTAATTTTAGAAGTTTCTTAACATTTGCTTCCCTCTCTCTGTCTTACTCCCTCTCTCATATATTCATCTGTTTTGTTTCTTAAATTCCATATATGAGTGTAATCTATGGTATTTCTCTTTCTCTGATTGACTTATTTCAATTAGCATAATACACTCTAGTGCCACCCACATCCTTGCAAATGGTAAGATTTCACTATTTTTAATGGTTGAGTAATATTCCATTGTGTATATATACCACCTTTTTTATACATTCATCAGTCGATGGACCTTTGGATTCTCTCCATAGTTGGCTATTGTTGATAATGCTGCTGTACACATCAGGGCATATGTACCCCTTCAAGTCTGTATTTTTGTATCCTTTGGGTAAAAACCTAGTAGTACAATTGCTGGATCATAGGGTAGTTCTATTTTTAACTTTTTGAGGAATCTATTTACTGTTTTCCAAAATGCCTTCACCAGTTTGCATTCCCACCAGCAGTGCAAGAGTCTTCTTCCCCTTTCTCCACATCCTCACCAACACCTGTTGTTTCTTGCCTTGTAAAATTTAGCAATTCTGACAGGTGTGAAGGGGTATCTTATTATGGTTATGATTTGTGTTTCTCTGATGCTAAGTGATGTTGAGCATCTTTTCATGTGTCTGATAGCCATCTTTATATCTTCTTCAAAAGTGTATATTCATGTCTTCTGCCCATTTCTTCACTGGATTATTTCTTTTTTGGGTATTGAGTTTGATAGGTTCTCTGTTAATTTGGATACTCACCCTTTATCATATATGTCATTTGCAAACATCTTTTCCCATTCCATAGGATACCTTTTAGTTTTTTTTAATTGTTTCCATCACTGTGCAGTTTTTTTTTTTAATTTTTTATCTTGAAGTCCCAGTAGTTTATGTTTGCTTTTTTCCCCTTGCCTTTGGCAACACGTCTAGTAAAAAGTTGCTATGGCTGGGGTCAAAGATGTTGCTGTCTATATTCTTCTCTAGAATTTTTATAGTTTCCTATGTCACATTTAGTTCTTTTATCCATTTTGAATTTATTTTTGTGTATGGTGTAAGAAAGTGGTCATTTCCTTCTTCTGCATGTTGCCATTCAGTTTTCCCAACATCATTTGTTGAAGAGATTGTCTTTTTCCCCTGGATATTCTTCCTGCTTTGTTGAAGATGAGCTGACCTTATACTTGTGGGTCCATTACTGGGTTTTCTATTCTGTCCATTGATTTATGTGTCTGTTTTTGTGCCTGTACCATACTGTCTTGATGACTACCATTTTGTAATTTAGCTTGAAATCCAGAATCGTGACGCCTCCAGTTTTGTTTTTCTTTTTCAGAATTGCTTTGGCTATTCGGGGTCTTTTGTGGTTCCATACCAATTTTAGTATTGTTTATTCTAGTTCTGTGAAAAATGCTGGTGGTATTTTGATGGAGATTACATTAAATATGTAGATTGCTTTGGTAGTATAGACATTTTAACAATGTTCATTCTTCCATCCATGAGTATGGATGGATTTCTATTTTTTAAGGCTGGATTATTTATTTATTTATTTATTTATTTATTTATTTATTTATTTATTTATTTATTTATTTATTTACAGAATGAGAGAAGCAAAGAGAGAAGGAGAGAGAGAATCCCAAGCAGGTGCGACACTTATAGCACAGATGCAGGGCTTGATCCTGCGAACCATGAAATCATGATCTGAGCCAAAATCAAAAGTCGGAGCCCAGTTGACTGAGCCACACAAGTGTCCTTGCGTTTCAATTTCTTCATGTCCTCTTCAATTTCTTTCCTAGTGTTTTATAGTTTTCTGAGTACAGATCTTTTACTTCTTTAGTTAGGTTTCTTCTGTGGTATCTAATTGTTTGTGGTGCAATTGCAAATGGTACTTATTCTTTGTTTCCTTTTTCTGCTACTTTGTTATTGGTGTATAGAAATGCAACATGTTTACCTATACTGATTTTCTTTTCTTTTTTTTTTTCAAAAAAATTTTTTTAATGTTTTATTTATTTCTGGGAGAGAGAGACAGCATGAGCAGGGGAGGGTCAGAGAGAAAGGGACTCACAGACTCTGAAACAGGATCCAGGCTCCGAGCTGGCAGTCAGCACAGAGCCCGATGCGGGGCTCGAACCCACAAACCGCGAGATCATGACCTAAGCGAAAGTCGGATGCCTAACCGACTAAGCCACCCAGGCGCCCCACCTATACTGATTTTCTACTCTGAGACTCTGCTGAATTTGTGTATCTGTTCTAACAATTTTTTGTTGCAGTCTTTTGAGTCTTCTATATAGTGTCATGTCATCTGCAAATAGTGAAATTTGACTTCTTCCTTGCCATTTTTATGCCCTTTATTTATTGTTGTTGTTGTTGCCTGATTGCTGAGACTTCCAACACTATGTTAAGTAGTAATGGTGAGAGTAGGCATCCTTGTCTTGTTCCTGATCATAAAAGAAAGGCTCTCAGTTTTTCCTGATTGAGGATGATATTACCTGTGAGTCTTTTGTTTGTGACTTTTATGATCGTATGATAGATTCCATCTATCCCTACTTTGTTAAGGGTTTTTTTAAAGAATGGATGCTGTATTTTGTGAAATGTTTTTTTCTGCATCAATAATTGAGACGATCATATGGTCATTATTCTTTTATTAATGTGGTATATCATGTTGATTGATTTGCAAATATTGAACCAGCCCTGCATCACGGAAATAAATCCCACTTGATTATGATGAGTAATTCTTTTAATGTACTATTGAATTTGATTTGCTAGTATCTTGTCGAGAATTTTTGCATCCATGTTCATCAAGAATATTGGTCTATATTTATCCTTTTTAGTGGAGTCTTTGTCTGGTTTTGGAATTAAGGTATTGTTTCTCTTGTAGAATGAGTTGGGAAGTTCTTCTCTCATTTCCACTTTTGGAACAGTTTGAGAAGAAAGGGTATTAACTCTTCTTTAATTATTTAGTAGAGACCAGAGAGGTGGCAGGATATATTCAACATCCTGAATGGAAAAATATGCAGTCAAGATTTTTTATCTAGCAAGGCTTTCAATCAGAACAGAAGGAGAGATAAAGAGTTTCCCAGACAAACAAAAGCTAAAGGAGTTCATGACCACTAAACAAGCACTGCAAGAAATTTTAAGGAGGACTCTTTGAGTGGAGGAAAAAACAAGCAAAACATAAGACCAAAGACCAGAGAACATCACCATATTTTTGGATCCCAATGCTATGAAAATTGAATCAACCACAAGAAAAAAATTGCAAGCCGATAAAATACAAGATTAAAGAACATGCTACAAAAGAATAGGTTAACCAAAAAATTAAAGAAGAAATAAAAATAAACATGGAAACAAATGAATATGAAAACATGACAGTCCAAGCCTTTTGAGTGCACCAAATATGGTCATAAAAGCAAAGTATGTTGTAAGTCAAACCTATCTCAAGAAGCAAGTAAAGTCCCAAATATACAACCTAACCTTACACCTACATGAGCTAGAAAAGGAACAGCAAATAAAGCCTAAGGCTGTCAGTAGAAGATAAATAATAAAGAGTAGAAATAAATGATATACAAACAAACAAAAAGAGAACAGATTAATGAAACTAACAGCTAGTTCTTTGAAAGAATAAAGAAAATGATAACTCCTTAGCCAGACTTATCAAAAAGAGAAAGGAACCAAATAGATAAAATCATAAATGAAAGAGGAAAGACCACAACCAGAACTACTGAAATACAAACAATTATAAGCAATTATATGCCAACAAACTGAACAATCTGGAAGAAATGGACAATTTCCTAGAAACACACAAACTACCAAAATTGAAACAGGAAGAAATAGAAAATATGAGCAGACCCATAACCAGCAAAGAAATTGAATCAGTAATTAAAAATCTCCCAAAAAACAAGAGTCCTAGGCCAGGTAGCTTCCTAGGGGAACTCTACCACACATTTAAAAAAAAAGTTAATACATATTTTTCTCAAATTATTCCAAAATATAGAAATGGGAGGAAAACTTCCTAACTAATTCTACAATGCCATCAGTACCTTGATTCCAAAACCAAAGACTCCACTAAAAAGAAGTACAGGCCAATGTCCCTGATGAACATTGATGCAAAAATTCCAAACAAGATACTAGGAAATTGAATTCAACAGTACCTTAAAGGAATTATTCACCATGATCAGGTATGATTTATTCCTGACTGCAGGGCTGGTTCAATATTTACAAATCAATCAGTGTGATATGCCACATTAATAAAAGAAAGAATGAGAACCATATGATCCTCCCATAGGTGCAGAAAAAGCATGTGACAGTATACAGCATCCATTCTTGATAAAAACCCTCAACAAAGTAAGGATAAATGGAATATACCTTAACATCATACAGGCCATATATGAAAGATCCACAAGTATTATCGTCTGCAATGGAGAAAAATTGAGAGCCTTTCCCCTATGGTTAAGAAAAAGATAGGCAAGCCCACTCTATAGTACTGGAAGACTTAGCTTCAGCAATCAGACAACAACAACAACAACAACAACAACAACAAAATAAAGGGCATAGAAAATGGCAAGAAAGAGGTCAAAATTTCACTATTTGTGGATAACATGATACTCTAAGTAGAAAACCTTACTCCATCAAAATTTGCTAGAATTAATACATGAATTGAGCAAAGTCATGAGATATAAAATCAATGCCCAGAAATCTGTTGCACTTTTATACACTAATAACAAAGAAAAAAAAATGAATCAATCCCATTCACGGTTGAACCAAAACAATAAGATACCTAGGAATAAACCTAAATAAAGAGGTAAAAGATCTGTACTCTGAAAACTACAGAAGACTTACAAAAGATATTGAATAGGACACAAAGAAAAGGAAAGGCATTCCATAGTTATGGATTACCCAAAGCAATCTACACACATATTGCAATCCCTATCAAAATACCACCAGCATTCTTTGCAGAGATAGAAAAAACAATCCTAAAACATGTATGGAACCACAAAAGACCTCAAACAGCCAGAGCCATCTTGAAAAAAGAAAACAAGACCAGAGACATCACAATTCCTAATTTCAAGCTATATTACAAACCTGTAGTCATCAAGACCGTGTACTGGCACAAAAACAGACACACAAATCAATGGAACAGAATAGAAAACCCAGAAATGGACCCACAACTGTATGGTCAACTCATCTTCGACAAAGCAGGAAAGAATATCCAATGGAAAAAAATCTCTCCAACAAATGGTGTGGGGAAAATGAATGGCAACATGCAGCAGAAAGAAACTGGACCACTTTCTTACACCATACACAAAAATAAATTCAAAATGGATGGAATACCTAAATGTGAAACAGAAAACCATTAAAATCCCAGAGAAGCACACAAACAGCAACCTCTTTGACCTCAGCCACAACTTCTTACTAGACACTTCAATGGCCTCAAGGGAACCAAAAGCAAACATGAACTATTGGGACCTCATCAAGATAAAATGCTTTTGTACAGTGAAAGCATCAACAAAACTAAAAGATAGCCTATGGAATGGGAAAAGATATTTGCAAATGAGATATCTGATAAAGGGTTAGTTTTCTTCTTTTTATTTAAAAACGAATTTTAATGTTTTTTTAAAAAATTTATTTCTGAGAGAGAGAGACAGCATGAGCAGGGGAGGGTCAGAGAGAGAAGGAGACACAGAATCTGAAACAGGCTCCAGGCTCTGAGCTGTCAGCACAGAGCCCGACACAGGGCTCAAACCCACAAACCGTGAGATTATGACCTGAGTCGAAGTCAGACACTTAACTGACTGAGCCACCCAGGCATCCCTAAAGGGTTGGTTTTCAAAATATCTAAAGAACTTATCAAACTCAACACCTCAAAAACAAATAGTCCCATTAAGAAATAGAAGAAATGAATAGACATTTTCCCAAAGGTATCTAGATGGCTAACAAACACATGAAAAGATGCTCAACATTAGGGAAATACAATTCAAAACTATGATATGATACCACCTCACACTTGTGAAAATGGCTAAAATCAACAACACAGGAAACAAATGTTGAAAGGATACAGAGAGAGGAAAACCCTCTTGCACTGTTGGTGGGAATGCAAAGCTAGTGCAGCCACTCTGGAGAACCGTATGGAGGTTTCTCAAAAAAACTAAACATAGAACTACCTTACTATTCAGCAATTATCCTATTAGGCATTTATCTAAAGAATTTTAAAATACAGATTCAAATGGGTACATGAACCCTGATCATTATAGCAGTATTATCAACAATAGCCAAACTATGGAGAGAGCCCAAATGTTCATCAAATGACAAATGGATAAAGAAGATGTGGTGTATAGATATAGAGATAGATAGATAGATGATAGATACATAGATAGATAGATAGATAATATACTACTCAGCCATCAAAAAGAATGAAATCCTGCCATTTGCAATGACGTGGATGGAGCTAGAATGCATTATGCTAAGTGAAATAAATCAATGAGAGAAAGACAAATACCATATGATTTCACTTATATGTAGAATTTAAGAAACAAAACAGATGAAGACATGGGAAGGTAGGGGGAAGAGAAGAGAGGGAAACAAATCTCAGAAGACTCTTAATGATAGAAAACGAACTGAGGGTTAATGGAGGGAGGTAGGTAGAGAACGGGCTAAAAGGGTTATTAGTATTAAGGAGGGACTTTTTATGATGAGCACTGAGTCTTGTACATAAGTGATGAATCACTGAATTCTACTTCTGAACCAATATTGCACTGTATGTTAACTAAAATTTAAATTAAAGAATAAATAAAATAAATGCCTGGTAGAATACCCCTGGGAAGCAATCTGGCCCTGCATTTTTGTGTGTTGGGAGATTTTAAATTACTGATTCAACTTGTTTGTTGGTTATGGGTCTCTTCAAATTTTCTATTTTTTCCTATTTCAGTTCTGTTTGTATGTTTCTAGGAATTTATCCGTTTCTTACAGATTGTCCAGTTTGCTGGCATATAATTTTTGTTAATATTCTCTTATGATTGTATTTATGTGCTGTTGGTGGTGATCTGTCCCCTTTAATTTTTATTTTATTTTTTTTCAGTCCTTTCTTTTTTCTATTTGATAAGTCTGGCTAGGGGCTTAGCAATTTTATTAATTCTTCCAAAGAAGCAGCTCTTAGCTGTTCATCTAGTCTATTGGGTTTTTTTGTTGTTATTTCTATATTGTTTATTTCTGCTCTAGCTATATTATTTCATTTTTTCTGTTGATATTTAGGCTTTATTTGCTGTTCGTTTTCTAGCTCCTTTAGATGTTGTTAGGTTATGTATTTGGGATGTTTCTTGCTTCCTAATGTAGGCCTGTGTTGCAATATACCTCCCTCTTAGAACTGCCCTTTCTTCATCCCAAAGGGTTTGGACAGTTGTGTATTCATTTTCATTTGTTTCCATCTACTTTTAAATTTCTTCTTCAGTTTCCTGGTTAACCCATTCTTTCTTTAGTAGCATATTCTTTAATCTCCATTATTTGTGTCTTTTGAAATATTTTCTTGTGGTTGATTTCCAGTTTCATAGAGTGTGGTTTCCAAATATGCATGCTATGATCTCAATCTCTTGTACCTGTTGAGGGCTGATAAGTGACCCACTATGTGATCTATTATGGAGAATGCTCAATGTGCACTCAAAAAGAATGTGCATATATTCTGTTGCTTAGGATGAAATGTTCTGAATATATCTGTTAAGTCCATCTGGTCCAGTGTGTCATTCCTTCGTTGTTGACTTTCTGTTTAGATTATCTGTTCATTGCTGTAGGTGGGGTTTTAAAGTCCTCTACTATTATTTTATTATTATCAGTGAGTTTCTTTATGTTTGTTAATAAGTGATTTCTATATTTGGGTGTTCAAGTTTGGGACATAAATATTTACAATTGTTAGATCTTCTTCTTTTTTTTAATAGCTTATTGTCAAGTTGGTTTCCATATAACACCCAGTGCTCATCCTTACAAGTGCCCTCCTCCATGCCCATCACTCTCCTTCCCTTCCCCCGCACACACATCAGTCCTCAGTTCATTCTCAGCATTCAAGAGTCTCTCATGGTTTGCTTCCCTCCATCTTCCCCGATTTGCCCTCTTCTTATCACCCACGGCNGGAGAAGTGTCTGTGTTCATATCTTCTGCCCATTTCTTCACTGGGTTGTTTGTCTTGCAGGTGTGGAGTTTGGGGAGTTCCTTATATTTTGGATCCTAGCCCTTTATCTGATGTGTCATTTGCAACTATCTTTTCCCATTCCGTCAGTTGCCTATTAGTTTTATGGATTGTTTCCTTAACCATGCAGAAGCTTTTTCTCTTGCTGAGTTCCCAATAGTTCATTTTTGCTCTTGATTCCCTTGCTTTTGGGGATGTGTCATGTAAGAAATTGCTGCGGTGGAGGTCAAGGAGGTTGTTTCCTGCTTTCTCCTCTAGGGTGTTGATAGTTTCCTGTCTCACGTTCAGGTCCTTTATCCATTTTGAGTTTATTTTTGTGCATGGTGTGAGAAAATGATCTAGTTTCATTCTTCTGCATGTTGCTGTCCAATTCTCCCAACACCATCTGTTAAAAAGGCTGTCTTTTTTCCATTGGATATTCTTTCCTGCTTTGTCAAAGATTAGTTGGCTGTATACTTTTGGGTCCACTTCTGAGTTCTCAATTCTGTTCCATTGGTCTATGTGTCTGTTTTTGTGCCAATACCATACTGTCTTGATGATGACAGCTTTGTAGTAGAGGCTAAAGTCTGGGATGGTGATACCTCCCGTTTTGGTTTTATTTTTCAGTATTACTTTGGCTATTCGGGGTCTTTTGTGGTTCCATACAAACTTTAGGATAGTTTGTTCTAGTTTTGAGAAGTATGCTGGTGCAATTTTGACTGGGATTGCATTGAATGTTTAGATTGTTTTGGGTAGTAATGACATTTTAACTATATTTATTCTTCCAATCCATGAGCATGAAATGTTTTTTTAATTTCTTTGTGTCTTCTTCACTTCCTTCATAAGTTTTCTATGGTTTTCATCATACAGATCTTTTGTATCCTTGGTTAGGTTTATTCCTAAGTATTTTAAGGTATTTTGTGAAATTGTGAATGGGATCAGTTTCTTGATTTCTCTTTCTGTTGCTTCATTGTTGGTGTATAAAAATGCAACCGATTTCTGTACGTTGATTTTGTACCCTGCAACTTGGCTGAATTCTTGGATCAGTTCTAGGAGGCTTCTGGTGAAGTCTGTTGGGTTTTCTATGTAGAGTATCATGTCGTCTGCGAAAATTGAAAGTTTGGCTTTTTTTTTTTTTTTTTTTTTGCCAATTCTGATGCCTTTGATTTCCTTTTGTTGTTCGATGGCTGATGCTAGGACTTCCAGCACTTTGTTAAACAACATTGGTGAGAGTGGACATCCCTGCCGTGTTCCTGATCTCAGGGGAAAATCCCTCAGTTTTTCCCCATTAAAGATGATGTTAGCTGAAGGCTTCTCATAGATGGCTTTTATGATGTTTAAGTAAGTTTCTTCTATCCCGACTTTCTCGAGACTCTGTATTAAAAAGCAATGCTATATTTCATCAAATGCTTTTTCTGCATCAATTGACAGGATCATATGATTTTTATCTTTTCTTTTTTTGATGCGATGTATCACATTGATTGACTTGTGAAAGTTGAACAAGCCCTGTAACCCAAGAATGAATCCCACCTGATCTTGGTGGATAATTCTTTTTATGTGCTGTTGGATTCAATTTGCAAGTATCTTGTTGAGGATTTTTGCATGTGTATTCATCAAGGATATTGGCCTGTAGTTCTCTTTTTTTGCTGG
>NW_027530191.1:1444104-1444568 GCF_008692635.1 Crocuta crocuta | reverse complement strand
TTTAGGATAGTTTGTTCTAGTTTTGAGAAGTATGCTGGTGCAATTTTGACTGGGATTGCATTGAATGTTTAGATTGTTTTGGGTAGTAATGACATTTTAACTATATTTATTCTTCCAATCCATGAGCATGAAATGTTTTTTTAATTTCTTTGTGTCTTCTTCACTTCCTTCATAAGTTTTCTATGGTTTTCATCATACAGATCTTTTGTATCCTTGGTTAGGTTTATTCCTAAGTATTTTAAGGTATTTTGTGAAATTGTGAATGGGATCAGTTTCTTGATTTCTCTTTCTGTTGCTTCATTGTTGGTGTATAAAAATGCAACCGATTTCTGCATGTTGATTTTGTACCCTGCAACTTGGCTGAATTCTTGGATCAGTTCTAGGAGGCTTCTGGTGAAGTCTGTTGGGTTTTCTATGTAGAGTATCATGTCGTCTGCGAAAATTGAAAGTTTGGCTTTTTTTTT
>NW_027530191.1:1393540-1444010 GCF_008692635.1 Crocuta crocuta | reverse complement strand
TGAGGATGATGTTAGCTGAAGGCTTCTCATAGATGGCTTTGATGATGTTTAAGTAGGTTCCTTCTATCCCAACTTTCTCTAGAGTCTTTATTAAGAAGGGATGCTGTATTTTGTCAAATGCTTTTTCTGCATCAATTGACAGGATCATATGATTTTTATCTTTTCTTTTTTTGATGCGATGTATCACATTGATTGACTTGTGAAAGTTGAACAAGCCCTGTAACCCAAGAATGAATCCCACCTGATCTTGGTGGATAATTCTTTTTATGTGCTGTTGGATTCAATTTGCAAGTATCTTGTTGAGGATTTTTGCATGTGTATTCATCAAGGATATTGGCCTGTAGTTCTCTTTTTTTGCTGGGTCTCTGTCTGGCGTGGGAATCAAAGTGATGCTGGCTTCATAAAATGAGTCCAGAAGTTTTACTTTGATTTCTATTTTTTGGAATAGTTTGAGAATAATGGGTATTAATTCTGTTTTAAATGTCTGGTAGAATTCCTCAGGGAAGCCATCAGGTCCAGGGCTCTTATTTTTTCGGAGATTTTTGATAACAGATTCGACTTCGTCACTAGTTATCCATCTGTTCAGGTTTTCTATCCTTTCCCATGTGAATTTCAGTAGTGAGTTGTATTTAGGAATTTGTCCATTTCTTCTAAGTTGTCCAATTTGTTGGCATATAATTTTCCATAGTATTCCCTGATAATTGCTTGTATTTATCAGGTGTTGATTGTAATAAGTCTATTTTCATTCATGATTTTGTCGATTTGATTGCTCACTCTTTTCTTTTTGAGAAGCCCGCCTAAAGGTTTGTCAATTTTGTTTATTTTTTCAAAAAAACAAATCTTGGTTTCATGGATCTGTTCAACTGTTTCTTTGGTTTATATAGTGTTTATTTCTGCTCTGATTTTTATTATTTCTCCTGTGTTTGGGGTGCTCTTGTTCCTCTCCCTCTAGTTTCTTTAGGTGCGCTGTGAGATTTTGCACTTGCGCTTTTTTCTAATTTCTTGAAATAGGCCTGGAGTGCAATGTACTTTCCTCTTAGGAATGCCTTCGCCACAACCCATAGAGTTTGGATTGTTGTATTTTCATTTTCATTTGTTTCCATATATTTTTAAATTTCTTCTCTAATTGCCTGAATGGCCCATTAGTTCTTTTGTAGGGTATTCTTTAACCTCCATGTTTTTGGAGGTTTTCCAGACTTCCTCCCGTGATTGATTTCAATTTTCAAAGCATTATGATCTGACAGTGTGCATGGTATGATCTCAATTCTTTTATATTTATTGAGGGCTGCTTTATGTCCCAGTATGTGATCTATCTTGGAGAATGTGCCATGCGCACTTGAGAAGAAAGTGAATTCCATAGCCTCAGGATGTAGAGTTCTAAATATATCTGTCAAATCCATCTAGCCCAATGTGTCATTCAAGTCCATTGTTTCTTTAGTGATTTTCTGTCTAGTAGATCTATCCATTACTGTAAGTGGAGTATTAAAGTCCCCTGCTATTTGCACGTTCTTATCGATATGAGTATTTCTGTTTGTGATTGTTTTATGTATTTAGGTGCTCCCATATTCGGCACGTAGACATTTATAATTGTTAGTTCTTACTGATGGATAGACCCTGTAATTACTATATAATGCCCTTCTTCATCCCTTGTTACTGTATTTACTTTAAAGTCCAGTTTGTCTGAAATAAGTATAGCTACTCCAGCTTTTTTTTTTTTTTTTACCTACAGTAGCATGATATATATTTCTCCATCCCCTTACTTTCAATCTGATGGTGTCCTCCAGTCTAAAATGAGTGTCTTGTAGACAGCAAATAGATGGATTTTGTTTTTTTATCCATTCTGCTACCCTATGTCTGTTGATTGGAACATTTAGTCCATTTACATTCAGTGTTATTATTGAAATATATGGGTTTAGAGTCGTCGTGTCCTTTGTGGGATTTATGCATGTGGTGATGTCTCGGGTATCTTGCACTCCTTATACATTTCCCTCAGCAGGTTCCCCTCAGGATTTCTTGTAGGTCTGGTTTAGTGGTGACAAATTCTTTCAATTTTTGTTTATTTGGAAAGACTTTTATCTCTCCTTCGATTCGGAATGACAGGCTTGCTGGATAGAGGATTCTTTGCTGCGTATTTTTTCTGTTCATCACATTGAAGATGTCTTGCCATTCCTTTCTGACCTGCCAAGTTTCAGTAGATAGGTCTGTCACCACTCTGATAGGTTTCCCTCTGTATGTTAGGTCCCTTTTCTCCCTATCTGCTTTCAAAATTCTCTCTTTGTCGTTACTTTTTGCCAGTTTCACTATGATATGTCGTGCAAAAGACCGATTCAAGGTACGTCTGAGTGGAGTTCTCTGTGCCTCTTGGATTTCAACGTCTGTTTCCTCCCCAGATTGAGGAATTTCTCTGCTATAATGTGTTCAAGGACTCTTTCAGCACCTTTTCCCCTCTCTTCCTCTTCTGGGATTCCTATGTTATGGATATTATTCCGTTTAATTGTATCGCTGAGCTCTCGAAATCTCCTTTCGTGTTCCTGGATCAGTTTATCTCTTTTTTCTCAGCTTCCTCTTTTTCTAATTGTGTCTCCTAAATCACTTATTCTCCTTTCTAACGCTACAATCCATGCATTGGACACTTCCATTTTATTTTCATATCCTATGATATGGATATTATTCTGTTTGATTGTATCGCTGAGCTCTTGAACTCTCCTTTCATGTTCCTGGATCAGTTTATCTCTCTTTTTCTCAGCTTCCTCTTTTTCTATAATTGTGCCTTCTAAATCACTTATTCTCCCTTCTGCCTCTTCAATCCGTGCATTGGACTCCTCCTTTTTATTTTGCCTCTCATTTATAGCATTTTTAAATTCATCACAACTAGTTTTAAGCTCCATAGTGTTTGTAGCAATAGTTTCTATGATGTCTTCCATGTCTTTTTCAAACCCAGCGATTAATTTTATGACAATGGTTCTAAATTCTTGTTCCGTTATTTACTTATACCTGTTTTGAGCAGTTCTTTAGCTGTTAAGTCTTCCTGGAATTTCTTTGGAGGAGAGTTCCTTCGTTTCATCATTTTGGTTAGCTTTCTATCTCTTGTTAGTTTTAAAAGCTTGTTATGCACCCTGCACCTGTGAGTGCTGCTTTACCAAAGAAGGCTCTTTGACTGTCCAGGGTCTGTCTGTTCAGAAAGTGTTTTTGAATGGTATCTCTTGGTCTCTCTTGAAACCTTGGTTCTTTTATTTTCGTACTCATAGTGGTATTTGGGACTCTCCACCATGTGTACTTTGACTTGTTTCTTGAGGTAGCCCTGGAAAAGAAAACAGACAAACACACAGGGAACAAAGGCACACAAACNTTTCTGCCTCTTCAATCCGTGCATTGGACTCCTCCTTTTTATTTTGCCTCTCATTTATAGCATTTTTAAATTCATCACAACTAGTTTTAAGCTCCATAGTGTTTGTAGCAATAGTTTCTATGATGTCTTCCATGTCTTTTTCAAACCCAGCGATTAATTTTATGACAATGGTTCTAAATTCTTGTTCCGTTATTTACTTATACCTGTTTTGAGCAGTTCTTTAGCTGTTAAGTCTTCCTGGAATTTCTTTGGAGGAGAGTTCCTTCGTTTCATCATTTTGGTTAGCTTTCTATCTCTTGTTAGTTTTAAAAGCTTGTTATGCACCCTGCACCTGTGAGTGCTGCTTTACCAAAGAAGGCTCTTTGACTGTCCAGGGTCTGTCTGTTCAGAAAGTGTTTTTGAATGGTATCTCTTGGTCTCTCTTGAAACCTTGGTTCTTTTATTTTCGTACTCATAGTGGTATTTGGGACTCTCCACCATGTGTACTTTGACTTGTTTCTTGAGGTAGCCCTGGAAAAGAAAACAGACAAACACACAGGGAACAAAGGCACACAAACACGCAAACAAATCCAAGAAACACGCAAACTGATAGGGAAAACGAAAAAGAAAAGAAAAGAGGAAGGAGGGAAGGCAAATAATAAGAAATAAAATACATAAAAAAGAAAAATGAAGAAAAGAAAAGGAAAAAAGAAGAAACCCAATAGACAAGAAACAGTCTAACGCATGTAACCAGATTTCCCAGCTACAAATAAATAGCCTGGTGTATACCATGCTGGTGGAAGAGCATAGAGATAGAGAGAAATTACAGGGCGGGGATGAAGCGAAATTGGAAATGAAATGAGTAGGCAGAAGGAATAAGAGGCTTTTTTCAAAGATTGAAAGAGTGGAATATGGTTGGAGAAGAGGTGAAAGAAATGAAGATGATGCTACTCAGAGAAACTGTTTCGTCTGATTACTCCAGAGACAAAGAGATGAAAAGGTAGCGGTGGAGGTGTAGAATTTACATCTAGAGAATGGATTAAATGTGACTGTTTAAGCAAGCCAGTGACCAGAATTAATTAAGGCAGTGCATCCATGTTGGTCTTGCCCCGGCTCCGGTAAAAAAATAAATAAATAAATAAGACGGCAGCTCTCAAGCAGGGATTTGCGTGGTTTGGTTCAGTGCATCCTGTGGGAATCCTGCCTTGGCGGTTGTGGGGAGGAAAGTGGTGGCGCCCCAGTCCCTTCTTGAACCAAGCATTGCAACTCACTCTTTTGGGTGTGTAATCTCCCTGTGCCGGGGGTGTAGCCAAGGTGGGCCGTGTTCTATATCCCAAGCCAGGCCTCATTTCTAGATCTCTGTCTGCGCACCCCATTGAAATTGCCCGAAATATAAACTCGCAGGCGAGCCCCTCAGAGCAGTTTCAAGCCTCTTGCCTTGCCCCTGGGGATCCAGCCAGAAGCCGCTGCTCCCGTCTCCTCCAGTTCGGGCTGGTGAGCAAGGAGCAGTTTTATCCGGGGTCGCCTGGGACCAGTTCGTCCTGCCTAGGGTCAGTTGGACAGCAGGAAACCGAGTCCCTCTGTGTCCCATCACCCAAAATATAAACTCGCCGTCAAATCCCTCAGAGCAGTGCCTTCCCCCTGGGGATCCAGCCAAGCCAGAAGCACAAAGGTGCGGCCACCGCACTTCCCCTCCCGGTTGGGCTGGCGAGTGAGGAGCAGTGTCACCCGGGGTCGCCTGGGACCAGTGCGTCCTGCCTAGGGACAGCTGGACAGCAGGAAACTGGGTCCCTCTGTGTCCAGTCGCCCGAAATATAAACTAACGGGCAAATGTCTCAGAACAGTTTCAAGCCTCTCGCCTCCCCCCTAGGGATCCAGCAGAGCCAGAAGCACAAAGATGCGGCCACTGTGTGGCCCCTCTAGGTCCAGCTGGCGAGCGGGGAGCAGTTTCCCCGGGGGTCGCCTGGGACTAGTGCATCCCGCCTAGGGTCAGCTGGACAGCAGGAAACCGGATCCCTCCTTGTCCCAAGCACAGGTTTTTCTCTTCTCCAGCAACAGGGACAGTGTCTTGAGCAGTCTCGGCCACTCTTTTTTCTCCTAGACTAACTGTGGCTCCCCACAGAGGGGGATCCCCCCCTCCTCTGTGTCTCCAGTCCTGGCCCAATTTTATCTTCCCCAGTTCGCACTCACGCTATAAGGTTTTCTCAGCGTACTCTGTCTCCTTTTCCACCCAAACTCCTGGATTCTGTAAGGGTTCCTATGGCTTCAGGCCTTCTCCGTTTGAGATATGGGGGCAAGTGAAATGTACGGAGCTCCCTACTTCTTGGCCATCTTGCCTCCAACCTCAAATGTTAGATCTTGANGGTTTTCTTTTGTTGTCCATTAGCATGATAGATGGTTCTCTATCCCCTCACTTTCAATTAGCCAATGTCTGTAGGTCTGAAATGAATCTCCTGTAAGCAGCAAATAGATGGGTCTTGAGTTTTGTTTTTTTGTTTTGATTGATTGTTTTTGTTTTTCAATATATTCTGTTACCCAATGTCTTTTGATTGGAGCATTTAGTCCATTTATTTTCAGAGTGATCATTTAAAGATACGAATTTAGTGCCATTGTGTTACCTATAAAGTTGGTGTTTCTGGTAACGTTCTCTGGTCCTTTCTAAGTCTCTGTTGATTTTGGTCTTTTTCTCCCCACTCAAGGAGTCCCCTTTAATCTTTCTTGCAGGGATGGTTTAGTGGTCATGAACTCCTTTAGTTTTTGTTCATCTGGGAAACTCCTTATTACTCTTTTTATTCTGAATGGCAGCCTTTTTGCGTAAAGTATTCTTGGATGCACATTTTTCCCATTCAGCACATTGAATACATCCTGCCATTACCTTCTGGCCTGCCAAGTTTCTGTGGAAAAATCTGCTCTGAACCTGATGTGTTGTATGTTAAGGACTTTTTTTCCTAGTTCTTTCAGGATTCTTTCTTTGTCTGTGTATTTTGGGAATTTGACTATGATATGTTCGGTGATGCCTGAATTTTGTTGAATTTAATGGGAGCTCTCTCTCCTTCTTGGATTTTAATCTGTCTTTCCCCCAAATAGATAATTTTTCAGCTATAATTTGCTGAAATAAAACCTCTGCCCCTTTTTCTTTTTCTTCATCTCCTGGGACTCCTATGATATGAATGTTATTCCTCTTTCATGAGTCACTGAGTTCCCTAAGTCTACTGTTCTGTTCCATTACCTTTGTTTCCCTCTTCTTTTCAGCTTCATTATTTTCCACAATCTTATCTTCTCTATCACTAATTCATTCCTCTACTTTATCCATCCTTGCTGTTATGGCATTGTTTTGAGTTTAGATCTCAGGTGTAGCATTTTAAATTTCATCCTGACTAGATTTTAACTCTTTCATCTCTGCAGTAAGGGATTCTCTAGTGTCTTGTATGCCTTTTCAAGTCCAGCTAGGATCCTTATAATTGCTGTTTTAAATTCTCATTCAGACAGCTCACTTATATGTGTATTGATTAAATCCTGGCCGTTATTTCTTCTTGTTCTTTTTGGAGGGGTGAATTCCTCTATCTTGTCACTTTGGATGGAAAAATTAATAAAAGAAATTTAAAATTTAAAAAAAGGAAACTAGATACTAAATGTGTTTCGGTCTGCTTGTTAAGTTTGATAGGAAAAAGGAAAAGAGATAAAAAATTAAAAACGTAAATAAAAGTTTCTCTTTCTGTATCCAAGTTGGGGGGGGGGGAACAAAACCAATAAACAAAAAAACCCAAAGGAAACTAGATTCTGTTTCCCCTAGAGCTTAACTCTTGCAGCACTCTATGATCAGTAAATTAGTGTATGGGAGGTGTTTGTGCTTGTCTTCTGGAGTTATGGCCTGTTGCTCTGATTCTTATATGGATCTCTAGTGGAGACATGCCTGGAGGCCTCAGGGCTCAGGGAGGTGGACTTGGTGTAAGAAAGAGCTCCATTCTCCACTTGATGGTGCTGTTTAGCTCACTGAGGTTGATCAGTGCAGGTGGACTAAGGGTGAAAATGGTTTAGCTCCACTCTCTAGTCTCTGGAGGGGAAATTCAAGCATTACAGGTGCATAGTCACCCCTCTTGTATCCCTGACTTTCATCTGATCTCCACCTTCACCCTGTCTGTGTCTTAGCTGTCTGGCTTCCAGACAGCACACCCCTCCTGGAGTTTATCTCAGGCATGGCCGTGTTTCAAAATCCCACCCACACTTCAGAGACCCCCACAGTGTGGTGCCACTGGTTCTCTAGAGGAGGATGTAACTGTGTTGTGGTCAGTGTGGACTTGTCACAGAAAATAGTCATGCAACCCACAGTGGCAGTGGATCGGATTTTATAGTAAATCACAATACTCAAGCTACACCAGAGTTTGCTGCCTTAGCCAGCTTATTTGCTCCTATTATGGTTAATAGAGCAATTCAATGGCACCCACAGGGTCTTTTGCCCATGGAGAAGCCATATCACCTCTACAAAATGCACTCTAAGCAGGGGAACTGCTTCTCCCTCTGCTCAGGAAATCCTCAGACTGTGTTGCCCATTCCTGAGGCTTTCCCCTCCTTCTTTGTTGGAGCACTGACAGGCACTGACTTCCAAAATTTCAGACTTTTCACTCCACTGTTTATAAAAAACTGGTGTATTGAAACCCTCACATTTTTCCCATCAATGGTTTTGGGGAACAGTTTTCTTGTGCAGTCCCCTGCATATGTTTTCACTCTTTTTTTCCCTTCACTCTTTCTCTCTTTCTAACTACGTGCTCAGGATCAGGATCCTTCCCCACCACAGCACCCATGGCTCTTTTCTCCCACAAATCAACTCTCTGTAGTTCCTACCTCCCACAGGTTGTTTTTTCTATTTGTAGATGTGCAGCTTTTTTCTCTAAGACTTCCAATCGATTTCGTGGGTGTCAGAATGATTTGATATTTAGCTGTTTGGGGGAAAAGGCAAGCTTAGGGCCTCCCTGCTCTTCTGCCTCTTAGCCCTCTCCACAAGAGATGTGGAGTTTTTTTTTTTTTAATGTTTATTTCTTTCTGAGAGAGAGGCAGAGTGCAAGCAGGAAAGGTGGAGAGAGAGAGAGGGAAACACAGAATCCAAAGCAGGCTCCAGGTTCTGATTTGTTGGCACAAAGCCCCATGTGGGGCTCGAACTCATGGACCACAAATGACCTGAGCTGAAGTCCAACACTTTGCTGACTGAGCCACCCAGGTGCACCAAGATGTTTTTATTCTTAGAAAATGACTTGTTAATTTTTATTCCCCAAGAAATATATTCAGAACATATTAAAAGGGTTAAAGCCAAAATGGTATTCCCTCTTGGAAAAATGAATGGGAAGTGCATAGGAAAGAGAAATTATAAACATTTTTTCAAAAAATTTTCACCCTCAGTACATAATATACTAATAAATAGAAAAACATAATAGGGAGAAAATGACAATTAATGAATTAATATGAAATTCTGATTTAGGAAAACAAATCCAGCTAAATGGACAATAAAATAGCACGTTGAAGTTCAAATAGTATTTTAGAATTAAATAGCTCCTGTATCTAAAAACTGAAAAGGCTCATAGCTAGGAGAGGTGTTGCCAGCACAACCACCACCACATCCATAGTCATGTAGAAGCACAAGTTCTATATGAACATGACTTGTGAAGGCTGCTCTTATGTAGTCAGTCTGGTGTTCAACAAACTAGGAGGAGTTTGAATTTGATCTTGACCTGCCCAACAAGAAAGTTTGCATCAACTCTCAGCACAGCACGGACACATTGATAGAGACTCTGGGAAAAATAGGAGAGTCTGTTTCCTACCTCAGCCCCAAGTAGTGAGGGCCGGGATCCCTGGGCACAAGATGTACCAAAGCAGACAGGATGCTGATCCTCTCCTGTTTCCAGACAGGGCCTGACAGTCTTTCTTAGCAATAAAAGTTCCTACAGAGACCCTCACTTGCCTTGCTCCTTCCTAGCTTCCCTGCAATAAAATTGAGGCACTTTTGTTGGGAAAATAAAAATAAAATAAAAACAGAACAAAAAGTACTAGTTCAATAAAAAAAATAGTTTTAACATCAACTAGAGAACTGTATCTATAATATGCCATAGAAAACATATGTCTTTTGTATTTTTTTGTCATAGAAACACAACAGTTCATATATATACTTGAAAGAAAACTGACGTTTAAGTTATCTCCAAGGAAGCCCATTAAGACAAAATTGTTTAGGATATGATGTGGTGTGTGTATACACACACACACGTACACAATGGAATATTATTCAGCCATAAAAAAGAATGAAATCATGACATTTGCAACAACACAGATGGAACTAGAGAGTATTAGGCTAAGTGAAATAAGTCAATCAGAGAAAGATAAATACCTTATGATATCACTCATACGTAGAACTTAAGAAACAAAACAAATGAACAGAGAGGGAAAAATAAGAGAGGCAAACCAAGAAACACACTTAAATATAGAGAACAAATGGATAGTTACTGGAGGGAAGGAAATGAAGGATGGGTTATATTGGTGATAGGTATTAAGGAGTACACTTGTGATGAGCATCAGGTTCTGTATGTAAGTGATGAATCACTAAATTCTATACCTGAAACTAATATTGAATGTTATCTAACTGGAACTTAAAACTTGGGGCGGTGAAAAGATTGCTTAAGATACCAAACCATCCCCCAAAGACAACATAGTACTACAAATTTAAGATGGCAACACTGTGAGACTACCCAAAGGGTTCCACCTTGGGAGAGTAATGAGTGAAAACCTGGGTGAAATTTTATAAAAGGGAAAACAAGATATTAAAATTTGCTATATTCGAAGGAAGAGAGGATGGAGGCAAGATGTCAGAGAAGTAGGGAGCTCCATTCATTTTGCTTGACCCATCTCTCAAACAGAGAAACCTGAAGTCATAGGACACTGAGTCACAGAAGTTTGGGAAGAGAAAGAGACAGAGTACACTGGGAAGGCAACCTCATAAGTGCATGAGTGGGAACTGGGGAAGATAAAAGTGGGCCAGGAGCAGAGACACGGAAGGAGAGGACAGGGCCACATTCACGGGCAGCCACGGGGAGTCGAGGGGAAAAGAATGAGCAGCTGAAAGCAGTCCCTGGAGAAGAGAAAAGCCTCGGCTTGGAAAGAGAGTGTTTTTAGTTCTAGCTGGGGTGCGGACTTTGAACGAGGTGCCCCTGGTCCCAGAGGGAACCAGGAAAAATGCTCTGCTGTGCTTCTGGCACCATCCCCGGTGCTGCGGGCCTGAGGCTGCATTCCCCAGGCTTGACCCCTGGCAGCACAGAGGTGGCAGGTCCCAGGTTGTGCCACCGTTTGACCCCAGTGGATCTGATGCTGCACCACTACCCCCGCCCCGACTCCCTGTCGATCCCTGGCATCAGGGAAGCAGCAACCTGCGGGACTGTGTTTCCGGCGGTAACAATAAAGCGCACGGACTGGGACCTGGAAACGAGGTGGGGCGTGGGGCATAGAACACAGCCCACCTTGGCTACGCCTGCAGCACAGGGAGATCGGACCCAAAGGAGTGATTTGCAATGCTTGGTTTGAGAAGGGACTGGGGCGCCCCATTTTTCTCATCACAACCACCATGGTGGGGCTTCAGGGAGTGGCAGGCAGGACACATTAGAGGCTAAAACCTGCCTACACCAAACCATGCTCATCCCCGCTAGAGAGCTGCTTTTTTTTGTTTTTTTACTGGCGCCTGGGGCAAGACCAACTTGTATGCACTGGTGTGATTAATTCTAGATAATTCTTTCTATTCATATATATTCTCCCTTTTCTCATTTGTAACCGTCCACTCTGCTGGTCCAGGCACTCTGCTCATTGGTTTGCTTAAACAATCACATTTAATCCATTCTTTAGATGTACATTCTACATCTCCACCGATACTTATTTTATTTATCTCTCTCTGGAGTAATCAGACTATACAGTTTCTCTGAGTAACATCATCGTTTCTTTCTCCTCACCTCTAAACATATTCTACAATTTCTCCCTCTAAATCAAGCCTCTTAGTCTCTCTGCCTGCTCATTTCATTTCCAATTTCGCTTCCTCCCTGCCCTGTCATTTCTCTCTTTGTATATGCTCTCATCAGCACTGCAAACACCTGGCCCTTTATTTGTAGCTAGGAATTCTGGTTTTATAGCTTTAGACTGTCATTTGTCTTTTGGGTTTTTTCTTTTCTTCATACTTTATTTTTTATTAATTCCTATTTCTATTATTTGTCTTCCCTCCTTTTCTTTCTTTTTTGTTTTGTTTCAGTTTTTTGTGCCTTCCTTTTTTTTTTTTCCTTTTTCCCTTTTGGTTTGCGTGTTTGTTGGATTAGTCTGTGCATTTGTATACGTTTGTCCTCAGTGTGGTTGTCTGTCTGTTTTCTTTTCCCAAGCTACCTCAAGAAACACGCCAAAGAACACCTGGTGGAGAGTCCCAAATACCACTATGAGTAGAGAAATAAAATAACCAAAGTCTCAACAAGAGAAACCAAGAGACACCATTCAAAGAACACTTCCTGAACGGACAAGTCCTGTACAGTCAAAGAGCCCTTTTTAATACAGCAGAACTCCAGGGGCAAAGTGCATAACAAGCTTTTAAAATTAACAAGAGATAGAAAACTAGCCAAAACTATGAAATGGAAGAAGTTTCCTCCAAAGAAATTCCAGGGGGACTTGACAGCTAAAGAACTGCTCGAAACAGATATAATCAAAATAATGGAACAAGAATTTAGAACCATAGTCATAAAATTAATCGCTGGGCTTGAAAAAGGCATGGAAGACATCAGAGAAACTATTTCTACAAACACTATGGAGCTTAAAACTAGTGATGAATTTAAAAATGCTATAAATGAGATGCAAAATAAAAAGGAGGTGTCCAATGCACGGATTGAAGAGGCAGAAGGGAGAATAAGTGATTTAGAAGGCACAATTACAGAAAAAGAGGAAGCTGAGAAAAAGAAAGATAAACTGATTCAGGAACACAAAAGAAGAGTTCAAGAGCTCAGCGATACAATTAAACGGAATAATATCCATATCATAGGAATCCCAGAAGAGGAAGAGAGGGGGAAAGGTGCTGAAGGAGTCCTTGAACACATTATAGCAGAGAAATTCCCCAATCTGGGGAAGGAAACAGACGTTGAAATCCAAGAGACACAGAGAACTCCCCTCAGATGTAACTTGAATCGGTCTTTTGCATGACATATCATAGTGAAACGGCAAAATATAGGGACAAAGAGAGAATTTTGAAAGCAGATAGGGAGAAAAGGGACCTAACATACAGAAGGAAACCTATCAGAGTGGTGACAGACCTATCTACTGAAACTTGGCAGGTCAGAAAGGAATGGCAGGACATCTTCAATGTGATGAACAGAAAAAATATGTAGCAAAGGATCCTCTATCCAGCAAGCCTGTCATTCCGAATCGAAGGAGAGATAAAAGTCTTTCCATATAGATCAAGAAGTTGTGGTTTATCTATACGATGGAATACTACATGGCAATGAGAAAGAATGAAATCTGGCCATGTGTAGCAACGTGGATGGACCTTGAGCATGTTATGCTGAGAGAAATAAGTCAGGCAGAGAAGGACAAATACCGTATGTTTGCACGTATAGGAGAATTAGGAGGAACTTAGTGAATGAAGGACCATGGGGAAGAAGAATGGGGAGAATAGTGGGAGAGAGGGAGGGAGGCAAACCATGAGAGACTCTTGAATGCTGAGAACAAACTGAGGGCAGATGTGGTGGGGGGAGCGGGAGAAGGGTATTGGGCATGGAGAAGGGCACTTACAGGGATGAGCACTGGGTGTTCTATGGAAACAAATTTGAAAATAAACTATTTAAAATAAAAAAAAATCTTTCTATATAAACAAAAACTGAAGGAATTTGTCACAACTAAACCAGCCCTACAAGAAACCCTGAGGGAGAGTCTCTGACGGAAATGTTGCAAGGAACAGAGGATAAGAGAGACACCACCACTAGCATAAATCCCACAAAGGAGACGATGACTCTACACCCATATTTTTCAATAATAACACTGAATATAAATGGAGCTGAATGCTCCAATCATAAGACATAAGGTAGCAGAATGGAAAAAAAAATCAACACCAAAATGCATCTATTTGCTGTCAACAAGGCACTCATTTTAGAGTGGAGGACACCTACAGATTGAAAGTAAGGGGACGGGGAAATATCTATCTACTGGAAGTCAAAAGAAAGCTGGAGTAGCTATACTTATATCAGACAAACTGGACTTTAAAGACAGAAACAAAGGATGAAGAAGGGCATTGTATACTAATTACAGGGTCTATCCATCAGTAAGAACTAACAATTATAAATGTCTACGCACCAAATATGGGATCACCTAAATATATAAAACAATCACAAACAGAAACAATCTTATAGATAAGAATGTGCTAATAGCAGAGGACTTTAATACTCCACTCACAGCAATGGATAGATCAACTAGGCAGAAAATCACTCAAGGAACAACGGACTTGAATGACACATTGGACCAGATGGATTTGACAGATATATTTAGAACTCTACATTCTGAGGCCATGGAATTCACCTTCTTCTCAAGTGCTCATGGCACATTCTCCAAGATAGATCACATCCTGGGACATAAAGCAGCCCTCAATAAATATAAAAGAATTGATCATACCATGCATACTTTCAGATCACAATGCTATGAAACTCGAAATCAATCACGGGAAGAAGTCTGGAAAACCTCAAAAAACATGGAGGTTAAAGAATACCCTACTAAAGAACGAATGGGCCAATCAGGCAATTAGAGAAGAAATTTAAAAATATATGGGAACAAACGAAAACGAAATTACAACAAACAACAAATTACTCTATGGGATGTGGCAAAGGCAGTCCTAAGAGGAAAAGTACATTGCACTCCAGGCCTATTTCAAGAAATGAGAAAAAGTGCAAGTGCAGAAACTAACAGCTCACCTAAATGAACTAGAGGGAGAGCAACAAGAGCACCCCAAACACAGTAGAAGAAGAAAAATAATGAAAATCATAGCAGAAATAAACAATATAAAAACCAAAGAAACAGTTGAACAGATCCATGAAACCAAGAGTTGGTTTTTTGAAAAAAATAAACAAAATTGACAAAGCTTTAGGCGGGCTTCTCAGAAAGAAAAGAATGAGCAGTCAAACTGACAAAATCGTGAATGAAAATAGACTTATTACAACCAACACATGATAAATACAAGCAATTATCAGGGAATACTATGAAAAATTATATGCCAACAAATTGGACAACTTAGAAGAAATGGACAAATTCCTAAACACACTACCAAAATTCACATGGGAAGAGATAGAAAACTTGAACAGACCCATAACTAGTGATGAAATTGAATCAGGTATCAAAAATCTCCGAAAAAGTAAGAGCCCTGGACCTGATGGTTTCCCTGGGGAATTCTACAAGACAAGTAAAACAATTAATACCTATTCTTCTCAAACTATTCCAAAAAATAGAAATCGAAGGAAAACTCCCGGACTCATTTTATGAAGCCAGCATCACTCTGATTCCCAAGCCAGACAGAGATCCAGCAAAAAAAAAGAGAACTGCAGGCCAATATCCCTGATGAATACAGATGCAAAAATCCTCAACAACATACCTGCAAATCGAATTCAACAGCACATAAAAAGAATTATCCACCAAGAACAAATGGGATTCATTCCTGAGTTACAGGGCTGGGTCAATATCCACAAATCAATCAATGTGATACATCACGTCAACAAAAGTAAAGATAAAAACCATATGATCCTGTTGATAGATGTAGAAAAAGCATTTGACAAAATACAGCATTCCTTCTTAATAAAGACCCTCGAGAAAGTTGGGTTAGAAGGAACTTACTTATACATCATAAAAGGCATCTATGAGAAGCTCTCAGCTAACATCATCCTCAATGGGCAAAAACTGAGTACTTTCACCCTGAGATCAGAAACACGACAGGGATGTCCACTCTCACCACTGTTGTTAAACTTAGTGCTGGAAGTCCTAGCATCAGCCCTCAGACAACAAAAGGAAATCAAAGGCATCCAAATTCGCAAAGAAGAATTTAAACTTTCACTTCTTGCAGACGACATGATACTCTACGTAGAAAACCTGACAGACTCCACCAGAAGCCTATTAGAACTGATCCATGAATTCAGCAAAGTTGCAGGGTACAAAATCAACGTACAGAAATCGGTTGCATTTTTATACACCAACAATGAAGCAACAGAAAGAGAAAACAAACTGATCCCATTCACAATTACACAAAAAGCCATAAAATACCTTGGAATAAACCTAAGCAAGGATATAAGAGATCTGTATGATGAAAACTATAAAAAAATTATGAAGGAAATTGAAGGAGATACAAAGAAATGTATAAACATTCTATGGTCATGGGTCAGAATAATAAATATTGTTAAAATGTCATTACTACCCAAAGCAATCTACACATTCAATGCAATCCTAATCAAAATTGCACCAGCTTTCCTCTTAAAACTAGAACAAACTATCCTAAAATTTGTATGGAACCACAAAAGACCCCGAATAGCCAATCATATTGAAGAATAAAACCAAAACGGGAGGCATCACCATCCCAGACTTTAGCCTCTACTACAAAGCTGTCATCAAGACAGTATGGTATTGGCACAAAAGCAGACACATAGACCAATGGAATAGAACAGAGAACTCAGAATTGGACCCACAAAAGTATGGCCAACTAATCTTTGACAAAGCAGGAAAGAGTATCCAATGGAAAAAAGACAGCCTCTTTAACAGATGGTGCTGGGAGAACTGGACGGCAACATGCAGAAGAATGAAACTAGATCATTTTCTCACACCATACACAAAAATAAACTCAAAATGGATAAAGGACTTGAATGGGGGACAGGAAACCATCAAAACCCTAGAAGAGAATGCAGGAAAAAAACCTCCTGACCTCAATCGCAGCAATTTCTTACTCGACATATCCCCAAAGGCAAGGGAATCAGGAGCAAAAATGAACTAATGGGACCTCATTAAGATAAAAAGTTCTGCATGGCAAAGGAAACAATCCATAAAGCTAATAGGCAACTGACGGAATTGGAAAAGATAGTTGCAAATGACACATCAGATAAAGGGCTAACATCCAAAATCTAAAGGAACTCACCAAACTCCACACCCAAAAAACAAATAATCCAATGAAGAGACGGGCAGAAGACATGAATAGACATTTCTCCAAAGAGGACATCCAGATGGCCAACAGACACATGAAACGATGCTCAGCATTCTTCCTCTTCAGGGAAATACAAATCAAAACCACAGTGAGATACCACCTCACACCAGTCAGAGTGGCTAAAATGAACAAATCAGGAGACTAAATGCTGGTGAGGATGTGGAGAAACGTGCACCCTCCTACACTGTTGATGGGAATGTAAACTGGTGCAGCCGCTCTGGAAATGTGTGGAGTTTCCTCAAAAAATTAACAATAAAACTCCTGTATGACCCAGCAATAGCACTGCTAGGAATTTACCCAAGGGATACAGAAATGCTGATGCATAGGAGCACATGTAGCTCCATCTTCATAGCAGCACTGTTAACAATAGCCAAATCATGGATCTGACGAATGGATCCATCCACTGACAAACGGATCAAGAAGATGTGGTTTATATATACAATGGAATACTACATGGCGATGAGAAAAAATGAAATCTGGCCATGTGTAGCAATGTAGTTGGAACTCGAGGGTGTTATGCTAAGTGAAATAAGTAAGGCAAAAACCAGATACCATATGTTTTCACTCATATGTGGAACAGGAGAAAGTTAACCAAGGACCATGGGGCAGGCGAAGGGGAAAAAATAGTTAAGGAGAGGGAAGGAGGCCAACCAGAAGAGAGTCTTAAATCCTGAGAACAAACTGAGGGTTGATGGGGGATGGGGAGAGGGGAAAAGGGGTGATGGCATGAAGGAGGGCACTTGATGATAAAGTATAAAAGAAAAAAGAAACAACAGGGAGGGGCATGCAGCAGAGACAAAAATGGAGTCCACTACAACCAACTCTCATATTTATTCCAAATGACATTGAGTGTGGCACACTCTTCTGTTCTTTCTCAACTGTATTCATAAATGATTTAGAGTAAAAAAAAAAAATCTGAGCTTTTAATGAAATCTTCAAGTGATTATTTTCACTTTTATTCTATTACTATTATTTTCATTTATCATTTCAACTTTTATTTAATTCTTACACTTAGCTATAACTATGGGACTATGGCAGTGGGATTCCTTGTTATTCTTAGTAGTTTGCAGCTAATTTTAAGAAACTACTTCACATAGTATTACTTCTTCTCACAGTTCACAGTAGCAGGCATGAGAGGAATGCCATACAGCCTTCTGGAGCCATGACTCACAATTGCAATGAGGCTACAATCACTCTTCCTCTTGCATTGAAACTGTCTCCTTTCTTTCACAGCCCTGCTGGATATTTTAAGAATCAATTATAGTTCCAATAATATTTTATCTCATATTTAATTTTTTTCTACCAGACAGTATATATCTTAAGAACATGTTCTGAATCTCTTATGCAGCTTTTCAAAATCTCCAAAGGTAAATATGGTACCTAGTATATGATAAGTATTCAATAGTACTCTCTTTTTGATTAATAAATGAACACAACTAGGTCACTAACTGATTTGTGGACTTTCAAATACATGCAAAACTACCTTACCTACTTCCGAATTTTTACAATTCTAGTATATTTTTTTCATAGCCAAGTCAACTGGTATCTCCCATAGTCCTCTTCTCCTGTAAAGTTGGTTCTAAAGATTTTAGTACATCTAATAGAAAAATAAATATTCAAGCAAAAAGTTTACATACTTTTTCATTTGCAATACGTATGCTTTTTTTCTGTTAACATCTTGTCTTAATCAGCTTTGAATCCCTAATAATTTCTGTAGTTTCTGGTATATAACATTCACTCAAATATTTGTTGAGTAAGTTATTATTAAACTACCATGAGTTTGTTAGCATATTACAATCAATGAAGAAAAGCTCCAATGCAAAACATTTTAATAGGTTGTCAAATATACAGTTATTAGAATTATCTAAGTGTCACTTATAAAAATTGGTATATCACATTAGATGACTATAAAATAAAACACAAATCACACATTGACAATAACCTCTGCAGTCCAAGAATACCCCTATCAATAATACAAATTACAAACACATTAAAAAGACATTGTTTAGACATTTAAACGAAAGTAACTTTGACTACACTAAATACATTCACTCATCAAGTACAATAAATTTAGCATAGTCACTAATACAATTTTAGGTGCAATTTCACATGCTTTCCTAAATCTTCCAGTACAGCTCCCTATAGTAAAGTGTCTTTGTGCACGCCAATTTATTTATATGCAGGTGCATTACACATCATACTTGAAACTATTTCACTTCATAATTAAACTTGTTAGTATATGTTGTAAGTGAACACCAGGCCAAACTTTAACCCCATGATGACAAAAGTTTAATAAAAAAAAATTTCTTCAAAGTATATTCCAATTTATTTAATCACATGAACACCACTTCCCCTCATTAGACACTATCAACACTAAGTAACAAGAATTTAAACATCAAAAACAGAGATTCCAACCTTCTAAAATAATAACAAATAGTTTAAGTAACAATAAATGCATTCTGTAAGTCAAAAAATAATTTCATATTCATTGCCAAATTTAAAATAGTGATCTGAAGATCAGATTGAGGCCTAAAATATTTTTAACTAAATTGTAAAATACAGTTTTAAAAATGTGCAGTAAGTTGCTTGTGAACATGTAATGGAATGTTTTTCACAGTTATGCTATTTTAAAACTCTAAATGGAAGGCCTAAAATAAACGTACCTTTACCAGCCAGAAAAGTGAATAATTAAGGCCTTTTTATGTTATCTGTAATTGCTACCTGAACCCAAAAGTCAAATAGAGGTTATAATGCTACAACATATTATTTTTAACCTTTCTAACATACTGTCAGTTACATTAGCTCAGTTTACTAATTAACTTATCTCTACACACTCAAATGCTAGTTAACTATTATCGTTAAATGCCTATTTCTCTGTATCTCTATTTTAATTAGGGCCCCAACCCCATCCCACCTAGAGAGAATGCTGAAAATGCTTAGGGATTTGTCTCATTGGTTCTCAACTGTATATTCAGGGGCTAAAAATGCTTGGCACATGGTAGACATCCAGTAAATATTTTTGAATGACATAAGAAGCCTGTCCTCCATAGGCAACTCTACTTGTCTTTCCAAAGCATTGATAAACAATTGCTACCTCTTTACATGATAAAATTGACACTTAAAAAAAAAAAAGAAACTGATGTCTAGGCTATAAAAATATTACAGGATGTAGTGAAAGGATAACTGAGGCTACAAACATATCAAATCAAGGTTAAAGGCACTGGATAAGGAAGATTTTACATAGCATTGTAAACAATTTTAAGAGCAAATCAAGTTTTAAAGTATCAAATGCCTAACTGCTAAAAGAGTACTAAAATGATGACAATGTTTTAAAAATAGTGGACAAAACTTCTGTAATTTCACAAATAAACGGTTACATACTATCTTCTTTCATTTTCTCAATATTCCCAATCCTAGAAACATGTTTTCAGTTGCATGAAATATGAAAATTACAACTGAAATATCTCTGAAAATTCCTTTTTCTTATATTATAAATTTAATATACAGACATTACAGAGATAATATGAAGAACATCATCTTGGAAATCATAAAATAGTCAATCAAATCAAGTCAATACTCAATCAAAATCATAAAGTTCTTATTCAGTTGAACACAATCTAAAGCTTCACAATAGCAAATTGTAGTGTAAAGAGGCATAGTAAGTACGATCTTTCCATACATATAAAACAAAGAATAATGAATACGGAGTTGAAAATACAAGTTCCACGTTACAGCCATTTAATATACACATTTTCACAACTGTTTCTTGAAAAACTATTTAGATAAAATATTTAGCATTTATCAATTATTAATTTACTTGAATCTATGCAACTTCCATCCATATTAAAATATCAATGTAAATACTTTATTATAAAACTATTACACAATTTAAATTTTTATTAGAGAAATGTATTATTCACTATCCACAATTTCTTAAAGTCCTTTTCATGAGTGCATTCCATAAGAAATACACTAAAATCATTATTTGTATTTCCTAGGGAGAATAAACTACGGTAATCCTATTAACCCAAACTATATCCTTATTATGTTTATTTATTAAACATGTATATGTTTAAACATGCTTGGTGAATAGTGATCATTCTTCCCCACAGTGGTAAATTTCAGCATAATGTTAAATGACTGGGCTAGATAGTAAAATAGTCACATGTAGATTACATAAACAGAGACTTATTCTGTGATATGTAAGCTTACTTATAAAATAAAATAAAATGGGCATTGGGTAACAGTGATAAAAAAATGTAAACAAACAGAATTAAATGTTAATTCCTTCCCTGAAAAATAAAAGATAAAAGCACTTCTTGTTTTATTTTTAAAAAAATCTATTGTATCAAAAATGTAAGACACTGATTTTTACAAAATTATATTTCTACATATGCGTAAAGAAAATCTGGAACAGTTGATTCACAATTTATTGAGCTAAAATGTGCAAAAGATCTGGTAATATTTATTTAAATTTATTAAATTCATTGTACATAATCTGATACCATCCCCTTTCAAAATAACCCTTGTTAAGACCCAAAATTGTTAATTATCTGAGCTTAAGACTTACTGAACCACTGTCCAAATAACAACAACAACAACAAAAGTCTATGCTGTAGGAGAAAAGAATTAAAATAAAAATTTTTTGACTATTAGGACTTGAAATACATCTGTACACAGAAAGAGCTACTGCCAATACACACTGAGGCAGTAGATAAAAATATGAAGTCTGTATGGAAAATACTTATTCCGACACTAAATAATTTAAAACAAATTATACTATAATGTGTAAAATTTTTAAGTTATTCAGGCTTACTAGAAATACTAAGCATAGAATTCACAGAGCATTTGGTACCTCTGTTTGTGCTCAGATATTTGTGAAGAACATTTAGACTGGGAAGGTGAGATAAACACAAAATTGTGATACTTTCCACTAAAAAAAAATGAAGCTTAGATTTAAAAGTTTAATTTGTAATTCTAGGGGAAAAAGAGGGGAGAAAGTTAAACAGCTCACGAATATAAACCATTTTCCAAGAATACAGCAAAACTATTAATTACTTAGATGTGTTATTAGTGAGTCAAAGTGCAAGTAATGCTTTCATAAATATCTAACATATCGGCAAATTTAATTTCAAAGTTTCAAATGTTTTCAATAACAACTACTTATTTTTTAAAGGGTAGTAGATGTGAAACACAGATAATACTTAAGAATCTATTTTCCCACCCATCACAATTTAAATTATAATTTCTATCTGGAATAGGATATAAAACTGTTTTGAGTAAGAATGAAATAGAAGCATGGATTTAGATATGCACCAAACTTATAGAGACGTACTAATTACCTGTGGTACTTTTGATAACACAATACTGGGTGATGTCCTTCACTGCTTATCAGAATTCTAAGAAATACTTTTTGGCAATATATACTACTGCTTAACTAAATGGGGACACATAAATACATGAATTTTGAAAGAGAAAATTCTCAAAAGCTCTTTAGAGGAAAAATAAGAGAAAGACAATCATCTACCTTTTGAAAAGATATGCTTTATAACATTTTTAACAATGTAGTAAATACATTTTCTAATTTTTGCCTCAAAGAAAGATTTTAAAAGAAATACATTTTGTTCCTTGCAAATGACTTCTCTCTTCTCCTAACCCTGGCAAGAATAATTATTAGTGGCTTTAATTTCAAGATTTTTGTTGTTGTTGTTGTTGTTCATTTCAATTATCTTTACATAATATTTTGAAACATGCACATAAACAGAAATTAAAGAGAAAATCTGCTTTTGGAATGCAGTAATTCTAAATCACTTTACTAAGAAGCACCTTTTGATATGCTGGTCTGAACTTTTAATATAAAACCTAAACAGTACTTAACTTTCTGAAGTAGAATTTTCTCCAGTTTTAATAACTTCATTCATAGCAATACTAAGGACATCAACCTGTGCTTTCTAGATTTTTAAAAGTGTTCTAATAATGAGTTTAGATATGGCTCATTGTCAAGGTTGGGTGGGCAGAAATTTCATGACAAATTGGCTACAGAAAGCTAAATAAACTCTTAATGACTGAATAAGGGTTTGCATTTTGCTTGAGCCAAATAGATGTTTAAGCCATGTACCACCACATTCCCTGCTTAACATTCCTAAGTTTTTTATTCTTCATAGTTTTCTAATGAACAGATACTTTTCCTGAGTAAGATTATAGAAAAGATAACCCTTCTACCAAAAGTATAAAGACAAAAGGTAGACTCACAATATAAATTTTTTACATAGCTTTACAAGTGTAGAGATATTGACTGCTGCTTTTATTATGATTGCTCCATCCCTTAAAAAGACCACAGCAAAGGATTCAATTTTCTAAAATACTTTGCAGTACAGTAATTAAATGCTTCAGCCCATAAACATATCCTTCATCCACTGTGTTGCTAGGGAATACATGAGCAAAATCTATCATTCGCACTTCTGCTTCTGAGATCTCTTGGCAACCAGTGGGAAGATGGCAGAAAACTTTTTCCAGCTGGGAAAGCACATTTCCATTTAAGTGTTCCTGTGACATGCTTTTCCATCCATTGTCTTGTTCTTTATTTTCAACTTTCAATGAAGTCTGACTGTGATGTTTTTTTGAATACATTTTTCTGTGACGAGCATACATCTTGGACAAGCTTTTGCCTACTGAAGCATCTATTTTTCCATTCTCTGTGGAATTTAACACATGAAAGTTATTATTGTACTCTAGTACATCTGTGTCTGACAATTGTCCTTTGGACAAAAACTTTTCTACCAAAGTTCTGTCATTTGATTTTGTAGTAGTTGGCCGAGATGAACCTTCATAAACAAATAGTAATGAACTTGCATAAAAGTTAAGCTGCTTCTGATTTTCAAACCATTGCAGAATATTCTGAATCTTCTGAATACTGGCAGCAACAGCATCTTTTCTTAAGCAGAACCCATTATGAAAAAACCTGGAGACTCCTATAAAAAGGAAAATATTAGGATTATAATGAAATTATAAACTAGTTATCACTTGGGAAGTAAACTCATCTTAGATACAATTCTTCAATTTTCCCCCCATTCCCCTTTACAATAAACTGAACAGGCAAATTCTAGTCAGACATAGAAACTTGGACCTCAATTTGATTTCTACTGAAGATTCTCTTACTAGGAAAAACAAAATGACACTTATGTAAAGTGAAATATAGTATTTAGATAAGAATATTATTACACATAGACTGGTAGTTTAGTTCTCTCTATATATATTCTCTTAAGGAATGTGATTCCAATATCTGCTTCATTTGCTAGTGTGAGATATTTTTTGGTAAGATTACTTATTTGTTAGAATCACAGTCAGGAGCTAATCTTAAACCTCGAGTGAAGTCATAACCACTTGTAATGGTGTCAACAGCCCATTACCAAAATACCAAATCAAAACTATAATAATTTTTTTCTGCTCTTAATAATGTCGACTAAATTAGTCTTCACTTTGGGGATCAATAATACTCCAGGATGAATATATTATTCAAGATGGAGACTTTTACATGTTTTAAATTATCAGATTATTAGGCTTCTTTTAAAATTATTTCTGCCTATTTAAATATATGCCTATTAAATATTTGAGAATTTATGGGTATATGCAAATTGATTTCTGTTTTCAAGTAGCCTGTTCCCACCCACATGGGAACAGGAATTGCTAAAAAGTATATTCACATTAGCCTGTAAAATATTTTAATAAAGAACTAATCTGAATATTATCCTGCTATTGGTTAAGTAAACCAAGGCAAAATACTGTTAAGATCACAGTATGTAGGTTTATTTTCTATACATAAAAAGAAACTTTTTCTTCAAACTATTTACACTACCCATAACCTCTCTCCTATCTTAGGCATAGCTAAGAATAAACTTCTAATAGAATATTATTTCCAGAAATCTATTAAGATATTGCTTTTGTAACATTTTGGCTATAAATATTTTAGAGGCATGTTATGTTAACAGATTTTATTTAAACCACTTCTAATGTCATTTATTTATTATATAGTTCTAGAAGCCTATAACATGGCTCAACTATACATGGGAGATTTTGATAAAAATATATTACATATGACAATACACATTTTAAAGTCTTTCATGTAACAAGCAGTTTTAATATACTATACATATATGGATCTTAAAGACAACCTATAGTTCTAAGACTTGGGCTATATGGCTGGTTCACAGATGTTCATTTTTAAAATAAACATAAATGAACATATTAATAAATAAGAAAGGAAATAAAATGTAAAAGAGGGCATTCATGGATCCAGGGTTTTGATGTATTACAAACCAGAAATTATGATTAGTCCAATTGTGTAAATTTAAGTTTCTTGTATTTTTTATTTATTATGGATTGAATAATTATATCAAAGAAAAATTTAAATTGAAACTACTTTAGAATTATTTTGATAACTGTTGAAATACGGTTTTTCAACCCTTACCATCCTTTAGAGTTTCTTTCGTTAAGCTTCTTCCATAGTGCTGGTTTTGTGTCTCATAGTTGTCAGAATGAACATGGTAAACCTGTGACAAAAAGCACTGAATATTAAAAAATAATAGTCCTTGACCCTGTGGGGTTTATCCAGCAATGTAAGGATAGTTAAAGATGAGAAGATCTAATCATACTTCATTCTAATGGATTTAAGAAGAAAAAAATTGTATCATCATGTCAGTGGTTGCTAAAAAGGCATTTAACAGATTTATATCTTTTATTGATAAAAACTCTTTAAAAGGACAAGTGAATACTTCCAATATGAAAGAATCATATTGGTGGATCTATATCAATCCACCAAAGTTAGCATCAAGTTTAAAAAGGAAATTAAGGGTGGGTGTCTGGGTACCTCAACTGGTTGAGCATCTGACTTGGGCTCAGGTTGAGATCTCACAGTTCGTTGAGTTTGAGCCCTGCATTGGGCTCTGTGCTGATGGCTCAGAGCCAGAGCCAGAGCCTGCTTTGGATTCTGTGTCTCCCTTTCTCTCTGCCCCTCCCCGCTCATATTTTTTTTTCCTCTCTCTCTCTCTCTCTCTCAAATAAACATTACACTTGTTGGGATGAGCACTGGGTGTTATATGGAAACCAACTTGACAATTAACTATAAAAAATAGATAAAATAAAATAAACATTAAAATTAAAAAAAATTAAGGAAACAATTGTCCTAAAATACAAGAAGCTTTCAGAAAAAGTATTCTACCACAATGTCTTTTATCATCATTACTATCTAACATTGTTCTGGAATTTCTAGCAAATACAAATAGACATGACAAAGGGGTAAAATAATTTGGAAAGAGGAGATAAAAATATTACTTTTTGTAAGTAATAGTTGTATACTAGGAAATCAACTGAAAAACAAATACAATGAAACTTCAAACGGTGAGTACAAATTGTTAAACTGAAAATAAGCTTCCATATATATAAATAAGCAGTTAGAAAATATAATGGAAGACCCCAATTACAAATGCAAAAACAAATAAAACACAGATAAACTATGTAAGTGTAAGTCTACATAAAGACACCTTTAAAACATTCCTAAGACATACACACAAACACATGCCCATGTTCTCAAAGAGGAAATTCAACATCATAAAAGCTATCGATTTTGGGTGCCTGAGGGGCTCAATCAGTTGAGCATCTGACTCTTGATTTTGGCTTAGGTCATGATCCCAGGTTTGTGGGATCGAGCCCTGAGTCTGGCTCCATGCTGAGCATGTAGCCTGTTAAGATTCTCTCTCTCCCTCTGCCTCTGCCCTTCTTCCCTGCTCACACACTCTCTCTCTCAAAAATAAATAAGTAAAAATAAAGAAAAATTAGAAAAAGATATCAACTCTACTTAATCAACAACTAAACTGAGATTATAACAAAACAACAATTTTTTACATATAAGCTAAATCTAAAGTTCACATTAAAAAAAAAAAAAAACAAGAATAGGGGCATCTGGGTGGCTCAGTTAGTTAAACGTCCAACTCTTGATTTCGGCTCAGGTCATGATCTCACAGTTTGTGGGACTGAGCCCCATGTCAGACTCTATGCTAAGCATGGAGACTACTTGGGATTCTCACTCTTCCTCCCTCTCTTTGCCCCTCCCCTGGTCATGCTCTCTCTCTCAAAATAAATAAAATAAATATATAAAAAAAAAGAATAGGCAGGAAAAATCCAAAAAGAATAATGAGGGAATAACCTTGCCACGCTACCAGATACTAAAAAATATTTTATTTATATTTTTCCAACTTTATTGAGGAAAAAATGACAAATATAATTATATATACACATATATATAGCATACAACATAATTTTCTATATGTATAGTATACAACATACTTTGCTATATATCTATACATATATATAGCATAATGATTATTAGGAACAAGATAATTAACACATGTGGATCATTTCACAGTTAACTCATTTTTTTTTGGCATGTGTTGGTGAGAATGCTTAAGATCTACTCTCAATTTCAAGTATATAGTACTGTATTATTAACTATAGTCATAATGCTGTATATTAAATCCTCAGAACTTATTCATCCTATAGCTAAAAGTTTGTACCCTCCTCCACACTTACCCCTCCCCTAAACCCTTAAGAACCACCATTCTATTGTTTACATGAAATCAGCTTTTTATTTTTAATTTACATTTAAGTGGTACCATATGACACTTATCTTTCTTTGGTTTCCTACACTTAGCAAATGCCTTCCAGGTTCATTCATACTGTTGCATAGCAGGATTTCCTTTTTTCTTGTGGCTGAATAATATTCCATTGTGTGTGTGTGTGTACACATACTACATCTTTATCTATTCAGTTAGGTGACACTTTCCATATCTTAGCTATAGCCAATAATGCAGTAAACATGCAAATGCAGATATCTGCAAGATAGTGATTTCACTGAAACATATTTTTAGAATCAAATACATTAGAAGTTTGTATGTGATACGTTTGTATTTTAAATCAGCAAAAAGTGGATTATTTATTAAATGGGATTAGTATGAGTAAGTACTGATCCAAAAAAATTTGTATTTATACCTTATACCAGGATAAATTCCAAATACATCAAATATCAAAATGCACAAATGGAAATGATAAGTGTCCCCCAAAGATGGAAGAATCTTTGAATAATCAATAACTAGAGAAGACATTTCCAACCAAAACTCAGAATTTCCCTTCATATACAATGGGTCTTAAAAAACATTCAGTGTTTTTACCATGCAGAAATCAAAAGGCACACAATCAAAATAAACAAAGAGAAGAGGTTTAAGATTTATACAATGAACAAAGGGCATGATCACTCCTATGAGAAAATGAACTAAGGATGTGAATATTTCACATAAATCAAACAGCTCTCACACATACCAGGAGCCCTCTCCCAAACTGTAAAAAAACAAAAGTGTCCTCAGACTTTGCCAAATGTCTCCCTCAGCAAAACTGCCCCTCGTTCAAAACCACTGCTCTGTATGAGGCAGATTGCCAATATCCACTAAAATTGCAAATTCATAGAAGCCTAGCAATTCCCGTTTACTCATTTTTTTAATTATTCTGTGAAGTTTTTAAAATTTCATTTTAATCAAAGTTAGTTAACATACAGTGTAATAATGGTTTCAGGACTACAATTTAGTGATTCACCACTTATGTATAACACCTAATGCTAATCCAGCAAGTCTCTTCCTGAATGTCCATCACCAATTAGCCCATCTTCCCACCCAACATCCCTCCTTCAATTTGTTCTCTGTATTAAAGAGTCTCTTATAATTTGCTCCCCTCTCTGTTTTTATCTATCTTTGCTTCCCTTTCCCTATGCTCCCTATGTGGAATTTGTTTCTTAAATTCCACATGAGTAAAAGTCATACGATATCTTTCTCTGACTTATTTTGCTTAGCATAATACCCTCTAGTTCCATCCACCTTGTCGTAAATGGCAAGATTTCATTCTTTATCATCACCAAGTAGTATTCCATTGTATATGTATATGTATATGCCACATTTTCTTTATCCATTCATCAGTCAATGGACATTTGGGCTCTTTCCATAATTTGGCTACTGTTGATAGTGCTATGAACACTGGGGTGTATGTGCCACTTCGAATCACCATTTTTATATCCTTTGGATAAATTCCTAGTAGTGTAATTGCTGGGTCATAGGGTAGCTTTTTTTTTAATGTTTTGAGGAACTTCCATACTGTTCTCCAGAATGGCTGCACCGGTATGTATTCACACCAGCAATGCAAAAGTGTTCCCTTTTCCCTGGATCCTCATCAACATCTGTTGTTTCAAGAGTTGTTAATTTTAGTCATTCTGACAGGTTAAGGCAGAATCTCATTGTAGTTTGGACTTGTATTTCCCTGATGATAAGTGATGTTGAGCATCTTCTCATATGTCTGTTAGTCTTCTGGATGTCTTATTTGAAAAAGTGTCTATTCATGTCTTTTGCCCATTATTTCACTGAATTATCTGTTTTTTGGCTGTTGAGTTTGATAAGTTCTTTATAGATTTGGGATACTAACCCTTTATCTGATAGATCATTTACAAATACCTTCTTCCATTCTGTCAGCTGCCTTTCAGTTTTGTTGATTATTTCCTCTGTTTACTCATCTGAAACATTATTTGTAATAGAAAAAGACCGAAAACAATCAAAGGATTCATGAAAGGGAGCTGGTTAAATCATGGTAAAATAATAGTGTACCCCTGTGGACAGATCTCTATGATATGTTAACTGGGAAGAAACGCAAGATATAGAACAGTGTTCAAAGTGGGTTTTGTGATAAAAGAGCACATATGTGCAGTATCTGTGTATGTTAAAAACCTCCCTGAAAGGATACACTGGGGAAAAAGTATAATATAGTATGCTGTGTGGAAGATGATGTTTCACTGCATATGTTTCTATACTTTTTAAGGTTCATTTGTTTATTGTTTATTATTTGTTCTTCATTAAAGAAAGCACAAGTAGGGGAAGAGCAGAGAGAGAGAGAGAGAGAGAGAGAGAGAGAGAGGATCTCAATCAAACAAGTTCCACGCTATCAGCACAGAGTCTGATATGGGGCTGGATCTCACAAAGTGAGATCATGTCCTGAGCTGAAATCAAGAGTAGGGCACTTAACTGACTGAGCCGTCCAGGTGCGTACTTTGTCACATTTTAAAGAAATAGTTTTAAAGAAGTATTAATAATATACTGATATAGAACTGATATTTTAAAACTTTTAGTCTGTTATAGCTAAATACTATCTATCTCAAATGCTACACTTCACTGAAAAAGTTTAATTACAACCATGTGCTTAAACACACATACTGCCTATTAAAGGAATATAATTTATCTTGAGCAAACTGTTACTACGAACGGAAGACACTTTTATAAATACCAAAAATTACAGGTAACTACAGAAAAAATCATTTCTATAAGAACAGTTAAGTATATCCACAATATGTTAACAAAAAACCACTCATGTTCTCTATACACATAAATAAGTTTAAAAGATGATTCTCAAAATGGTGGAGGTATTAGATGACCTAATGCTTAAAGTAGTAATCATACTGCAATATATAAATGTATTAAATCAACATGTTGTATACCTTAAATTTACACAACGTTATACATTAAAACCTTGGTTTGGGAGCATAATTTGTTTCAGAAACATGTTTGTAATCCAAACCACTTATAATCAAAGTGAATTTAGAAATAATGGAAACTCAGATGGTTCGTTCCACAACCCAAAAACATTCATAGGAAAATGATTATAATACTATAATTTAATACAAAATAAGAAAGAAAATACAAAATGTAAAGAAAAATAAACAAGTTAACCTGCACTTACCTTTGAAAACCTTCATGGCTGGTGTGAGGGAGACCAGAGAGAGGAGGGTTATTGTGTAGGATTTTTACTATCACTAACGGAATCACTGCCATCTATTGGCCCAATGGAATCTTTTTCTTTTCGTGCAGCTTTGACAAGGAAGGACCCTAACCAATGACATCTGCCATTGCCTCCTTTTGAAGATTTCGCGGAAATGTGACATTGCATTGTCGTTAAACAGATTCATCACTCGCACTGCTTACAGCCTTATTCGGGTGGTGCTTTTCTACAAAATTTTGCACTGTTTCCTACATTTTACACATCTCCCCTAACCTCATGTGAAGTGAAGGATTCCACCTTTTTCTCTTCCCTCCTGTGCAGATGACATGTAGATGTAAAATTCCTATAAAATCTTGCAGTTTCAGCCACTCACACTAACATACCTCGTTCGTACTTCTCAATGAATTCCTTCTTAACTTCCACTGTAATCATCTCCTTCTCACCGCCTTTCTTTTCAACCTTTGTCTGCATTGGGACCACTGTACACATTTGCACGGATATTGACTAAGTACAATATTAATCACTTCTTGTCATATACTGTATTTAATGTAACTGGCAATAAAACAGCAGAGGAAAGGGTTGATATCTGCAGGCAGCCTGACCTAGAATGAAGGAAACATTCCTAAGCTTACTTTTGTATGGAAAAGCAAAGGACTGTCTAACATCAGATTTGGGCACCTTCCAACATTCTGAAAAATCACTGGTTTCTGCCAAACACTGTGGCCTGAGGCTGAGCATCCGAGCATGGCATGGGAGATGATTACTGACGATTCCACAGCAAGAGACACAGAGAGAGAGAGAGAGAGAAGAGAAAGAGAGAGAAAGGGGAGGGGAGAGGGAGAAAGAAGAACCATTGGCTTAGCTGTGATCATGTGACGTTTGGCATCACGTACTACTCCTATTGCAAGACATCGCTCATTCATGTTAAAATTTATTAGAAATGTTTGCTCATCTTGCGGAACACCTGCAGAACAAGTTACGCACAATCCAATGTTTTACTGTATATCAAATATACCAAATATTTAAAATACTTTTAAGTATTTTTCTGTTACATTCAGCCAGTGGTAGAAGAGGTTTGGTGGGTAGAATAACTTGCCAATTTTCTGTGCTAATTTAATAATTCTTAATGACTTTCAGTATTTACACTGTATTTCCTTGATCCCAAGATGGTATAAGATGATAAGACTCATCATTGATTTAATAACACGATTCACTGGAATTTGTGTTACAAAAAAGGCAGATACAGAGAGAGCCTGTAAGTGCAAGAGGGTCAAGAGAGGAGGGATAGAGTGACTTTGAAAACGGTGGTACGGGTTTCCTCTGCTATCTGAAAGCAGATAGATCTTGTGTAATCTGAAATGATGTAAAATGAAAACACACAGACAATTCGAAGATATGGTGGCTTAATGCTAGAACGCTGAGAACTGTTCCCCGGGATACAGCTTGGCGGTGCCAGTCTTGCTGCTGGGGATCATGTTGTGTCTGTAATGGTTACTACAAAACAAAGACTGCACACCATTTCTCCTTTTATTTCACAGAGGTGAAAATCCTCTTTGGATCTCTTTTGGTGAGCAAAAACAGGTATTATTGTAGTTCTTTTGTAAAATAAAGTGGCATAACACAAGCTTTCGAAAAGCAGGAGATACCTATATTTTGAACTGGCAACAGGGGAAAGTAACAGAAAACTATGAAGTAGAGTACATTGTGAAACAAGTTTATGTAAGGTGATTGGAACATACTGTATATAGGTATATAGGGTGTGTATTATCTTAAAGTATCAGACTTGAGAAGTTGGCATATCAGCAACTTGCTTTGGGACTTACTGGTTTTTGAAATAGTGTCCTTACCTGTTAACTGATGTATATATTCTTGTTTAATTTTCCAATTGTGTACTGACTGAAAACAAGTGTTATATAGTTACAGGGACTTATTATACTTATTAACCAAAATTAACTAAAAACCAATTTATAGAAATTTACATGAAACTTCTTTAAAACATGGAATTCAAGATTTTAAGTGATTTAGGCAGGTACTTTGGGAGGGGCGAAGGTGGTGGAGCCACATGGAAGTTCTCAGCTTCTCTGGTCACTGAAGTGCAGCTAGAAGTTGACCTAAGGATTAATACAACAATCTGTACAATTTGATGCACAGAATAGGCAGGTATGTGGTGTGAAGAGGTGAACTGAGGAAGAGAGAAGCCACAGAGGGCAGGGAGCTGTTTTCGCGGAGAGAGGACAGAGAAAGGGAGATAGGGTGCGCCATATTAGGAGAGTACAGGAAAAGCTCTCGCCCCCAAAGGAGCTGAAGAGAAAGAAAAAGAGAATGGAAACACACACAAGGGACTGAACAAGAGATCTGTTCCCCCAAACCATTGATGTGGAGAAAGAGAGGGTTACAATACTGTTAGGACTCTATAAACAGAGGAGCACAGAGTTGGAAATTTTGGAACTCAGTACTTGGTGGTGCTCTGGTGGGGAAGAAGGGCGAATCCCTAGAGCATGCAATGAGGTACCAGGGGTCTGTCAGCCACATGGGTAGAAGTGGTTCTCCTGCTTGGTGTGCATTTGGTAGAGGCCATGGACTACCCCAAAGGCCAAGGTCCCAGTAGACCCAGGAGAATAGCCACGTTTGTTGGTATTGGAAAAAAGATGACAGAGTGCAGTGAAACCCGGTACCGACTATGTGTTGTGATTTGCCATAATCTCTAAACCTCTGCTGCTACATGATCACACGAACATTCTTGGGCCAAGCTAGCACCCAACTCATTGCTCAGTGAGACCCTACCCCAGAGGGTCAGAGCAGGTCCAAGCCACAGAGTTCTCAGAAGTGAGGGGTTTGGAAACACAGCCCCATCTGAGATAAAATTCAGGAGAGAGGTGCTGCCTAGCAGGCTGAATGGTTTAGACATGGACAGTGTAGAAGTGGAGAGTGGGTGGAAGCCAGAGACAAAGGAGGAATGCTTGATTGTGGTTCCCTGAGAGTGCCAGAAACTAGGAAGCTGGGTGACACCAATTTACCTCTCCCGCACGCGTATATCATACACACAGGCACACACATCACACTGATACATCCCAGTAAGGTAAGCAGTGCCACCTAGTGGAAATAGAGACATTATACTAAGTCCAGGTCAACTGCGCCCCCCCACCCCCTGCCGCCAAGCACAAGCCCTTAAAGGACCAGCACAAGTCTCTGTGGCTAGTGTACAGACTATAGAGTGTTTCATGGTTTGATCTGTAGGGAAAACTGGATGTAACTTCATTCAGGTTTCATTCTGTTTGATGGTTCATCTGTTTGGGCTCTTTTTTTCTGCTTTTGTTTAAAAATTTTTTTTGTCTCCTTTCTTAGTGCTCATCCCAACAAGTGCCCTCCTCAGTGCCCATCACCCATTTCCCCTATCCCCCACCCTCCATCCACCCTCAGTTCGTTCTCTGTATTTGAGTCTCTTTTGATTTGTCTCCCTCCTCTTTGTAATTTTTTTACCCTTCCCTTCTCCCATGGTCTTCTGTTAAGTTTCTCAAGATCCACTTTGAGTGAAAATATATGAATTCTGTCCTTCTCTGACTTATTTCACTCAGCATAATACCTTCCAGTTCTATCCACGTTGCTGCAAATGGCATGATTTTGTTCTTTTCATTGCCAAGTAGTATTCCATTGTATATATAAACCACATCTTCTTTGTACCAATGGAATAGAGTAGAGAACCCAGAATTGGACACACAAATATATGGACAATCTTTCACAAAGGAAAGAGCTTCCAATGGAAAATAGTGTGTTTAGCAAATGGTGCTGGTAGAACGGGACAGCAACATGAAGCAGAATGAAACTGGACCACTTTCTTACACCATACGCAAAAATAAGCTCAAAATGGATGAAAGACCTAAGTGTGACACAGGAAACCATCAAAACCCTGGAGGAGAAAGCAGGCAACAACATCTTTGACCTCAGCTGCAGCAATTTCTTACTCAACACATCCCCAAAGGAAAGGAAATTAAAAGCAAAAACGAACTATTCAGACCTCATCAAGATAAAACGCTTCTGCGCTGTGAAGGAAACAATCAATAAACCAAAAGACAACTGACAGAATGGGAAAAGATATTTGTAATGACATATTAGATAAAGGGCTAGTATCCAAAATCTATAAAGAACTTATCAAACTCAACACCCAAAGAACAAATAATCCAGTGAAGAAATGGGCAGAAGACATGAATAGACACTTTTACAAAGAGGAAATCCAGATGGCCAACAGACACATGAAATGTTGCTCAATGTCACTCATCATCAGGGAAATACAAATCAAAACCACACTGAGATACCACATCACACTGGTCAGGGTGGCTAAAATGAACAAATCAGGAAACTACCCACGTTGGAGAGGATGTGGAGAAACAGGAACCCTCTTGCATTGTTGGTGGGAATGCAAACTGGTGCAGCCGCTCTGGAAAACAGTGTGGAGGTTCCTCAAAAAATTAAAAATAGAACTACCCCATGACCCAGCAATAAGACTGTCAGGAATTTACCCAGGGGATACAGGAGTGCTGTAGGAGCACATGTACCCCAATGTTTATATCAGCACTTTCAACAACAGCCAAATCATGGAAAGAGCCCAAATGTCCGTCTTTTTCTCCTTTCAATTCTTTTTCTTGGATACAGAAAGAAAAAATTATCTTTATTTTATTTAAAAATTTTTTAAAATTCTTTTAACTATTTTTTTGTTTTCTTCCTAGATTTTTAGAATTCGATTTCACCTTCTTCATTTCATTTTATTCTATTTTATTGCATACATTTTTTAAAATTTCAAGCTTTTCCTTTTTTTCTTTTCTTTACCTTTTTTCTCTACTCTATCAAGCTTTTTTCAACAAGCAGACCAAAAACATCTAGGATTTGGCTTCCTTTATATGATTTTTTGTGTTGTTTTTAATTTTTTTTATTCTTTCTTCCTTCAAAATGACAAAATGAAGGAAGTCACCCGAAAAAAAAGAACAGGAAAAAATGACAGCCAGGGGCTTAACACAGATATAAGCAAGTTGTCTAAACTAGAATTTAGAACCATAATATTAAGAATACTGCCGGGGTTGACAAAACTATGGAGAATAATGAAGCAGGAAAAAAGAGGAAAACTAAGGCAAAAGAGCACAATCCAAGAATTACTGAAATCAGTACTTAAAAAAATGAATAATATCTGAATCATAGGGAGACCCAAAGATGAAGAGAAAAAAAGGGGCAGAATGTTCATGTGAACAAATTATAGCGGAAACCTCCTAATCTGGAGAAACAGACATCAAAATCCAAGAAGCATCAACAACTCCCATTAGACTCAACAAAAACTGACCATCAACAAGGTACATCATAGTCAAATTCACCAAAGAATTATGCAAGCAGCAAGGGGAAAAAAAAAGTCCTTAATCTAGAATTATGGGAAAACAGATCAGGTTTGCAGCAGACCTATCCACAGAAACACGGCAGACCAGAAAGGTATGACAGGATATATTCAACAAACTGAATCAGAAAAATAGGCAGCCAGGAATTCTTTATCCAGCAGGACTGTCGTCCATAATGGAAGAGATAAAAAGTTTCCCAAACAAAAACTAATGGAGTTCGTGACCATTAAGCCAGCCCTGCAAGAAATTTTGAGGACAGTTCTGAGGGGAGAAAAGATGAAACAAACAAAAAAGACCCAAAACAACACAGAGTAGAAAAGACCAGAGAACACCACCAGAAACTCCCAACTCTACAGGCAACACAATGACAATAAATTCATATCTTTCAGTATTCATTCTAAATGTTATTGGACTAAGTGCTCCAGTCAAAACACATAGAGAATCAGAACGGATAAGAAAACAAGATCCATCTGTATGCTGTTCACAAGAGACCCATTTTAGACCTAAAGACACCTTCCAACTGAAAGTAGGGATGGAGAACCATCTATCATGCTAATGGTCACCAAAAGAAAGCTGGAGTAGCCATACTTATATCAGACAAACTAGACTTTAAAATGAAGATTGTAGGGGTGCCTAAGGTGGCTCCATTGGTTAAGCGTCCAACTTCAGCTCAGGTCATGATCTCGCAGTTCATGAGTTCCAGCCCTGCATCAGGTCTGTGCTGACAGCTCAGAGCCTGGAGCCTGTTTCAGATTCTGTGTTTCCCTCTCTCTTTGCCCCTCCCCTCTCGTGCTCTGTCTCTCTCTGTCTCAAAAATAAATAAAAACATTTTTTAAATTTTAAAATAAAGACTGTAATAAGAGATGAAGAAGGACATTATATCGTAATTGAGGATATTGTTTTTAAGGGGTCTATCCACCATTAAGAGTTAACATTTGTAAACATTTATGCCCCCAACATGAATACCCAAATATATAAATCAATGAATCACAAAAATAAAGAAACTCATTAATAATACCATAAGAGTGGGGGACTTCAACACCCCACTTACAGCAATGGACAGATCATATAAGCAGAAAATCAACAAGGAAACAATGTCTCTGTATGACACACTGGACCATATGGATTTAACATATATTCAGAACATTTCATCCTAAAGCACCAGAATACACATTCTTCTCGAGTGCACATGGAACATTCTCTAGAATAGATCACACAATGGGACACAAATCAGCCCTCAACAAGTACAAAAATACTGATATCATACTGTAAATATTTTCTGATCACAACACTGTGAAACTTGAAATCAACCACAAGAAAATACTTGCAAGACCATGAATATGTAGAGGTAAAAGAACATCCTACTAAAGAATGAATGGGTTAACCGAGAAATTAAAGAGGAAATTAAAAAGTACACAGAAGCCAACAAAAATGAAAACATGACAGCCCCAAACCTCTGGGATACAGCAAAGGCCAGTCATAAGAAGGAAGTATATAGCAATCCAGGACTTCCTATAGAAAGAAGAAAGGTCTCAGATATACAAGCTAACCTCTTATAGATCTGGAAAAAAGAACAGCTATTTGCAGAAGATGGGAAATAATAAAAATTAGAGCAGAAATCAATATATTAAAATCAAACCACCGTGAGACACACCACCTCACACCAGTCAGAATGGCTAAAATTAGCAATACAAGAAACAGCAGGTGTTGGCAAGAATGTGAAGAAACAGGAACCCTTTTGCATTGCTGGTAATGGAAACTGGTGCAGGAACTTTGGAAAACAGTATGAAGGCTCCTCAAAAAAAATTAAAAACAGAACTACCCTACGACTCTGCAATTGCACTACAATGTATCTATCCAAGAATACAGATGTGCTATTTCGAATGCACATGCACCCCAATGTTTATAGCAGTGCTATCAACAATAGCCAAAGTATGCAATGATTCCAAATGTCCATCGACTGATGAATGGATGAAGAAGAGTTGGTAAATAATACAATGGAATATTACTCAGTGATCAAAAAGACTGAAATCTTGCAATTTGCAATAATGTGGATGGAAAGAGAGTGTATTATGTTAAGTGAAATTAGTCAGAAAAAGACAAATATATGACTTCAGTTATATGTAGAATTTAAGATACAAAACAGATGAACATAAGGGAAGGGAAGCAAAAATAATATAAAAACAGGGAGGGAACAAAACATAAGAGAACAAACTGAGGATTTCTGTAGGTGTTTTAGGTGGGGGTATGTGCTAAATGGGCAAGGGACAGGGGCGCCTGGGTGGCTTAGTCGGTTAAGTGTCCGACTTTCGCTTAGGTCATGATCTCGCGGTTCGTGGGTTCGAGCCCCGCGTCGGGCTCTGTGCTGACTGCCGGCTCAGAGCCTGGAGGCTGTTTCAATCTGTGACTCCCTCTCTCTCTGACCGTCCCCTGCTCATGCTGTCTCTCTCTCTCTCTCCTAGAAATAAATAAAACATTAAAAAAAAAATAAAAAAAAAATAAATGGGCAAGGGACATTAAGGAGGACACTTGTTACTATGAGCGCCGGTGTTACATGTAGGCGATGAATCACTGGTATCTATTCCTGAAATCATTATTGCACTATATAGTAACTAACTTGGATGTAAATTAAATAATTTAAAAATAATAAATATTAAAAATATTTTAAATGATTTAATTTCCAGTTGTTCCAGTATATCATTGACAATTGCTTAAAGTTTTTACAAAGAAGTACTTTTTGAGAGAAGTACCTTTCTTAGTCACTGATTCCTCCTTACTTGGGGAAAAGATACTTCTCTTTGAATATATCGTATTGTCTAAAAATTAAGACTCTGTATATCTTCTTTTTCTTTATAAGTTGATGATAGTAACTCTTCAAACATCTCTTTCCATGAATTGATTAACTAGGAAAGGTGTTTTGCTAAAGATACTTGAATTTGTTTGCTCTGGATGTAAGTTCACATAAAGTGAGCAATTCAAGTGGGTCCATGCCCAATGTGGGACTTGAACTCGAGATCGTTCAATTAAGAGTCAGTTGCATGTTGGGATGAGTTTTGGTGTATTATGTGAGTGATGAATCACTAAATTATATTCCTGAAATCATTACTGCACTACATGTTAACTAACTTGGATTTAAATTAAAAGAAAAAAAAAAGGCAATCATGTGCTCCACAGACAGCCAGCCAAGCAGCCCAGCCTTTGCTTGTTATTCTGCTCTACTCATGTCTGGCAGCTTCCCTTTCCATTAAAATATATATATATATATATATATACATATATATATATATTTTTTTTTTTGCTACATATTTTGGTGTTTTAAAGGTGTACCTTTATATTTACAAACATCTTTGTTGCTGACCAAGACTGGGCAATGGGTAGAGATCTAGAAATTCTCAGATCTCTTCCAATTCTAGCTTTAAGTAGTAAAGTAGAAATATGTAGAAGAGAGAATATCAAGAAAAGAGGTCCACTGAAACAACTTAGCTTTGGTTTGTATGTGAAATTTAGATTCTCATATGTAAAGTTTAATTTAGATGAGATAATACACCCCTCATTTAATAGAATCGTGATAGATTTTATTTTGAAAATCCTATTTCTTGGGTACATTTCCTAACTTGTGGTTTACATAACTATGCATTTGAAAATTCTCATATATTTTTGTATTTAATTTACTGAGATTAATTTACACATTTTCATCCTTTTTAGTGCAATACAATTGATATACAGTAAAACCTTGTTCTGTGAGTGTTCTGCAAGATGAGCAAACATTTCTAATAAATTTTAACATGATAAGCAATGTCTTGCAATAGGAGTAGTGGTGATGCCAAATGTCACATGATCACAGCTGAGCCAATGGTGGTGGTGGTGGTGGTGGTTCTTCATCTTTCTCTTCCCCCTCCTCTTCCTCCCCCTCCTCCTCCTCCCCCCTCTCTGTCTTGCTGTGGAATCGTCAGTAATCATCTCCCATGCTCAGATGCTCAGTCTCGGGCCACTGTGTTTGGCAGAAACCAGTGATTTTTCAGAATGTTGGAAGGTGCCCAAATCTGATGTTAGACAGTCCTTTACTTTTCCATACAAAAGTTAAGCTTGGGAATGTTTCCTTCATTCTAGGTCAGGCTGCCTGCAGATATCTACCCTTTCCTCTGCTGTTTTATTGCCCGTTACATTAAATACAGTATATGACAAGAAGTGATTAATATTGTACTTAGTCAATATCCGTGCAAATGTGTACAGTGGTCCCAATGCAGACAAAGGTTGAAAAGAAAGGCGGTGAGAAGGAGATGATTACAGTGGAAGTTAAGAAGGAATTCATTGAGAAGTACGAACGAGGTATGTTAGTGTGAGTGGCTGAAACTGCAAGATTTTATAGGAATTTTACATCTACATGTCATCTGCACAGGAGGGAAGAGAAAAAGGTGGAATCCTTCACTTCACATGAGGTTAGGGGAGATGTGTAAAATGTAGGAAACAGTGCAAAATTTTGTAGAAAAGCACCACCCGAATAAGGCTGTAAGCAGTGCGAGTGATGAATCTGTTTAACGACAATGCAATGTCACATTTCCGCGAAATCTTCAAAAGGAGGCAATGGCAGATGTCATTGGTTAGGGTCCTTCCTTGTCAAAGCTGCACGAAAAGAAAAAGATTCCATTGGGCCAATAGATGGCAGTGATTCCGTTAGTGATAGTAAAAATCCTACACAATAACCCTCCTCTCTCTGGTCCCCCTCACACCAGCCATGAAGGTTTTCAAAGGTAAGTGCAGGTTAACTTGTTTATTTTTCTTTACATTTTGTATTTTCTTTCTTATTTTGTATTAAATTATAGTATTATAATCATTTTCCTATGAATGTTTTTGGGTTGTGGAACGAACCATCTGAGTTTCCATTATTTCTAAATTCACTTTGATTATAAGTGGTTTGGATTACAAGCATTTCTGGAATGAATTATGCTTGCAAGCAAAGGTTTTACTGAATTTGGTAAACTTCAGTATAGTTCAGTGATATTAAGGGATTCTTTAGTTCAAAGGCATGACTTTCCTGGAGGGAAATTTTTTTTAAAGTTTACTTATTTACTTTGAGAGAGACAGAGACAGCATAATCAAAGGGGCAGAAAGAGAGGGAGAGAGAATCCTAAGCAGGCTCGGTGCTGCCAGTACCCAAAATATGCAAACAATCAAAACGTCCACAATGGATGAATGAATAAAGATATGGTGTACATATGTATAATGGAATCATTATTTAGTCATGAGGAAGAAGAAATCCTGCCATTTGCAACAAGTAGGATGCATCTATGGGCATCTCGAGCTACACAAAAATTAGCCAGAGAAAGAAAGGCAAGTACTTCATGGCATCACTCCTATGTGTAATCTCAAAAAAATAAATAAAGCTCATAGAAACAGAGTAGAAAAGCAGTTGCCAATGGCTGGGAGGTGGGGGAAATAGGATAAAGTGTGTAAAAAGTTACAAACTATCAGCTATAAGATGAATAAAGTCTGAGGATCTAACGTAAAACATACTGACTATAGTTGATAACACTGTATTCTAGAATTGAAATCAGCTAAGATGGTAGAACTTAAATGTTCTCTTAGACACAAATAAAAGATAAACACATGAGATGATGGATGTGTTAATTAACTAGCTGGGGGAAATCCTTTCAAATGTATATAAAATCATCATGATGTACACTTTATTTTAAAATTTTATAGGTCAATTATACCTCAATAAATCTTAAATTTAAAAAAAAAGATAGTGTCATACTGTCATAAAGATAGGTAATATGGATCAAGAAAACAGAATTGAGAGTCCAGAAATAAAGTCTCACATTTATAGTTAACTTATTTGCAACAAGAGTGTCAAGACCATTCAACAAATGGTGCTGGAACTAGATATCCATCTGCCAAGAATTAAGTCTGTTCCCTTCCTCAAACCACATCCCCAAAATTAAAATGAATCACAGATCTCAATGTAAGAACTAAAACTAAAATGTTTAGAAGACAAACAGATGTAAATCTTCATGACTTTAGGTTAGGCAATGATCTCTTAGCTATAACACCAAAAGCATAAATAACAAAAGAAAAAAAAACAGACTTCAGAATGAAAACTTTTGTGCTTCAAAGGAACTGTCAAGAAAGCTAAAAAAGGGAGGGGGAATATTTGCAAATCATCTATCAGGGATTTGTATAAAATTCATTAGTAAAAAGAAATATGACCCAATGGGCAAAGGATAAGAATAGATGCTTCTCCAAAGAAGATATACAAATGGTCAATAAGCACATGAAAAGATGCCTATATCATTAGCCATTAGGGAACTGTAAATCAAAACCATAATGACATACCATTTCACACCCAACAGGATGGCAGTGGTTAAAAAAAAAAAAAAGACAATAACAAGGGCTGGGCAAGGAAATGGAGAAATTGGGATGCTAATACATCACTGGTAGGAATGTCAAATAGAGCAGTAACTGGAAAAAGACTTTGGCAGTTTCTTAAAAAGCTAAACAAACTTAACCATAGGACCCACCAATTTCAAGCTTATAAATATACACAAAAGAAATGAAAATATATGCACATGCAAAAACCTGTACATTCTTGTTAATAGCATTATTAATAATAGCCAAAAATGGAAACAACCCAATGTCTATCAAAAAATGAATGGATAAAGAAAATGTGGCATACACATACAATGCAGTATTATAGCAATAAAAAGGAATACAATACTAATATATGAATACACTTTGAAAACATTAAGTGGAAAGAATTCAGTCACCATAGACCATCTAGTGTATTATACAATTTGATTTATATGCAATGTCCAGAAGAGGCAAATCCTTAGGACAGAAAGTAGATCAGAGTTGCCTAATGCTAGGGGGCACTGAAAGACTGGAAGAAAATGAGTGACTATTAATAGGTATGACATTTTTTCCTAAGGTGATGAAAATATTCTAAAGTCAACTCTATAAACATACTAAAAGCAATGAACCGTATACTTTGAGTGAACTGAATGATGTATAAGTTATATCTCAATAAAGTTGTTATTAAAAAGATACAAACACAGGGTGCCTGGGTGGCTGTTGGTTAAGCATCCAACTTCGGCTCAGGTTAGAGCCCCGTGTCAGGCTCTGTGCTGAAAGATCAGAGCGTGGAGCCTGCTTCAGATATTGTGTCTCCCTCTCTCTCTCTCTTTCTGTCACTCACACACACACACACACACACACACACACACACACACACTCTCTCTCTCTCTCAAAATAAATAAAACATTAAAAGAGAGAGAGAGAGATACAAAAGGAAGAATCTCTATTTGTCTGGGGAAGCCATATATCCCAAGAATGCCAAATCATGCAATGCCTCACTTATCCTGTATATGTACCCCAAAGGTAATGGAAACCCATTGAAGAGTTTTTAAATAAGGAAATGTGATAATTAAACTTTCTGCAATGTTTGATAAACAGACTGGAAGAGAGCAAAATTGAACTTGAGATATCAATTAAGAGACTAGAGCCTGAGAAGAGATAACTGGACTCAGACGTTTGGGAATTAAGATCAATAGGACTGATGAATGGTTCTAAGATGTGACAGTACTACAAGCTTTCTCCTTTGTAAAACTATTCCATTTATTGGGATAGGGAATAATAGAGATGTTACTATTGATGTGGTTGTTAGTTTGGAAGAGGGATGTGTGTCAGTTATTTATGTATTCATTCTAGATGTCTTACATTAATCAAGTAAAGTGTTTAGCTATACAGATTAGGAGAGCAAAGAAAAACCAGAGGCAGAAGATATCTATTTGGGTGTTATCAGTGTAAGTGAAAAATGAATCGATAAGAACAAAAGAAACTGCTTAGGAAGAAACAGAAAGAAAAAAGGAGGCAGTAAAAAGGAACTGAACAAAACACCTCAACATTTAAAGAATAAACAAAAAGAAATGAGCTGGCAAAGAAGACTGTCAAGTGTTCTTAGGAAAAAGCCAGGAGAGAACGTAGTATCATGAACACTAAGAGGACAGTTTCAAAAACGACTTAGCATTGAAAGCTGCTTTTCAAAATGAAGTAAAGTAAGTAATGAAAAATGCCATTTGGATCTACCAAGTCAAATTAACAGCTGGAGAGTAGAGCACAGTAATTGTGGATTTTGAGGTTTTGTTCCTAAAAAATGTGAGTAATTTGATCATATTTAAAACAAAAGTTAAAGAGTCAATAGAGAGAGAGACAGAGTTGAAGACATAAGAAAAACAAATGAGAGTCAAGAGTATTAGGTTCCTAGGATTGAGATCCAGATAATATAGGAAGGGCTATGCTTAAACAGGAGCATGGAAAATTCTTCAATGTGACAGGAATAAAGAGGGAATGAAAGTACTTGCAGGTTAGGTATTTATATCTGTCAGTAGAAAATTAAAGGAAATCCTGTCTGAGGACTTTTATTATTATATATATATTTTTTAATTTTTTAATGTTTTATTTATTCCTAGGAGGGAGAGAGAGAGACACAGCGTGAGCAGGGGAGGGTCAGAGAGAGAGGGAGATACAGACTCTGAAACAGGCTCCAGGCTCTGAGCTGGCAGTCAGCACAGAGCCCGACGCGGGGCTCGAACCCACGAACCGTGAGATCATGACCTAAGCGAAAGTCGGACGCTTAACCGACTAAGCCACCCAGGCGCCCCTATTATTATATTTTTAAGAATGCAAAATCATATCCTAAAAGTGAGAGGAAAGTAGGAGAGAAAGGGATTTGAAAACAGTGGAGGTTAAAAAGTTGCCCAGTTAGATTCCCCTGGGATGTTTATTCCTTGTTTTAAAATTATTCCACTGCCGTTTTTTCTTTACCTTATAACTGTATTATTTGTTTTTAAATTTTTAATGTAGTTTATTGTCAATTGGTTTCCATATAACACCCAGTGCTCATCCCAACAAGTGCTCTCCTCCATGCCCATCATCCATTTTTCCCTCCCATCCACCCCACATCAACCCTCAGTTTGTTCTCAGTATTAAAGAGTCTCTTATGGTTTGCCTCCCTCTCTCTCTGTAACTACTTTTCCCCTCCTCCATGGTCTTCTGTTAAGTTTCTCAAGATCCACATACGACTGAAAACATAAGGTAAGTCTTTCTTTGCCTGATTTATTTCACTTAGCATAGTACCCTCAAGTTCCATCCACATTGCTACAAATGGCCACATTTCATTCTTTCTCATTGCCATGTAGTATTCCAGTGTAAATACACACCACATCTTCTCGATCCATTCGTCCGTTGATGGACATTTAGGCTCCTTCCGTGATTTGGCTATTGTTGAAAGCGCTGCTATGAACACTGGTGTACATGTGCCCCTATGCATCGGCACTCATGAATCCCTTGGGTAAATTCCTAGCAGTGCTATTGCTGGGGCACAGGGGAGTACTATTGTTAATTTTTTGAGGAACTTCCACACTGTTTTCCAGAGCGGCTGCACTAGTTTGCATTCCCACCAAGAATGTAAGAGGGTGCGTGTTTCTCCACATCCTCACCAGCATCTACGGTCTCCTGATTTGTTCATTTTAGCCACTCTGACAGGCGTGAGGTGGTATCTCAGTGTGGTTTTGATCTGTATTTCCCTGATGATAAGTGAAATGAGCATCATTTCATGTGTCTGTTGGCCATCTGGATGTCCTTTTTGGAGAAGTGTCTGTCCATGTTTGCTGCCCATTTCTTCACTGGATTATTTGGGGTTTTTTGGGTGTGGAGTTCGGTGAGTTTCTTACAGATTTTGGATTCTAGCACTTTATCCGATATGTCACTTGTAACAGTTGTCTATTAGTTTTGCTCATTGTTTCCTTTGCCTATTAGTTTTGTTCATTGTTTCCTTTGCAGTGCAAAAGCTTTTTATCTTGATAGAATTCCCAATAGTTGATTTTTGCTCTTGATTCCTTTGCCTTTGGGGATGTGTCGAGTAAGAAATTGCTGCAGTTGAGGCCAAGGAGGTTGTTACCTGCTTTCTCCTCTAGGGTTTTTGATGGTTTCCTATCTCACATTCAGATCCTTCATCCATTTTGAGTTTATTTTTGTGTATGGTGTAAGACAGTCGTCCAGTTTCACTCTTCTGTATGTTGCTGTCCATGTTCTCCCAGCACCATCTGTTAAAGAGACTGTCTTTTTTTTTCCACGGGATACTCTTTCACGCTTTGTCAAGATTAATTGGCCATACATTTGTGGGTCCAATTCTAGGTTCTCTATTCTATTCCATTGGTCTATGAGTCTGTTTTCGTGCCAATACCATACTTTCTTGATGATGACAGCTTTGTAGTAGAGGCTAAAGCCTGGTATTATGATGCCTCCCATTTTGGTTTTCTTCTTCAATATGACTTTGGCTATTTGGGGTCTTTTGTGGTTCCATACAAATTTTAGGATTGTTTATTCTAGCCTTAAGAAGAATCCTAATTTTGATTGGGATTACATTGAATGTGTAGATTGCTTTGGGTAGTATTGACACTTTAACTGTATTTATTCTTCCAATCCATGAACATGGAATGTTTTTCCACTCCTTTGTGTAAGTTTTCTATAGTTCTCATCATACAAATCTTTCTTATCTTTGGTTAGGTTTATTCCTAGGTATTTTGTGAGTTTTGGTGCAATTGTAAATGGGATCAGTTTCTTGATTTCTGTGTTGCTTCATTATTGGTGTATAAAAATGCAACCAATTTCTGTATGTTGGTTTTGTACCCTGAGACTTTGCAGAATTCATGGATCAGTTCTAGTAGACTTCTGGTGGAGTCTGTCATGTTTTCCATGTAGAGTATCATATCATTCGTGAAAAGTGAAAGTTTGACTTCCTCTTTGCCAATTCTGATGCCTTTTATTTCCTTTTGTTGTCTGACTGCTGATGCTAGGACTTCCAGCACTATGTTAAACAACAGTGGTGAGAGTGGACATCTCTGTCGTGTTCCTGATCTCAGGGGGAAAGCTCTCAGTTTTTCCCCATTGAGGATGATATTAGCTGTGGACTTTTCATAAATGGCTTTTAAAATGTTTAAGTAAGTTCCTTCTATCCCTTCTTGAGGGTTTTTATTAAGAAAGGATGCTGTATTTTGTCAAATGCTTTTCCTGCATCTATTGACAGGATCACATTGAGTGATTTGTGAATACTGAACCAGCCCTGCAACCCAAGAATGAATCCCACTTATCATAGTGAATAATTCTTTTTAATATGCTGTTGAATTCAATTTGCTAGTATCTTGGTGAGGATTTTTGCATCCATATTCATCAGGGATACTGACCTGTAGTTCTCTTCTTTTGCTGGGTCTCTGTCTAGTTTGAGAATCAAAGTGATGTTCGCTTCATACAATGAGTCCAGAAATTTTCCTTCCATTTCTATTTTCTGGAACAGCTTGAGAAGAATGGTATTAATTCTGTTTTAAATGTCTGGTAGAATTCCCCAGGGAAGCCATCTGGCCCAGGGCTCTTATTTGTTGGGAGATTTTTGATAACTGACTCAACTTCTTCACTAGTAATAGGTCTGTTCAGATTTTCTATTTCTTCCTGTTTGAGTTTTGGTAGTGTGGGTATTCAGGAATTTGTCCATTTCTTCTAGGTTGTCCAGTTTGTTGGCATATAATTTTTCATAGTATTCCCTGATAATTGCTAGTACTTCTGAGGGATTGATTGTAATAAACCCATTTTCATTCATGACTTTGTCTATTTTGGTACTCTCTCTTTTCTTTTTGAAAATCCTGGCTAGGGGTTTATCAATTTTGCTTATTTTTTCAAAAAACCAACTCTTGGTTTCATTGATCTGTTCAACTGGTTTTTTTTGTTTGTTTGTTTGTTTTGGATTCTGTATTGTTTATTTCTACCCTGACCTTTATTCTTTCTCTTCTTCTGCTGGGTCTGGGGTGTCTTTGCTGCTCTGCTTCTATTTCCTTTAGGTGTGCTCTTGGATTTTGTATTTGTGCTTTTTCTAGTTTCTTGAAATAGGCCTGGATTGCAATGTCTTTTCTTCTTAGGATTGCCTTTGCTGTACCCATCCCAAAGGGTTTGGATTGTTGTATTCATCTTCATTTGTTTGCATATATTTTTTAATTTCTTCTCTAGTTTCATGGTTGACCCATTTGTTCTTTAGTAGGGTGTTCTTTAACCTCCAACGTTTTTGGAGGTTTTTCAGAATTTTTCCTGTGATTGATTTCAAGTTTCATAACATTGTGATCTGAAAGTGTACTGCATAGTATGTATGAACTCAATTCTTTTATATTTATTGAGAGCTGCTTTGGGACCCAGTGTGTGATCTATCTTGGAATGTACCATGCACACTCGAGAAGAAAGTGAATTCCATAGCTTCAGGATGTAGAGTTCTAAATGTCTAATCCATCTGGTCCAATGTGTCATTCAGGTCCATTGCTTCTTTAGTGATTTTCTGTCTAGTTGACCTATTCATTGAGTAAGTGGAGTATTAAAGTCCCCTGCAATTAGCACATTCTTGAATCAGTAAGATTGTTTCTGTTTGTGATTGTTTTATGTATTTGGGTGCTCCTGTATTCAGTGCGTAGATGTTTATAATTATTAGCTTTTCCTGATGGATAGATCCTGTAATTATTATATAATGTTCTTCTTCATCTCTTGTTACTGCCTTAACTTTAAAGTCCAGTTTGTCCGATATAAGTATGGCTACTCCAGCTTTCTTTTGGCTTCCAGTAGCATAACAGATATTTCTCCATCCCCTCACTTTCAATCTGAAGGTGTCCTCACATCTAAAATGAGTCTCTTTTAGACAGCAAATAGATGGATCTTATTTTTATATTCATTCTGATACCCTATGTCTTTTGATTGGAGCATTTAGTCTATTTACATTCAGTGTTATTACTGAATAACAGAGTTTAGAGTCATTATGTTCTCGTAGGATTCATGCTTGTAGTGGTGTCTCTGTTACTTCGTGTTCTTTGCAACATTTCACTCATAGAGTCCCCCTTAGGATTTCCTGTAGGGCTGGTTTAGTGGTGATGAATTCCATCAATTTTCGTTTGTTTGGGAAAACCTTTATGTCTCCTTCTGTTCTGAATGACAGGCTTGCTGGATAAAGGATTCTTGACTGCGTATCTTTTCTGTTCATCATATTTAAGATTTCCTGCAATTCTTTTCTGGCATGCCAAGTTTCAGTAGATAGGTCTGCTCCTACCCTTATGTGTCTACCTTTGTATCCATATACCCATATTTAATTGTAGTTTTCTATTCTAATTTCTTTGGTTTTATTTAAAATCCAAATGCCAAATTCAACTGTGTTGTTATTACCATCACATTAACAATTCATCTATAATGCTTCCTATTAACACTCCTGCTTAAAAGTCAAAAGGAAAACCTATATATCATCCTACATGATGAGTTTCAAAACTACCCATTATGCTTATAAAGGTAAACAATCATTTATCATATATACAAATTTTACCTCCACACATTTAGAAGGCATATCATTTGTTTAGAGGATTTGATTCCACATTACTTTTTAACTGTGGCATGTTATTTACAAAGATGTCCTCCACAATCCTTCCCATTCTTGTGTGCACTGCCATTTGTATTGTGACTTCTCTATTCCTACAATCAGAAGTAGAGTCTGTTTCTTTTCCCTATTAATATAGGTTGGCCCTGTGATATAATACTTTGACCTATAAAATTCCATAGACATGACAGCAAGTAACTTCCTAATGTAGATTTCAAGAGCCCTTTTAGCTCTCACTCTTGCCTTCTTGGAATGTGATACATGAAGAAGCTCCAGTTAGCATTCTGGAACATGAGAGATGACAGGGAGAAGGGTCCAGCCAACAGTACCATTTCCCAGACATGAGAATTAGGTCATTTTAGACTACTATCTAGCTCTAGCTGACTCATCAGATGACCACAGCCATATATGTCACTAAGTGAGATCAGCAAATTGTCCACCTGAACCCAGTTCAAACTGCCAACCCACAGAATCATGAGCAAATAAAACTGTTTTAAATTGTAGTCTGAAGCAATAGCCTAATTTTTAAGTTTCATTTTCTATTTAAAAAAAATATAGAAAAATCACTGAACATATGAACTCAGGACTTTCTCATGGCAAAATCACAAATATCATACTTACCATGTTATTTACTTTGCACCTAAACTTAAGCTTCTTAAAAACAAAATTACCTGTCCCGGAGTCTTATAGTTAAGCCAATTATTCATTTATTAATTACATACTGTGTGTCAGAACCATTCCAGACACTGACCATATATTAGTGAACAAAGAGATAAAAACCTCTGCCCTCATTGGGGGAAATATGGAGAACTCAAATCCAAAATATATTACTTTATAATATATAACTATTATAATAACATCTATAATTTTTAAGGGAAGAATATTAAAGAGAAAGGTTACCAATAATCAATCTTACCCTCATGCCAAGCACCAAGAACCCAATCTCTTCCATTAATGGGTACTTGCTGACCTGTTGCTTAATCTTCTCAGATGAGGCAAAAGGATCATAACTCTTTCGCCCTATCTTTACATCCATTATACAGGGTTTATTAAATTTATGGGTCACATCTTCCAGTTTTAGGTATAAATCTGTTATTAAAGAAAAACCTTAATTAGTAATAGGCAAACATATTACTACTCAAATAACTACCAGGGAAAACAAAATGAGGAAATCTTAAAACTGAGAAAAAAGTTAAAACAAATCCAGAATCAACAATTATTTTCCCCATCTG
>NW_027530191.1:1361747-1393099 GCF_008692635.1 Crocuta crocuta | reverse complement strand
TTTTTTTTTCCCCAACTGTATTAAAAAAAAAAAAAAAAAAAAAGAGACTGACCAACAAATTTATAACAAGTACTTAAGTAATACAGAGAAACTCTTACAGGATGTTATTAAATAATATAAATCATAAGCAAAGGCATGAGATATATTAAAGAAACATTAAAATTAGCTTATTTCAAAAGCTATTCCAGAAATGCATTCTCCTTTTGAGAATACATTTTATGTCATCTGTGCCTCAGTAGATCTCTTAGTATTTTAACAATTTTTAAAAATCTTCATTTAAAGTTAGTTAGTAATAGGAATAAATCCTTCCTCCAGAATATACAACAGAACTATAGCTTAAGAAAGGTAAATCAGGCGCTCCTGGGTGGTTCAGTCAGCTGAGCATCCGACTTCTGCTTAGGTCATGATCTCACGGTTTGTGGGTTCGAGCCCTGCATTGGGCTCTGTGCTCACAGCTGGTTTGGAGCCTGGAGCCTGTTTCGGATTCTGTGTCTCCCTCTCTCTCTCTGACCTTCCCCTGTTCACGCTGTCTCTCTTTCTCTCTCAAAAATAAACATTAAAAAATTAAAAAAAAAGTAAATCAATTTAAAATATGGTCACTGCAAAATACATATTCTAGTCTTAATACTCTAAAAATGAAAATAGGGGCGCCTGGGTGGCTTAGTCGGTTAAGCGTCTGACTTTCACTTAGGTCATGATCTCGCGGTTCGTGGGTTCGGGCCCCGCGTCGGGCTCTGTGCTGACTGCCAGCTCAGAGCCTGGAGCCTGTTTCAGTCTGTGATTCCCTCTCTCTCTGACCCTCCCTTGCTCACGCTGTCTCTCTCTCTCTCTCCTAGAAATAAATAAAAACCTTAAAAAAAATTTTTTTTAAATGAAAATAAATATCTTGCTTTTTAGAATATAGGCATTCATCAAAAGTTCATTTGTAAACCACTTTGGCATCCTGCATACATCTTCCCATAGAAAACTATTATAAATGGAGATTCAAGTAAAAGATTACAAAAGTTCCAGTTATTACATACTGTAGATGCACTAATTATAGCTTTAGCCTGAAAGTAGGGATCTAGCTACACTAAGGGAATGAAGGAAAGAAATTCTCTCCCTTTTTATTTGAAAGAATCTCCCCAAAGTTCTGAATGAGATCATACTTTTCACTGATGAATGTGAGAAGCATTTCTCCTAAAAACTTTTACTCAAAAACACTATTTTATCTGCTTTAAAAAAAATGTTTATCTATTTATTTTGAGAGAGAGTGAGTGAGCACGAGCAGGGCAGGGAAAGAGAGAAAATCCTCCCAAGCAGGCTCCACACTGTCAGTGCAGGGTCTAATGCTCAACCGATCCCACAAACCCTGAGATCATGACCTGAGCCAGATGCTCAGGTCAGTTAAGACTGACTAGGCTATCCAGGAGCACCTCTGCTTTTTACCGAAGTGACCAAATTAAAAAAGATATGTATTTTCTATTAATTAAATAAAAGGCCACCAGAGAAAAAAAGACTTTACCTTTTATTCTTTTACCTTGACCCACCAAGACTAGCATAGTTATTAAACTACAACTTTCAATAGCATCTTTATCTCAGTATAGTTATTATTTTCTACTTGCCAATTTGGTAGTAATTAAAAACAAACAAAAAACTGGTTTTTATAAGATAGAGATGACAGAAGCTAGAATAGAGACTGTGAATCTTAAAATAAAATCCCTTTCTTCCTTCCTTTCTTGGGAAGGTGGAAAATACAAAAGCAAATTCTATATATAGTCAGAATACAATAAATGTTTGCTGATTGAATGAATGTTTGCCTTTCTCATTCCTACTGTGCAGTGGTACTTTGACTTTATCCTTACTAATACTATATTAAATTGAGTCATTCCATCAGTAAACAGGCCTGAGTATCTTCTATTTTATTTGACATTTATTTCAACTAGTCAAACATGTTTTTTACTTTACTTGCAGGTTCTTGATATGATTTGAATTATCAAATAACTGCTAGACTATTGATTATCAACCTTAAGTTAATAATCCTTAAGTTAAGGCCTTTTGAGAGATGGCTCAGTGTTTTCTTTTAGTTCTCAAGCCTCAATTTTTTTAAGGGAAAATTAAGAATTTGAGAATGTCATTTCTGCCTTTCCCTCTAAGTTATAAAAATAAACATTAAAATCTGCTTTAGAGAGGTAGAGTTTTTAAGAAAGAATATAATGGCATATATGTAGCAGCTTGCCAAAAGTGATTTTGAATGAAATAGGTAAATAGGAAAATGGGGAATGATCTGAGCACTGAGAACTTGACTGGTTTTTTTTTTAAGGGTTGTTATCACTACAAATATATCTAAATACTAAATCACTCTGAAAAATGCTATTAGCAAATTATTTCACTAGCATAGAGCTTAATTCAAGTAGGTTAATATTGAGATTCGGTAACTTACATGCTAAAAGGCATTTTACTACATGGGAGCCTCATTTGTAGGGTAATGACACAGACTGGATAGCAAAGGATACTTTTTTTCAGCCAGGCCCCTCTGGGTATAGAATGGAGCAGTATTTTTCAGTTTTTGTGTAAACAGAAAATATGTTCCAAATCTCTTCCAAAAAATCTGATGAACAAAGAATAAATGTTCTATTTGGAGTATTTTTAATCCATTCTGACCAAGGTCAAGGAAGTAAATTAAACTAATATGTTTGGAAAATTATGATATGGTTATTTAATATGATGTAACTTGCAAGATACGATTTTGAATGGAGAGGTGAATTTTACATATATGTGTATATACATATATACATACACACACATATGTGTGTGCATTTGTGTGTATATAAAATATGAAGATTGATATAGCAATAACTAGGTTTATATTTTTTAATTCTGAAAAGCTCTATTTAGGACAACAGATTCTGATAAAGCTAGTGTGCCAGAGGGGCAAGGACTGGCATTTGTGAACCTCAGATGTAAGGAGATATTCTGTAAAGTTTACTCTTATTGATATAATAAATAAAAGGATATCTACTTTTTATAAATACATGGAGCTCATTACTAGTCAGAGGTCACACTGACTAGAAATACAGTTAAGTTTAAGAGGCTATGATCATGAAAGATAAATCTATTCTTTATCTATTAATTTATGAAAAGTGTACACAGAATTTCTATAGTTCCTTAATTTTTTGAGGCAAAGATCATGAAAATTACCAAGTATTCAGAAATACACCACTTCATGCTGTTAGAAGCAGATTACTAATTAAGATTTCTCAGAGGCTTTACCAACATGGTTAGCATGTTCAAAATGTTTATATACTTCATGCTACTGATGACAGTATGAGATTACCCAAGGTTACTATAACTAAAGGAAGCTTTTCCATTTTAAATATATTTTCTCTGTCTCTTTTTTTTTAATTAAAGAGAGAGAGAGTACAAGCTGGGGAGCGGGGCATAGAAAATCTTAAGCAGGCTCCATGCTCAGCACAGAGCCCTAGGTGGGGATTGATCCTACAACCCTGTGATGATGACCTGAGCCGAAATCAAGAGCCACCCAGCACCCCTTAAATATATTTCTATTTAAAAATATATAATTAAATGTAATTGCCTTAAATATAAATTAAATATAATACTTACATTGCTTTATAATACATTAAGCATAAAAAATTCCTATAGCAAATTTTCTACTGCTGGAATATATGCCTAACACTCTAAGAAAGAGGCAGAAATGGGGTGCCTGAGTGGCTCAGTTGGTTGAGCACCCGACTTCAGCTCAGGTCATGATCTCACGCTTCATGGGTTCGAGCCCTGCATCGGGCTCTGTGCTGACAGCTAGCTCAAAGCCTGAAGCCTGCTTCAGATTCTGTTGTCTCCCTGTCTCTCTGACCCTCCCCTGCTCACACTGTCTGTCTGTCTCTCTCTCAGAAATACATAAAACATTAAAAAAAAATAGGCAGAAAATTCTCAGTGTCAAAAGAGAAAAAAAGAGAAACATGAAATATTGTGGAAAAATAAAAATACCTACATATAACTAACTAAACAGTAAGGATGAGATAATTACTTCCGTTAAAGGAAAGTCAAGAGAGAAGGTATTTAGGGAGTTGAAGACTTTTTTTTTTTTTAATGTTTTTATTTATTTCTGAGAGAGAGAGTCAGCGTGAACAGGGGAGGGTCAGAAAGAGAGGGAGACACAGAATCTGAAGCACGCTACAGGCTCTGAGCTGTCAGCACAGAGCCCGACACGGGGCTCGAACCCACGAACCGTGAGATCATGTCCTGAGCCAAAGTTGGACGCTCAACCGACTAAGCCACCCAGGCACCCCTAGGGAGTTGAAGACTTATTCAGATTCGCTTACTGAGTATTATTGATTGTATAAATTATGAGAATATGGTTCCAAATTTCATCAAATTCTTCCCTATCATATCTAGAAGATCTACTACGTATTGATTACCATCTTCATTTCTGAACCTCTCAAAAAGGAGAAAATGCCAGATAAGGAAACCCTGGCCAACTATGAAGCCATATGGAAAACCAGAGAAGACCTTACTTTTCCTTTCCATTTCACTCATCAGTCATTTCTGAGAGCAAGATAAGCTGAAAGTAGAAAGAATTATTAAGCAGAGATTTTGAGCCTCCAAATCTAACCTAAGTGTAAAGGAAAGAATAGACATGTATGCCAGCTTATTTCAGTCCAAGTTTCCTAAAGTTTGATTAGTAGCTAGATCCAGAAACCTAACAATCAATAAAGCTGGAGATTACATTTGAACTCTTAATTTGCTCAAACCTACTTGAAGATATACTTTTTGATTTCCCTAAAAAACTATCAATAAAAGGTTTTTTTGATAGTACATGTACTAGGCATCATATGTTTATACACAATTACAAATGAGATTTAATATATATAACTAGCTCAAAATCTTCAAAGATAGTATCAGGAAAAAATGTTTTATCTTTCAAAAAGATCCCTGATGACTGTACAACTCTATGAATATACTAAAAACTATTGAATTGTATATTTTAAATGGGTGAGTTTTATGGTATGTAAATTATATCTCGATAAAACTATCATAAAGAAATCAAAAGAAAAAATCTTATCAGTCAGCACATTCTTAGGCTTCTCTCAAAGTTACAATAATTTGCTGAGCAAACTGGCAGTACTTTCTACATTTTACTACTTTGTTTTTTTTTTTTTAAATGTTTTATTTATTTCTAGGAGAGAGAGAGAGAGAGACAGCGTGAACAGGGGAGGGTCAGAGAGAGAGGGAGTCACAGATTGAAACAGGCTCCAGGCTCTGAGCTGGCAGTCAGCACAGAGCCCGACGCGGGGCTCGAACCCACGAACCGTGAGATCATGACCTAAGCGAAAGTCGGACGCTTAACCGACTAAGCCACCCAGGCGCCCCGACATTTTACTACTTTGGATTATAAGAACTGTATCAAGTTTTATAAAACTACTCTGAGCACCTAAAAAAAAAATTGCTCCAAGGGGAAATGAAAGCCCAGTTATTTCATATGTAAAATAGTAACCACAGTATTCTACTAACATTTTTAAATTATTTTTTTAGTATTTGAGAGAGAGGACCCACAAGTGCACATGAGTTGGGGAGGGGCAGGGAGAGGGAGAGGGAGAGACCGAATCCCAAGCAGGCTTTGCACCAGCAGCGCAGAGCCCAAACATGGCACTCGAACCCACAAACTGTGAGACCATGACCTGAGCCAAAACCAAGAGTTGACACTTAACCAACTGAGCTACCCAGGCACCCCAATATTCTATTAAAATTTAGAATATTTGTTTTCATGACCCTGTTGGCTAAATGTGTACAAAAGTTTTCCATTTTATATTGATTTCATTTGTAATCAAAAAGATAAAACTGAAAAATGATTCCTAGAACTGTATTAAAATTAAAGTTAAACACCTGCATGGTGTGGCAGTTCTTCTCTAACTTCTTCCAGAGGTAAAAAAATGAAAAGGAATAGGAAATTTCCTGAGGCAGTTGTTGGTATTAGTGACCACTCTGTACACATATACTTTTTACTCCTATTCTTTTCCTCCTTTTATTTACATTTTCTCCTCTCTTCTCTCATTTTCCCTACCTCACCTTCTCATCTCAGTAGCACCAAATTTCCATTTGTATTCAAGTAAGAATATAGTTTTCAAAGCACTCTCACATAACATAACATGCATATTCTCAACTCTCTGTGATATTATTTTCAATTTATAGTAGAAAAAGTAGACATCAAAAACGTTAATGAGTTTGCCAAATTTCTATTTAGTAGTTTTTTAATTCACATATTTAGCAGTTTTTTGGTTCTCAAAATTTGGACATAATCAAGGTAGAAACCAAGTCTTTTGACTTCAAAGTTATTGACTTTTCTGTAGATGCATAGATGGCCCTCTATTTAGTACTGAAGATGAAAAAGCTGTTGGTTGTGAGCAAGTCTTTGATTTTTAAATCATATGCTAGTAATCCCAAACTATAAAATATCATTTTTAACTAAAATATTTCTTCTCTTACCCAAATTCTTTCTGTATACTCTACTTATCAAAATAATAATGCTGTTTGCTCAGTTATTCTACCCCTTCTTACCTATCATTTTAAACTGAGTATTTACTTTCTAGATGTAGAATATAGTCCCATCCTCAGCAACCTTTGTTAATCTTTCAATGTCACTTTATTGAAGAGTAATGATTTGCTCAAATTTAATTTTTTTTTAAATATTTTTATTTATTTCTAGGAGAGAGAGAGAGCGAGAGAGAGAGCATGAGCAGGGGAGGGTCAGAGAGAGAGGGAGACACAGACTCTGAAATAGTCTCCAGGCTCTGAGCTGGCAGTCAGTACAGAGCCCGACGCGGGGCTCGAACCCACGAACCGCAAGATCATGACCTAAGCGAAAGTCAGACGCTTAACTGACTAAGTCACCCAGGCGCCCCTGATTTGCTCAAATTTAAACAGCAATTAGTAGCAAAGTGTAATGGAATCCAGATATCTTACATTACAATGGAAATCTCTAAAAGTAAAGGTGATCATAAAGATTTGTGAAACAATTTACTGTGCTGATCAGAATCAGAGATATATGTATATATTATGTATATATGTGTGTATATATATACTTGGACTAAAGACAAGAAAGAAAAAAAGGAAGGAAGGGAAGGACTAAGGAAAGACAGGAAACCAAAGAGAAAAAGAAAAAGAAGGGAGGAAGGAAAAAGCTCACTTTTTTTCCCCATATAACTGAAATACAGAAGAATTGCCAGGGAATCACAGATTTACTATTACCTAACTGAGGATACTCACAGGGACATACCATGATTCCCCTAAAAATGAAACTTGGCACACCTAGTTAAGTTAGAAGGAAACCCAGTCAAGTTTAAAACTCTTCCCCCATTCATGAACCTTCTTCAACTTTTAAGCAGTCATGCTACTTGTTTAATTAAAATCTATCTTTTCTATCAAAGGTCTTGAAAAGGCAAATACTGCTTCAAGTATTCACTAAGAAAGAAATGTTGTGCTTTACATAGAATCATTTTGTCCTCTAACCATGAAACTTAGCAGTATTTTTTTAAAGACTGCAATTTAAAACCTAGAGTTGAGGGATAGGAGAGACAGAGAAAGTCATGCAAAAAAAATATTTTGGATTTTTTTTTCCTATTCAAAATGGGAGGGGCGCCTGAGTGGCTCAGTCAGTTAAGTGTCCGACTTCGGCTCAGGTCATGATCTCACTGTTCGTGGGTTTGAGCCCCGCTCGGATCCTGGAGGCTGCCTCAGATTCTGTTATCTCCCTCTCTCTCTGAACCTCCCCTGCTCATGCTGCCTCCTTCTCTCTCTCTCAAAAAATAAACATTAAAAAAATTAACAAAACAAAATGGGAAACTGTCCAATAAATAAGGAAAAAAGAACATCTATAAATTAATATAGTACTAAGTATATAGATTTTTAAAAATTTAATTACAACAAATTGGTCATTAATGTTTTATATCGTTTAAGAAACTGGTTATGAAAAGCAAAAGATTTAGTAAGTTTTCTTTAATGAAGTCAAGAAAATACTAAGAAGAAAAACACACATATATTGTTTGTATAATACTAGGCTTGATTTTATATAAAGACTTTTAAAAAGCCACTCTCATGAACTAATACTAAAGGACAGATTGATTCTTAAGAAAAGGTTACCATTTGGTGCAGCAGGAGGTGACCAGATGCCATAATATTTTGGCAAATATTTTCGTAGCTCTAAAAGAACACCATCAGTACAATCAGCAGCATAAACCTGAAACAAAGAGAATAAACACATTTGTGTGTTGGTTTCTTATAATGCTTTATAATTGCCCTGCATATTTGTCAAATAAAACAATACTGTTGAATCATAATTTATCTGGTATAAGTTTCAACTAGAAATACATTTGGAAGCCAAAAAAGATTACTGTGTATCTCCAACAAAAAACTACATATTATTTAGAGCATATTCTTCTTTATCTGATTCTAGGTTTTCACTATCCTTTAACTATTTTACAACTAAGTAAAATGTAGATAAAGCTTTAAGCAAATGCAAAATAATTCCTGCCCACAGAAACATAAATAAATTATGGGGAGAAGAGGTTCAACCGATTTCCCTCTACCCTCTACCCACCACAGGAAGGGGGATTTAGTGTCCACACATATATACTTATTTTAACTTCTCTTATTTCTTATAAACTTGTGCTTCTTTGGCTTCTCTTCTGAACCAGTTTGAATATTTGCTTCGTTCCCTCATTAAATAATGAGTTTAACAAAATATTTTTTTTGTTGTTTTTTTTTATTTATTTCTGAGAGAGAGAGAGAGAGACAGACAGACAGACAGCATGAGCAGGGAGGGTCAGAGAGAGAGGGAGACACAGAATCTGAAACAGGCTCCAGGCTCTGAGCTAGCTGTCAGCACAGAGCCTGACGCGGGGCATGAACCCATGAACTGTTAGATCATGACCTGAGCTGAAGTCGGACACTTAACCGACTGAGCCACCCAGACACCCCAACAAAATCCGTAACAACTATTTATTTCATGTCTGCAAGGGAGTTTTGATTTTACCTTTAAAAAAATTATCTTTTAATTCCATGTAAGTCTAATTATTGTACATTTAATTCCTTGATTTATTACCAATAATAATTCTAGAAAATACTAAAATGTTCCTGTATCCTGGAATTAGAGTCTTTGTTTCCTAGAAGACAAGGGAAAGAAAATATTTTTGTTTTAAAAACAACTTCTAAGACATTTTAGCCAATGAACTCTCACAATATGGTCTACCTAATTATCCAAAACCATTAAAGTTTACCGGTGTAAAATGTTTATGAAATCTTAGTATTACAATTCTAATTGTATTTGTCAAGCCATATTCATGTCAAGTAGTTACACACACAACCCAATTCTACAGAATGAACTCAAGTGTGGCAGAAACTCACCAAATATCCAAGTGATACACTGTATTTCCCAGCCTCCTCTACTGAAATGTGAGCAGAAGTAGTATTAGTCACTTCTAGGCCAAGGTAATTAAGAGAAGGTTGTACCTTATCATCTCTGTTCCCAGCCTAAGGAACAGAGGGCAGAGTGTTCATGATGACATAACTAGATGGAGGAACAAGTATATCTCTATGTACTTAGTAGTTAAAGAGGCTGATGATATATTTATCATCTTAAATCTTATCTTAAAATCATCTTATCTTAAAAAGATAAGAGAACTGGAAGAGTAGAGAGATAAACTTTCTCTTTTTACTTTAAATATAATTTTTTAAAGTAGTAGGCCTGGTATTTACTTCAATACACCAGACCAGATAACCTAAAAAACTTTTCTACCTACAGAGAGGTAGGATAAAATACAGCAAATATTTTCTTAAATGCACAGCTGAGTTCCTAAGGAAATAAAGGAAATTCATAGGGATCTATAAAGGTAAAGACGAAACCAAAAGCAGTAAGCTAAGCAGTAAGCCATAGCAGTAAGCTATGATGTTTGGGCTTCATAAAGGTCCACTCTAAAGACTTTAACCAAAGGATCTATGAATTTAGGGAGTAGACATAGAGGAGGACAAAGTTACTATCCTAAAACAAGGAGAGTAATTGAAGTCTAACTACTGAACAGTAAAAGCCTTGGCATCCTTTCCCTTCTCCTACCATTCTACTTCAAAAATGCTGGGTGCCATACTGATCAAGAAAAAGAGAGAAGCAACAAAAAAATAACATCAGGAATAAAAAAGGAGTCATAACCAGATTATAAAAATATAATCCAACTATATTTTGATATCACATTGACAAAAATTCAAGATATTTTTGAAACTGAATCAGTGATTACATATCTATCCTTTCCCAGGAAAGAGAATGAAATGAAAAAAGGAAAGGAAAAATGGAAAGGAAAGAAAAAAAAAGACAGACAACTGGCTACTCTGATGAATTTACAGTTAAGTTCTATCAGGCCTTTAAGGAACAAAATCCTAATCTGATACAAATTCTTCCACAAAATAGAAAAAGAAATGCTCAACTCATTTTATAAAGCTAAAAGAAACTTGATATCAAAACCACACAAGGAAAATGTGAGGAAAATAATAGTTCAGATTGAACAGATTTAAGGAGGAAAATCATAAAATTATTTTAATAGATACAGAAAAGGTAGCTGAAAAATATTCAATACTCATTATTTTAAATTGTTTATTGAAATAAAGATAGAAAAGATGCTATGTATCTTCCTCTCTTTCCAAGAAGCTAACTTAACTATATCTGTGGGGATCACTTGCCCTTCTGCCCCTGTCACTTAATAGAGCAAGACAGTAGAGGGTAGGAAAAGAGCTGAGGTCAGGTTATTTACATCTCTAATTCCTTCCTTCTCAGTACAAGACTTCTGGTAAAGCTACCTTCCCTGGGTTCTAATAACCACTCCCTTTCTTTGCCCTTTCAGGTCCAAGGATGGTATAGCATTATCTCTTGCAAGTGGCTTTAAACTCTGACCACACCCTGGTAAATAAACAAAGTGTACTATCTGTTTCTTGACTCACCAAAAGGCAACTTCCTTAACCTGAGAAGAAATCTCTAATCAGAAACTTAGAGAGAAAGCCATAATTAAATGGAGAAATATTAGAAGCACTTCTGTTAAATGAGAGGAAGATGAGTCCCCTCTCCCATCATTTCTTCTATTTAGCACAGAACTGGAAGTACTTGACAAAAATATATGGATTCAGGGGTGCCTGGGTGGCTCAGTCCTTTAAGTGTCCCACTTTGGCTCAGGTCATGATCTCATGACACTTGAGTTCAAGCCCCACATCAGACTCTGTGCTAACAATTCAGAGCCTGGAGCTCACTTCGGATTCTGTGTCTCCCTCTCTCTCTGCCCCTCTCCCACTCACACTCTACATTCTGTCTCTCCTTCAAAAATAAATATTTTTAAAAATTATATATATATATATATTCAAAAGGAACAACAGCAACAAAAAAACCCTTCCCATCAGAGAGCTGTCTACATAGAAAACAATTAGAATTGTTATAGTTCAACAAGATTACTAGATATAAAAGAAACACTATACAAATATTTCATTCTTATATTAGCAATCACTGAGAAACTTACCTCAAAAATATTATTTACAATAAAAAATAAGGTACCTAAAATAAATCAAACTATGTACAAGACTTTTACAGAGTGAATATAAAACACATTCTTCAAACAAGAGACAGTGTGTAGCAGTTAAAAGCACATATTCTAGAGTCAGACTGCCTACATTCAAATCCTATGGCCACCATTAACTGTTTAAGTGATGTTGGACAAAAAAAAATTTAATTCAAGTTAGTTAACATGTAGTGTACTACTGGTTTCAGGAGCAGAACCCAGTGATTCACCACTTACATACAACTCCCAGTGCTCATCTCAAATAGTGCCCTCCTTAATGTCCAAAACCCATTTAGCCCATCCCCCCACCCAATACCCCTCCAGCAGTCCTTGGTTTGTTCTCTGTATTTAAGAGTCTCTCATGGTTTGCCTCCCTCTCTGCTTTTATCTTATTTTTTTGTTCCTTTCCCCTATGTTCATCTGTTTTGTTTCTTAGACTCCACATGAGCAAAATCATCTTTGTTTTTCTCTTATTTCACTTGGCAGGATACACTCTAGTTCCATCCATGTTGTTGCAAATGGCAAGATTTCATTCTTCTTAATTGCCAAGCAATATTCCAGTGTGTGTGTGTGTGTGTGTGTGTGTGTGTGTGTGTACAAACATATATACACGCACATCTTTATCCATCATCAGTTGATGGACATTTGTGCTCTTTCCATAATTTGGTTACTGTTGATAGCGCAACTATAAAAATTGCTTCAAATCAGCATTTTTGTATTCTTTGGATAAATTGCTAGCAGTGTAATTGCTGGGTTGCAGGGTACCTCTATTTTTAATTTTTTTGAGGGACCACCATGCTGTTTTCCAGAGTGGCTGCACCAATTTGCATTCCCACCAGCAGTGCAAAGGAGTTCCCCTTTCTCCACATCCTTGCCAACATCTGTTGTTTCCTGGGCTGTTAATTTTAGCCATTCTGACAGGTGTGAGGTGGTATCTCATTGTGGTTTTAATTTGTATTTCCCTGATGAGGAGAGATGTTGAGCATCTTTTCATGTGTCTATTAGCCAACCCGCTATCTTCTTTGGAAAAGTGTCTATTCATGTCTTCTGCCTATTTCTTCACTGGATTATTTATTTTTTGACTGTTGAGTTTGATAATTTCTTTATAGATTTTTAAGACTAACCCTTTATCAGATATGTCATTTGTAAATATCTTCTACCATTCCATCAGTTGCCTTTTACTGTTGTTTATTGTTTCTTTTGCTGTGCAGGAGCATTTTATCTTGATGATATCTTTTGTTTCCCTTGCCACTGGAGACATGTCTAGTAAGAAGCTGTGGCGGCAGAGGTTAAAGAGGTTGGTGACCGTGTTCTCCTGTATGATTTTGATGGTTTCCTGTCTTACATTTGGGTCGTTTATCCATTTTGAATTTATTTTTGTGTATGGTGAAAAAGTGGTCTGGTTTTCCTAACATTTGCTGAAGAGACTTTTTTCCATTTGACTTTCCTACTTTATCAAAGATTAGGTGGCATACATTACTGGGTCCATTTCTGGGTATTTCTATTCTGTTCCATTTATCTATATGCCTGTTTTTGTGCCAGTACCATAATGTCTTGGTGATTACAGCTTTGTAAAACAGCTTAAAGTCAGGAACTGTGATGCCTCCAACTTTGGTTTTCTTTTTCAAGACTGTTCGGATGTTTGGAGTCTTTTCTGGTTCCATACAAATTTTAAGACTGTTTGTTCTAGCATTGTGAAGAATGCTGTTATTTTGATAGGGATTGTATTGAATGTGTAAATTGCTTTGAGTAGTATCAACATTTTAACAATATTTGTTCTTCCAATCCATGAGCATGGAATGCTTCTCCATTTCTTTGTGTCTTCTTCAATTTCTTTCATAAGCATTCTATAGTTTTCAGTGTATAGATTTTTCACCTTTTTGGTTAGATTTATTTTTGGGTATCTTATGGGTTTTGGTGTACCTGTAAATGGGATTGATTCCTTGATTTCTCTTTCTGCTGCTTCATTATTGGTATATACATATGCAACAGACTTTTGTATGTTGATTTTATATCCTGCAACTTGCTGAATTCATGTATCAGTTCTAGCAATTTTTTGGTGGAGTCTTTTAGGCTTTCATGTAGAGTATCATGTCACCTGCAAAGAGTGAAAGTCTGACTTCTTACTTGCTGATTTGGATGTCTTTTATTTATTTCTGTTGTCTGACTGAGGAGGATTGGACTTCCAGTACTTGAATACAGTGGTGAGAGCAGACATCCCCATTGTGTTCCTGACCTTAAGAGGAAAGCTCTGAGATTTTCCCACTGAGGATGATATTAGCTGTGGGTGTGTGCATCTTTCATATATGGCCTTTATGATGTTGAGGTATGTTCCTTCTATACCTACTTTTTTTTTTTTTTTTTTTTTTTAATAGTTTATTGTCAAATTAGTTTCCACATAACACTCAGTGCTCATCCCCACAAGTGTCCTCCTCCATGCCCATCCCCCCCTCCCCCCACATCCATCAGTCCTCAGTTTTTGTCAGCATTCAAAAGTCTCTCATGGTTTGCCTCTCTCCCTTTCCCCCACCATTTCCGCCCTTCTTCTCCCCCTTGTTCCTCCGTCAAGTTCCTCCCAATCCTCCTATACGTGCAAACATATGATATTTGTCCTTCTCTGCCTGACTTATTTCGCTCAGCATAACACCCTCAAGGTCCATCCATGTTGCTACACATGGCCAGATTTCATTGTTTCTCATTGCCATGTAGTATTCCATGGTATAGATAAACCACATCTTCTTGATCCATTCATCTATTGATGGACACTTAGGCTCTTTCCATGTTTTAGCTATTGTGGAGAGTGCTGCTATGAACATTGGGGTACATGTGCTCCTATGCATCAGCATTTCTGTATCCCTTGGGTAAATTCCTAGCAGTGCTATTGCTGGGTCTATACCTACTTTCTTGAAGATTTTTATCAAGAAAGGATGATGTGTTTTGTCAAATGGTCTTTCTGCATCTATTGACAGGATCATGTGGTTCTTAGCCTTTCTTTTATCCCTTGATTTGTGGATATTGAATTAGCCCTGCAGCCCAGGAATAAATCCCACCTGATTGTGCTAAATAATTATTTTAATGTATTATTGGATTCAATTTGCTAGTATCTTGTTGAGAATTTTTGCATACATGTTCATCAGTGAAATTGGTGTGTAATTCTCCTTTTTAGAGGGGGTCTTTGTCTGGTTTTGGACTCCAGGTAATGCTGACCTCATAAAATGAGTTTAAATGTTTTCCTTCCACTTCTATTTTTTGGAACAGTTTCAAAGGAATAGGTATTAATTCTCATTTAAATGTTTGGTAGAATTCCCCTAGGGAGCTATCTGGCCCTAGACTCTTGTCTATTTGTCTTGTTTAATTTTTTTTAAGTTTATTTATTTTTGAGACAGAGAGACAGAGAGAGAGAGATGACACAAGTGGAGGAAGGGCAGAGAGAGGGAGAGAGGGAGAGAATTCCAAGCAGGCTCCACGCTGCCAATGCAGAGCCTGACGTGGAGCTTGAACTCACAAAACTGTGAGACCATGACCTGAGCCAAAACCAAGAGTCAGATGCTTATCCAATTGAGCCAACCCAGGTGCCCCTTGTTTCTCTGATTTTTGATTACTGATTCAATTTCTTTACAGGTTATTGGTCTGTTTAAATTTTCTATTTCTTCTTGTTTCGGTTTTGGTAGTTTATACTACAGTTTTGGTAGTATATTCTAGGAATGTACCCATTTCTTCCAAAGTGTCCAATTTGTTGGCATACAATTGCTCATAATATTCTCTTATAATTGTATTTCTGTGGTGTTGTTTGTGATCTCTTTCATTCATGATCTTTATTTGAGTTCTTTCTTTTTCTTTTTGATAAGTCTGGGTAGGAGTTTATCAATTTTGTTAGTTCTTCAAAGAACCAGTTCCTATTTTCATTGATCTGTTCCACTGTTGTTTTGGATTTCAACATCATTGATTTCTGCTCTAATCTTTAGTATTTCTGTTCTTCAGCTGGTGTTTGGCTTTATTGGCTGTTCTTTTTCTACCTCCTTCTGGTGTAAGGTTAGGTTATATATTTGAGACATTTCTTCCGTCTTTCAGAAGGTCTGGATTGCTATATACTTTTCTGTTATGACCGCCTTTGCTGCATCCCAAAGTTTTGGACTGTCATGTCTTCATTCTCATTGGCTTCCCCATCTATCTGATAAGGGACTTTTATCTATACATAAAGAACTACTACAACTAAATAAAAAAGACAACTCAATGAAAAAATAAGCAAAGGATCTGAGTAGATCTGACTCCAAAGAAGAAATATACATAGCCAATAAGTATATAAAAAGATGCTCAACATCATTAGTCTTTAGGGAAATGCAAATCAAACAAATCACAATGAGATGAACACTTTACTACTCACTTGGATGGCCATTAAAAAAACAAAACCCTAACAGATGTTGGTGAGGGTGTGGAGAAATTGGAAACCTCATATATTGCTGATGAAAATATAAATTGGTAAAGCCACTCTCAGAAACACTGACAGTTTCTCAAGAAGTTTAATGTAGAATTATCATATGACCCACCAATTCTACTCATGGGTCTATATCCAAAATTGGAAACAGGTACACAAACAAATACTTACACAGGAATGTTCACAGCAATACTATTTACAAAAGCCAAAAGGTGAAAACAACCCAAATATCCATCAATGGGTGAATGGATAAACAAAATGTGGCATTAAGTAAAATGGAACATTACTCAGCCATAAAAGGGAACAAAGTACTAATGCATACTATAGTGTAGATGAACTTAAAAACATCTATGTTTTTATGTTTTATGCTGAGGTGCCTGGGTGGCTCAGTCTACTGAGCATCAGACTCTTGATTTCAGCTTCTGTCGTGGTCTCAAGGTCACAAGATTAAGCCCCATGTAAGACTCTATGCTGGGCATGGATCCTGCTTTAAGATTCTCTCACTTCCTCTGCCTCTATCCCTCACCTGCTTGTGTGCANTCTTTTAAAAAAAAAAAAAAAAAGTTATGCTAAATGAAACCCAGAAATATCTCATAATTCCATTTATATAAAATATCCTAGGAGAGTCTGGGTGGCTCAGTTGGTTAAGCGTCTGGCTTAGGCTTAGGGCACGATCTCACAGTTCATGGGTTCGAGCCCTGTGTCAGGCTCTGCGCTAACAGCTAGCTCAGAGCCTGGAGCCTGCTTTGGATTCTGTGTCTCCCTCTGTCTCTGACCCTCCCCTGCTCATGTTGTCTCTCTCTCTCTCTCTCAGAAATAAATTTTTTTAAAAAATTAAAATAAATAAAATATCCTAAATATGCTAAGTCCATAAAAAGCAGACTAACTGTTGCCAGGGAAGGCTTAACATGTACAGGGTTTTCTTTTGTGTGATGAAAATGTTTTGTAATCAGACAGAGGTGGTGGTTGAAAATATTGTGAATTAACTAAAAAGCATTTCTAATCATAGAGTTAAGTGGATGTTAAATATGCCCTTTTCCCCATCCCTCACTTTGGAGATTCACAATGCACATTAGTACATTTAAGGTTCTAAAATATCCTGTAGTAAAATTAAAAACACTTACTTAAACTCAGCATTTCTGAGAAATACGAATAGTCCCTCAGTTAAGTGTTTTTTAAAATGTAGGTCAAAACCCCATTAATTGAAATCAATCTAATGGTTAGGAATAAGGATCTTTAAAAAATGAAGTAGAGTAGAAAATACAAGACTGTATCAGTAAAGAGAAGCATTTTGCTTCATGAAACTTTTGTTTTCAGTGACGCACACAACATACCAGGAAATGCTGTCAAATGTATTTATTTTTATTTTTTTAAATGTTTTATTTATTTTTGAGAGAGAGAGACAGTGTGAGCAGGGAAGGGTCAAAGAGACAGGGAGACACAGAATCCAAAAACAGGCTCTAACCCACAAACTGTGAGATCATGACCTGACCCAAGTCTGACACTTAATCAACTGAGCCACCCAGGTGTCCCTCTTTTTTTTAAATACTTATTTATTTTGTGTGAGAGAGAGAAAGTGTGCACGCAGGGGGAGGGGCAGAAAGAGAGGCAGAGAATCCTAAGCAGGCTCCAAGCTGTCAGCACAAAGCCCAATGTGGGGCTTGATCCCACGAATTGTGAGGTCATGACCCGAGCCAAAATCAAGAGATGGACGTTTAACTGACTGAACCACCCAAGCACTGCTGTCAAATGTATTTTTTTACCAAGTCATCATCAGAAAACTATGGAAAACTCTTTGAATACAACAAAACAAATCTTACCTCACTTACCATATTATAGAATTCCAGCTCTCTTGGACCCCTTGGAGGTGGCTGTAACTGTTTCAAAACTGTGCCATCTGGATGTTGCAGTATACCTATAGAACAAAAATCAGGTATTTTTTTAATGCTTTGATAATAGTATACCTTGCACTACAGGATAGTGTGTTCCTAAAGTTACAGATAAACCACTTTCATAAAAATTAACCTGTCTGTCTTTCAGAAATTTTAACATTTAACCAATACATTTCAGTGCTTGTTATATGCAAAGAACCAGAACACAAATTCCAAATACTGTGGTTTTACTGTCTCCAACTACTACTCCCCTTAGAGAACCTCTCAGACATTCTAATAAATAGAATATATTCCTAAATTTTTATAGAAATTCTTCAGTAACAGTCTTTATGGGAGATGTTAATTTATAGTTAAACAAGTAGTTAAAAGCAGTACCATAAACTGATTTGACTCTTGTAAACAGAAAAAAACATACATGTTAAACATGGAACTATATGAATATCCTATTGTTACTTTTTTATAAGTTTCTTTCTTTAAAAGAAAACAACTAAAAATTTTTCCTGATTCAGATGTACAATGTACAGATAGTATGAAGGCACCTAGACACTGGGAAGAGTGGGGGCTGAAATCAGACACCAAGCTGGGAGCAAGAAGGGGCAACTTTTCATAATTGGCTCACTCATAGGAGTAGCCCTTTCCTAAAGTCATCACATATGTACCAGTACTGGCCATGTTCCTATACCACAAAGACTCATTCCCAAATGTATATGTTAAAATCTTAAATTTTCAAATACTAAGATTTCACAAAATCATGCCAGTTGGAACACAACAGGGCTCAAATAACCTATTTACTTTGATAAAATATGCCGGTTAGGTTTCTATTTCTTTTGGCAAGTTGGGAATTTTGAATCATTACAAAAATACAGAATTTAATCAATAGAAGCAAAAAGCCTCAAAAAGTACAGTAATCAAGTTTACTTAAGACCTAGATTTAGAATAGAATAAAGGTAAATATTCACCCATATGTAGAAGATTGGTTAGTAAGTAGTTGAAAGGTTTTGGGAATTTAATGAGTAATCTAATATAACTAAAAATTACTGAAGAGAAATTCTGTTCCTGAAGTTTGGAATGTTGAATAAGAAAGGTCTACATTCCCAAAGCAATAAGATATTTTCTATGGGCTAATGAGGAGTAGTAGATGCAAAGACGCCCTGATGAACTAAATTCCACAGGAGCAGAGAATGGAGAGTTCATATATGAAGCAGTAGTAAACCATGCTGCTTCCTTACCTTGGGCCAGGGACCTACTCTAGATACAGGTGAATCTACCATTAGGCAAATACATTTTAGCAGGCAAACAGAAATCAGTTAGACTGTAGACAACAGTGTGGTATAGCAAAATGGTTTAGAGATAATAGTTCTCTAACACAAATACAGACCACTTGGTCCAGCAATTCTCCAATGCTACTCACTCTGTAACACATGCCCTTTCAAGTTTTTAAAGAAAGTAGCTATGGAGGGAAAAATGGTAGCACCAGAAATTCCAGAATCAAAAAGTAAACCAAAGCAGTCAAATCACTCCTAGCTGAAAAACTGTCAAGATATAAAAGAAAGCATCTTGGAAGGCTGGGTCAATAACAGATTAACTGGTAAAAATGTCTATACTACCTAAAGCAATCTACAGATTTAATGCAATTTCTATCAAAATACCAACATTTTTCAAATAACTAGAATAAATAATCCTAAAATTTGTATGAAACCACAATAGCCAAAGCTGTATAGCCAAAGCAATCTTGAAAAAGAATTTCAAGATATACTATAAAGCTGTCATGATCAAAATAGTATGGTACTTGCACAAAGACAGATCAATGGGGGAAAAAAAAGAAAGAAAACCCAGAAATAAGCCCACGATTATATGGTCAAAAGAGGAAAGAATATACAATCGGAAAAAGTCTTCAACAAATGGTGTTGGGAAAACTGGACAGCAACATGTAAAAGAATGAAACTGGACCACGTTCTTACACCATACACAAAAACAAAATGGACTAAAGACCTAAATGTGGGACCTGAAACCATAAATATCCCAGCACAGGCAGCAATTTCTCTGATACTGGCTGTAGCAACTTCTAGCTAGATACGTCCCCTAAGGTAAAGTAAACAAAGGCAGAAATAAACTATTGGGACTACATCAAAATAAAACCTGTGCACAGTGAAGGACACAACCAACAAAACTAAAAAAGATAAGTTAATGAACAGGAAAAGAGATTTCCAAATGATATAGCCAGTAAAGGATTAGCATCTGAAGTACATAAAGAACACAAACAACTCAACATCCAAAAAAAAAAAAAAAAATCCAATTAAAAATTGGGCAGATTTATGAACAGACATTCCTCCAAAGTCATCTAGATGGCCAGCAGACAAATGAAAAGATGCCCAACATCACTAATCATCAGGGAAATGAAAAAAGGAATAGAGCATTAGCATTAGAAACCAGTAGGGTAATATCAAATGTTCTAACAAACATGTAGTTGGTGTATCATAAGGAAAAAAGAGAATGGGTCAGAAAAAATTTCTGGACATCCACTTCATCTAAGATAAAACTAAAAGAACATCACTCCCTCCTAAAAAACAAGGAAAAACTAGATAATCTATAAAATCACATCTTTTTTTCCTTGAAATCATCAGAGCACTGAGAATGTAAGCAATAAAAATGAAATCTAAGAAAAGACACACACCACTATGGAAAGGCAGGATGGGCACTTTGGCTTGCTTGTGGCTGAGCATGGAAAGAAGATGGGGCTACCTTACAAGATGTAAGAATAATTCAGCTAAAATTTTTAACAAATGGCTACAGGCCAAATGTAGGTTAGAGAGAAAGTACAGAACTCCAAGAAAGTTGCAAATGCTTGTAGCATCTTCTCCAGGCACCTCAAGAGAAAGGGGGAAGGGTTAATAAAGAAAAAAAAAAACCCCAAGACTGACCATGAGCTGAATGATTAAAAAACAAACAAACAAACAAACAAGTTTAAATCTTTAAAAGAAGTGAAATCACACAGGAAATACTCTCCACTGATAATGAAAATAGCAATTAGATATTTGGAAAATACCAAATTGACGGGGAGTAAACACACTTGCAATTAATCCAAGGATCAAAATTCATAAGAGAAATTAAAACATACTTTAATTAAATGATAATGAAAACTGACATATCAAAATTTGTGAAATATATGTAAAGTAGTATTTAGAGGAAAATGTATATTTTTAAATGCTTGTACTAGGAAAGACAAAAAAAAAAAAAGATCCCAACTTAAGATGCTAGAAAAAAGTAGTATATTAACCCCAAATAAGTAGAAAGACAGAAGCCAAAAAAAGAAATAATCCAAAACAAACACAAACAAAGAAACAAACAGTGAAATAAGAATTGACAACAGAGAAAAAATTTAAAAGATTCTCTGAGAGGCACTTGGGTGGCTTAGTCAGTTAAGCTTCCAACTCCTGATCTCACAGTTTCATGAGTTCATAATTTTAAATATCCTGAGAAAATTGTAGGCTAAAATGGGTGGAACATTAAATTTTATCAAACATTTACAGAAAAAATAATACCAATCTTATCAAAAATTTTTCAGAAAACAGAAAAGTATGGAACATTTCCCCACTAATTTAATGAAAACAGCATATTCCCAATGAAAACTTAAAAGAAAATTATAGACAATTATCTCAAATGAACACATCACAGATATATTTAATGAAACATCAGTAAATCTAATTAATCCAGCAATATACACAGGATAATTTATCATGGCCCTGTGGACTTATTCCAGGAAAAAGTACTTCAAAATGAGGAAATACATCAATATTTTGGGTGAGACAGAATTCTCAATGAGAAAAAACGGATATACAAATATAGAACAGGTAAAGGTAAAGAACAATCCTGTGGTATTAGGTTTGAATAGGCACTTAAGTATGATCTCAAAATTTTAAAAACATGAAATTATGCACCTCTTAGTCCATTCTGCCAAAAGGGTAAACAACAACCATACCAAAGGAACAATGATGCCCATAGTTTGGTTTTTAAATACCGTTTATCCCTAAAGGAACCAAGTTCCTGAAAAAAGAAAAAAAGCTCATTCCAGGCCTGGAACAGAGAGAGTACATGATGAACACAGAACAACTATTTATGCCAGAAAGTGAGAAAATGTTAAAAGAAAAATGAGAAATGCTGAAAAGACCTAGGAGCCAGCTTGAAGAAGCTCCCACTGCCCAAATTTGGGACAATTTGAGCATCAAAATAAGCAATAACAATAATGGATAAGAAAGTTAGCAAAAGAAAGTTTGCAAAATCCATTAGTCCATCCTTATGATGAAAGAAAGCAAGAGAGAGAGAAAAGAAACCTACAATTCCATAAAGAACAATGCCCACTAACAAATTTAACAGGAATGAGAGTTAGAAAATTACCATTTCACAACTACCATAGTAGTGAGTTGGTCAAATACTGTCAATGGATGCTTATGATGTTGGATGAAAACTAACGAGGAATAGGATTTGAACAGTCTCAGTCTCTTTATTCCTTCCAAATCACTTAATTACAATAGGAACAATGAAAACTTTACAGTGGAAAATCTGGCAGATATCACCTAACCAGGCAATCAAAGTCACAACACCAGTAATGAAACAGACATTCTGTGCTTTATGATACGCTTCAAGAAATAACTAATAACAGTATTCTGACCAAAAATGCCTTAATCTGAATCTAATCATGAAGAATTGGGCAAATTTAAAGGATATTACAAAAAGCCATGCCCATACTCTTCAAGTATTTCAGTTATAAGAAAACAAAGAAACAAATGAAAACCTGATCCAAAGGACAGGCAACTAAAGGGTCCTAACAATTAAGTGCAATGTGTAGTCTTATATGGGGGTAAATTGCTACAAAGAATATCACAGAAAAAATAGCAAAAATCTAATGTTAAATATTCTCAGTTTGATCACTTTACCATGGTTAGGTAAGAAAATGTTCTCATTTTTAGGAGAGACTTAATTATTTAGAGGAAAGAAGTCCTAATGTCTGCAATTTAATTTTAAATTGTTCTGCAAAATCATTATCAAATACAGAGAGTCATAAAGCATATATGGCAAAATATTAATAATAGGTAAACCTAGATGAATAGTAAACATTTGTTGATTATAACATTCTTGCAACTTTTTGGTAAGTTTGAAATTTTTCCAAAATAAAATAAAATTCTTTAAAAAGGCAGTACAATTTACAGTAGCATCAAATACTTAGGGAAAATCTAGTGAATGATGTGCAAGATCTCTACACTGAAAACTATGACTAAGACATTTAAGAAGGCCTAAATAAATGGAAAGATATACCATATTCACATATTGAAGACTCAGTATTACAAAGAAACCAATTTTCACCCAAGTAAACTACAGACTAAAAACAAACACAAAATCTTACTTTTTCTCAGGAAAAGAGACAAGTTGATTTAAAATTTATATGGAAATGCAAAGGACCAGAAACTGTCAAGACAATCATGAAAAAGAAAATGGGATGTATCAAAACTCAATTCCTCACCGAATTAAGACAATGAGATAGTAATGCTAGGATAAACAAATAAATGAATGAAAATAAAAGTCCAACAACAAATCTAGGAAACTTGATTGAAAAAACTGGGGTATATATGCACAATGGAGTACAAATGAGATGTAAAAATGGCTGAGGAAGCACTCTATGAATTGATACTACTGATTTCTAAGATACATTAAGTTTAAAATGTGAAGTGCAAAACAGTATTTATAACATACTACTTTTGTGTTAGAAAGAAAAATGTGAGAATTTATATAGATCTGCTTATTTTTACAACAAGCAACTTAGTACAGAAACAATGACATTAGTTACCTACAAAGGATGCTGAGAAATGGGTGGAGTTGACAGAGAATAGAATGACATTTCTTTTTTTAAACTTGTTTTTAACATTTGTATTTATTTTCGAGAGAGAGAGAAAGAGAGAGAGGGAGAAAAAGAGTGTGTGTGTGCATGCTGGCAAGTGGGAGAGGGGCAGAATAGGGAGACAGAGGATCAGAACCAGGCTCCTCGCTGTGAGTGCAGAGCCCAATGTGGGGCTTGAACTCACAAACTGTGAAATTATGACATGAGCCAAAATCAAGAGTCAGCAGCTTAACTGACCGAGCCACCCAGGCTCCTTGGAGTGGTACTTCTGATATACCTTACTATAAACTTTGACCTTTGGAAACATGTTAATTTTATAAGCATTCAAAAATACATAATTAAATAAAAAATGAAGAGAAGGAACTGAATTTAAACAGAAACAAATGAATCCAACTGTATTTCAAATAAATATTACCTTAGAGAAGGGGTAAAAAAAACACACAACACACACACACACACACTAATCTCAAAAACTTTTACAGTTTCTAACCACACACCCTTAGTAAAAGGGAACTTCATCTTGAATTCCTTATTCTAGATTTGTTTTCTACAGTAGTGTGTGTATAGAAATTATGAAAATTACAGTATCAAGCAAAACAACAACAAAAACCAAAAAACCCACAAAAAAATTAACAATGTTGGGAGCCATTCCTTCTCACTGAGGAAGATGGGAAATATAAATTTAGAATCAGGAAACGAAAGGAAGAACCCTGTGAAGCTGGAATGACATCGGGAAGTATCATTAGGAAATTAGAATTTCTAAAATATTTATACATTCTTTTCAGTTACGTTCACTGAAAGGCCAGGAAGCAGTAACACTCCAATGACACCCAGATTTTGGTTCCCAAATACCATTTCCCACTGAAAATGAACAAGGACCCCTGAAAGAAATTGCTAGTTCTAGAATTGGGAGGGGAAAATAGGAGATGAGTCTAAAATAACTTGTGACATAAAGGAAGGAAGTGCTCCCACTAGCCAAATCTGGAACAATTTGAACAGCAAAATAAATACATTCTACAAAGGGTAATGACACTTTATAAAATAAGAATCCATAGGTCCAAACTGACAATAAAAATGACAGGGGAACCTGGGTGGCTCAGTCAGTTAAGTGACCAATGCTTGATTTCAGCTCAGGTCAAGATTTCACAGTTCGTGAGATCAAGACCCATGCTGGGCTTTGCACTGAGAGCACAGAGCCTGCTTGGTTGGGATTCTCTGTCTCCCTCTCTCTCTCTGCACCCCTGATTCTGCATGAGCACTGTCTGTCTCTCAAGACAGCAAGTAAACTTAAAAAAAAAAAAGGACATACATATATAGGAGTAAAGGGAGGACTATTTCTCAGAATGCTGTTAAAATAAGAGTGATAAAATTGGGAAGAAAATAATCACAATTTTTCAGTCCTCAGAGTAAAGATTGCTTCAGGCAAGAATCATCCACAGATGCCAAATCTAGGGCTAAAAGTATGATGAAGATCTGGATATATCATGATCTCAAAGTTTCTCTTCACAAACAGCTTATTAGTTGCAAAGGGAAAAATAGTAAATATATATTGGAGAAGCCAGATCACAACTGGACAAGATGACCAAATTTAATATTACTAATAATGGGCAGATGGACACTGTGAGCCTCACATTAGATGTGATACCTTAAGGAGAACACACTCTTATAATGTTCAAATCAGAAATGCATCACCTGAATCTCATCCTAACAACCCATCAGAAATTCAAATTAAAGAACATTTCATAAAATAACTAGCCTGTACTCTTAAAAAATGACAATGTCATAAAAGACAAAGGTTGAGCAACTGTTATAAATAAAAGGATTCTAAAAGACGTGACAACTAAATGCAATAAATGATTCTGAACTAAATCTTGGACTGAGAAAAATAAATATGATAAAATGTTATAATAATGATAAAAGACACTAGAGGAATTGCCAAAATTAGAAAATGGACTATAGATAACAAATTAGATAAAACACTGTATCACTATTAAATTTCCCATTTAAAAAAAATTTTTAAATGCTTTTATTATTATTTATTTTTGAGAGACAGAGTATGAGCAGGGAAGGGGCAGAGAAAGGGAGACACAGAATCCGAACCAGGTTCCAGGCTCTGAGCTGTCAGCACAGAGCCCGATGCAGGGTTCGAACCCATGGACGGCAAGATCATGACCTGAGCCAAAGTTGAACACTTAACTGACTGAGCTACCCAGGTGCCCCTAAATTTCCCATATTTGATAAATGTGCTATGGTTATAGAAATACACACTGAAGTATACTCTTAGAAAACAGACACTGTTATCCAAAGGATACAAAAATGCTGATTCAAAGGGGTACATGCACCCCAATGTTTACAGCATCAAGTGACATCAACAATAGTCACATTATGGAAAGAGCCCAAATGTCCATCAACTGATGAGTGGATAAAGAAGATGTGTTATAGACACACACACACACACACACACACACACACACACACACAATGGAATATTACTCAGTGATCAAAAAGAATGAAATCTTGCCATCTGCAACATCATGGATGGAACTACACTATATTATGCAGAGCTAAGTAGGTCAGTCAGAGAAAGACAAAGAAATGATTTCACTTGTGTGTAATTTAAAAAACAAAACAGGTGATCACAGTGAAAAGGAAATAAAAGCAAGATAAAAAGAGAGCCAAACGAGACTCTTAAATACAGAGAACAAACTGAAGGTTGCTGGATGGGTGTTGGGTGGGCCTATGGGCTAAATGAGTGATGGGCATTAGGAGGACACTAGTTGGGATGAACACTGGGTGTTATATGTAAGTGATGAATCACTAAATTCAACTGCTGAAACCATTACTACACTATACATTAACTAGCTTGGATTTAAATAAAAATAAATAAATAAATATAAAAATAATATACACATTGAAGTACTGCTGTATAAAAGGGGCAAGATATATGCAACATATTCTCAAACAGTCCCCCAAAATAACAGGCATAAAGACAGAAATTCTATAAAATGTTAAGTTCTCTGTACTGTCCCTGCAGCTTTCTGTCAGTCTGAAGTTATTTTAAGTCAATTAGTTTCAAAGCATATCCAATAAAATAGATTATAAGTCAAAATAAATAACATCAGTTTAAATTCTTCTTTTATCTATAGACTACCTCATTTCTGCATCCTTAGTTGGATCAGGAAATAAATACCAGATTTCAAATATTTGTTTGAAAATTTAAGGACCTTTGAAAGAAACTAATGGTACATGTTAAATGTTAAAATAGAAAATGGATTTCATGCTAACTTTGGCAAGCTTTGGGAATTTAAATTGAATGCATTTACACTTTTGTGAAACCTCCCTATAGAAAATGTTGCTGGCACAAAAACAGACACTCAAATCAATGGAACAGAATGGAGAACCCAGAAATGGACCCACAAACGTATGGCCAACTCATCTTTGACAAAGCAGGAAAGAATATGCAATAGAATAGAGATGGTCTCTTCAGCAAGTGGTGCTGGGAAAACTGGACAGCGACATGCAGAAAAATGAACCTGGTCCACTTTCTTACACCACACACAAAAATAAACTCAAAGTGGATAAAAGACTGGAAGCCATCAAAATCCTCCAGGAGAAGGCAGACAAAAGTCTCTTTGACCTTGGCCTAAGCAACTTCTTACTCAACACATCTCTGGAGGTAAGGGAAACAAAAACAAAAATGAACTACTAGGACTTCATCAAAATAGAAAGCTTCTGCACAGCGAAGGAAACAATCAGCAAAACTAAAAGGCAGCTGATGGAATGGGAAAAGATACTTGGAAACGACATATCAGATAAAGGGTTAGTATCCAAAATCTATAAAGAATTTATCAAATTCAACACCCAAAAAAACAAATAATCCAGTGAAGAAATGGGCAAAAGACGAATAGACACTTCTCCAAAGAAGATATCCAGATGGCCAACAGACACATGAAAAGATGCTCAACATCATTCATCATCAGGGAAATACAAATCAAAACCACAATGAGATACCAGCTCACACCTGTCAGAATGGCTAACATTAACAACTCAGGCAACCACAGATGTTGGCGAGGATGCAGAGAAAGAGGATCTTTGTCACTGCTGGTGGGAATGCAAACTGGTGCAGCCGCTCTGGAAAACAAAACTACCCTACGACCCAGCAATTACACTACTAGGTATTTACCCAAGGGATACAGGTATGCTGTCTGGAAGGGGCACATGTACTCCACTGTTTATAGCAATACTATCAACAACAGCCAAAGTATGGAAAGAACCCAATGTCCACCAATGCATGAATTGATAAAGATATGGTATATATATATACAATGGAGTATTACTCAGTAATCAGAAAGAATGAAATCTTGCCACTTGCAACCACGTGGAAGGAACTAGAGGGTATTATGCTAAGCGAAATTAGTCAGTCAGAGAAAGACAAATATCATATGACTTTACTCATATGAGGACTTTAAGATACAAAACAGATAAACATAAGGGAAGGGAAGCAAAAATAATATTAAAACAAGGAGGGGGACAAAACATAAGAGACTCTTAAATATGGAGAACAAACAGAGGGTTACTGGAGGGGTTTGTGGGAGGGGGAATGGGCTAAATGGGTAACAGGCATTAAGGAATCTACTCCTGATATCACTGTTGCACTATATGCTAACTACCTTGATGTAAATTTTAAAAAATAAATTAAATTTAAAAAATAAATGAAAGCAAAAAAAATAAATTTTAAAAAAGAAAATGTTGCACGATGTGTAAGGTATACTATAATGTACAAAAATGTTTAAATATATTATTTATAACAGCAAAAATATAGTGAAAATATAAAAATCCACCACTAGAGGAATAGTTAAATTATGATACACTGTAGAACACAAAAGTTTTCTAAAAGAATGAAGTATATTATATATAAGCATCTAATGAAGGGTATTTTAAAAAAATGAAGTGTATTATAAGCACAAACATTTGGATATACTACATAATATGGAATGAAAACAAAAAGTTGCTGATACATGTATTTGTACAAAAAAGCAGAGTTGTGTTAGTGTTCTTATGTATGTGCACATAAGCAAAACCTGAAAAGATGTAGGAGGAATAGTTACCAGTGACTACCTCTGGGAGAAGGAGAGAAGGGGGAAGGGTACTATTATGCTGTTTAAATTTTTTTCCTAAAAGATCATGTACTACTTTTACAATATAAAAAAAGTTAAAAAAAAAAAACACACTTTGTAATCTCAGAAATGACTGAAATGTTCTTCAATGAAATATGGTTCATGAAATCTTATTTCATCGAAGAACATAAACTATAAGTCTGAATGTAGAACTATAACATATTCTTATTAATCGACTGTAACAAAATCCATTTTTGTGTTCAAGTACCTTTGTGCAATTGGTTTCATGTTCATAATGTTTAACAAGGCCAACAAGTCTGCTTGGAAATAGGTTTAATGATACTAACAAAAATTTTTAAAAGCAAAACAAATATCCACACAATGTCTCTAAGAAAGTTTATTCTGAGAATTTCAGTTGACAGCCAAACCAAAGTATGATCTACACAACGCACTTTACGACTCTAAGTGATTTATGATAGTAGAGACACAATAAACTCTTGAACTTTGAATTACTATCTTGTTATCCAGTTTATGAATAGGGAAGATTATCATCATTCAGGTGTCCTTTCACTAACAATATATGTTAGATTGGGTAAATAATTTAGAATTAAATTCAACAAAATATTTATTAGGTTGTTAGTACAGTATGTCTGAAGCCATCTCTAGTCAAGAGAACCTTACAAAATTGAAAAAAAAAAGCTTATTTTAAATTGAATGCAATAATAAAATTAAGGACTCTATTTAGAATCTCAACTACTCCTTTATTTAGGTAATTTCGGTGACAAATTAACTCTTCCAGCGACTGTTTTGCAAGGTGGCTTAAAGTCCCATGTAGAGAACATCTGTAATTAGTGAATAAGCAACAAGCTCACTATTACATACTTTGATAGGCAATGGTTACAATCTCAAATGACAATCACCATTGAGACTGTGTTTATGTTGGGATTTTTTTGTGTATCTATACACTGATGCACATGAGCTGACCTCTAGGGACTGTTAGGGAAACAATGATTTCTTTTAGCTTCTAAAATATTGTTAGGAATATTATCATTACAATTCATTAATATAAATAAATAGGTACGCAATGTAAATCTATTAACAGTAATTCCATAATTACTCTCAAACTCTCATTACCAGAAGAGACACACACAAGAATGCATTGTTTCCTTCCATGTAGGCTAAACACCTTGAGAACTGTATGTTTCCTTAACTGTGTATACTAAAAAATCCGTCATTTCTCACACTTTCAACATCTCCCAATTCTTTTTAAAGTGTTATCTTATTTTTATTTTTTTATATTTTATTTGTGTGAGAAAGAGAGAGAGAGGCAGAGGAAGAGAGAGAATCTTAAGCAGGCTCCTCACCCAGCATAGAGTCCAACACTGGCCTCATCCCACCACGGTGGGATCATGCCCTGAGCAGAAATCAACACATGCTCAAAAGGACTGAGCCACTCAGTCACCCCTCAACATTTCTCTATTTAATCCCTATACAAGACAATGAGGATAAACAGATTTGGTGTCTAACTTCAAGGAATGCATAATTCAGACACACAATCCAGGACATGGTCATTAATGCCTAACTTTCAACAAGAGAAAAAGAAAGGTTAGGTAAAAATAAAAGCAGTAAGAAATGTTGCTCTTTGAGAAATAACAAACATACATTCAAATCCATTTTCAAATACCCTTGTTTGAGTTGTTATCTGCAAAAACAATACACGGTGGAAAAATACAGTGCCCAATTCTAACACACAGTAGCTGTGTGATTTCAGGCTTGTCACATAACCAGGCTTGGCCTCAGTTATCTCATCTAAAAAGGTCAGTATTATCTTACCAGCCTAAACTCGAATCATTTTATTAGCATAAACCAAATTGTATCTAGTGGTTTCCAAGTCTGAGACTCCCACTACTCACATACTCATATATCAGACTCCCCTAGGAATCATGGCCCGGAAAACCAGTTTGAGTAAGCTAGGTGAATTATGGTTCCTAAACTGAATTTTTACATCACGAGATAATAAACTGCGATAGGTCCTGTACTGTGCTTTGAATGTGGTAGGCTCACAAAATGCATTACACAGGCATTGACATAGTCTTAAAAAGATAATCAAGAATAACTGAATGTCTTTAACTGTGTACCATTCTAGTACAACAGCAGGGTTTATTTCCTACCCTGAATTCGAGTTTCTGCACTACCGGAACCACGCCTCCTGAGAACCAAGGGATACCAGAAAAACCTCTCAGCGGGGCAGGGAGATTGATCCTGGATAAGTCAAGACAAGCGTTCCCAAACAGTCAGTCAATCAATCAATCAATCAATGAAATAAACCCTGTATTTTTTCTTCCCCTCCAGCTATGCAGCTGCACAAAGAAGAGAAGCACTAGATTAGCATCATCTGCATTTCATTCCTTTTCTTGTGCAATAGCTACC
>NW_027530191.1:1361427-1361595 GCF_008692635.1 Crocuta crocuta | reverse complement strand
GCCTATAATAAACAGACCTTGTGCTCAGGGGAGAATTTACTTCCCCGTCCAGTAAAAATGAAGTTCCTTTTTTTCACTAACAACGCCGTCTCCAACCAACATCCACCCTCCTGGGGAGACCAGACACTACTCTCTCCACCACCTCCTGCAGCTAGCGTGACGCCCTCC
>NW_027530191.1:1318226-1361265 GCF_008692635.1 Crocuta crocuta | reverse complement strand
CCGGGGCCCGGCTGGGGGGGGGCGGCCCCTCCCCGGGCGCCCCCCCCCCCCCCCCCCAGTCTGCCCCCTTTTCAAGCCCTTTCTGCACTGGTCTCGAGGCTCTGGGTGACAGCGGAAGAGGCCGGAGGTTCGGCGCGCAGACCACAGGGGAGTCCAGCCCTGCAGGTGAGCGCCAAGTGCCTTTGCTGGCCGGGGGTTCGCGGAGGCGGAAGGGCAGCGGCGAACCCCGCACCACCCATACTTACCCACTTTGTCCTTTCCGTACATGTGCCCGGCCACCTGATGAGAGAGGGGCACGCAACCGTTGAGGAAGCGGAGCCTGCCGCCTGTCGGTTTCGGGAAGCCCTCGAGAGGGGGCTCGCTCACGGGTGGGGTCCGTATTTCGTGGGGGCCAGGAGCCTCGAGTCGGAGAGGGGATGGCGGCTCCGTTGCCATAACGCAGAGCTGAAGCTGTGGCTGCGGCGAGAGCAGGAAAAAAAAATAGCGCGGAGGGAGGGGGAGCCGGAGAACCCGGGGGTCGCTCAGGCTTGGACGCGAGGAGGCCCGGGGGTTCCCGCGGCTGGTGCCCGTTGAGGCCCGGGAAGGGGGCCCATGACGCCGCGGAGGCGCAGGCGTTCCCCTGCCCAACTCTCGGCAGAGCGCAGCTCCCGACTCCCGCTGCTCTGCCGCTGCGGCCACAGTTGCCACCGCAGCCCCAGAGACCGAACCGAGACGGAGAGAGGCAGCCGCGGCGCCCCGTGCNCCAGGCCCCTCAGCTGCCGCGCGCGTCAGCGCCGCCTGCACAGCCGCCGCAGCCGCGAGCTTCCGACTGCGCGACCGGCGGCCGCTGCGGCTACTGAGCATGCCCAGAGGCTACGCGAAGGGACCCCCAGCAACCGGACTGAGAGCTTGGCGCCGCCCCCGGAGAGCTGAAGGATATCGGTTAGGTAGAACGCGCTCTTTCTCACTCCCCCTCCCCAGCTGGCGTTACAATGCCAGTGGGGCTGTTATACCTTCATTCATTCAGTGGGAGTTTCAGCGCTTACTGGGGACCAGCTCAAAGATGCCAGAGGCTTCCAATGGAGAGGAGCAATCAGTCACGTGTTGGAAGTTGGGAGGCAGTAGCTGTGCCAAGCGCGGCTTGGAGGCGCGCTTTAACTACAATCAGCTCCCTCCAACTCCCACCCTGCATCAAAACAATAGGAGTATAAACAGGCAGCTTCTTAGAAAACCTATCTCCTAAACATCCTTTGAGTTAATTCTAACGCCCTTAAATCGCTTTTAAAAAAAATATTTTTAAACCGACATTAATTTCAGACTGTAGAAGATAGAGAATAATCTTGGGGGGAAGGGGAAAAGTACATTTTTTTCTAGAAATTCCCCTCTCCTACTCAGCCCTTAGCGCAGGTTCCAAGGTTCCCAGAGATAACTGGCTCAAAAGCAGAAAAGGTGATGCATACCGGGAGCGAGATTCTGAAATAGGACTTCACAATTGATACCCGTGTGTCTGTTTTATACGAAGACTGGACCTGGCCTTGTAGGTGCCGAACTGAGCAAGAAAACCGTGGATGAGATCTTAGATACCTCAGCACCTGTCCTTTGCCGAGAGAAACCCCGCACACCTAGAAAAGAGACTAAACCTCTGGCTTAGCTTGTTGTTTGTCAAAGCCCTACCCCAGGCTCCAGGGTTCCGCCCCTTAGATTTGCGCACACTCAGTTGCTACCTCTCTAAGTCTCTTCCCCCTCCCCAGTATTGCGGCTGTCAAAATTCCGACCCAAGACTTCTTTAAGGCCAGGACCCAGCTCCGCGCATGCTCGTCGTCAGCTGCTGTGGCAGTACACACGTGCTTACAGCCAGCCGCGGCGCTTGCGCTGTAGCGGCCTGGAGTGGGTGCACGTAGGACGTTTCTCGCACCTTGACTCCTGCCCTCCGTGAGCCTGTTTGTGCTTAGTGTCCTGTGCACACGCCTTGCAAGCGACGGCGCCATGAGTCTGTCTTCCAACGTACGAGGTGAAGTGGGACCTGGGAGTGGGGTGAGGCTGAAGGCCTGCGCACCGATTGCAGCTTTCTCAACTCCTCTCTGGGCTGTTACCGCTGCCATGCGAGCCCGCCAGTCCTGTAACCTTGAGACGTAGAAGGGCAAGGGCAGGGCGGGCCTGTGAGCTCCTGGGCCAGACTAGGGACGGGGGAGATGTCTGGGTAAGGATTAGTTATCTCTCCAGGCTTGGGGGCTACGGAGGCTTCTACCCAAGTCTGGACCACGTTTTCCTTAACTAGCCAAATCCTAAAACCTGATGATCCCGCCGCTAGCTTTTTTTCTTGTTCTTCCCTGAGACACCTCTGTGTTAAGTCACAGGGTCTGGAAAAGAGGAAAGGTTAAAAAAAAAAATCGGTTCCCCCTTCTCCGGTTTAAATCTCCGTCAGACTGCCGATTTCCGGCCGCCCTGAAGCTTGAGTAATCACATCCTACTTTTGCATATTTCTTTTTTAAGCAAAGAAAACCAATCAGAGATTTTCAGTTTTCCCAGTTTTTTGTTTTTGTTTTTGTTTTTTTTTTAATTATAGCCGTCTGGCATCTGGCACTCAGCATCAGCAGTAGTCCAGAAGAGAGGATTGAAAACCGCTCTTTGAGCTCTCAGCTTTCTCAGCCATGCTTCCCTTGTGCTAGTCTAGCCTTTGGAAACATATGTCCAATTAAAATTAAGAGACTTTCTAGCAATCGATTAATGTAGAGCTTCACATAATAATCCTTGGTGGTGGTATAACTGTTAATATAATACTGTGCACTAGCTATGTGATACACGCGATCTCTCTGCCCAGGTATAAAATGCCATGTCCCATGATTTGGTTGCCGGTAACAGTAGTTAAGTAAAGGTAAAGAGATTGTCCAGCAGTTTATTTAAAAGAGCCGTATTGATTCATTTAGTAAATATTGAGGCTCTAGAGTTAATGCCAGGTTCTGTAAAGGCTCTCTTAACTGGAGACCTAATTTTGTAATCCACTCTTTAAGTTGGAGAATTCCACTTCTGTTGCCATAAGTTACCTGACAGAGTTAAAGTGGATAACCTCATGACATTTTTAAGTTACTAATGAAGTATGTAGGAGGTAATTATTTGCAAAATTATTTCAAAGGATGCTTATCTTGAGAGTCCTTTAAATAGAGGCACCTTGGTGCATTTAAAATAGGGAGGAATTTTTGTTTGTTTTTAAACTCAAACCTGTATTTTCTGAGGAATAAGACTGTTGTGTAAAATAAGATACTTATGTGACTTGAGCCACTGATAATTCTATTAGAAGACAGTTTGCACTTATGTGATATAAGCTGAAAGATTCCAACATAGCTTTTTAAAATGTGGAGTCATTTTGTGTAAATGGGCACAAACTCCACTGAGATAGCACACTATTGAAATGTGAAGTAGGTGAACTCTAGGACTTCTTAACACTATCTGCAGTCTAATCTTTCTTAGAATCAAGACAAGTTTGTGGGTGGTTTTTTTTTTGTTTTTTGTTTTTAGCTTGCCCTTTTCTAAGGGACTGGAAATTGCTTGGTGAAGAGGGTGATCAACTTAAACTTGAAGTACTCAACTTTTAGGAGAAGTTACTACTTTTTATTTCACCTAAAAACATAAAGGTTGTTATGAGGATTATGCCAAAAGACCCAAAACCTGTGTAAGACTCTTTAACCAGCACCTTCTTACCTTCTTCCTCATATGTAGTAGTGTGGCAGGGTAGGGACAGATATTGTCTTAGGAATCTACCTTGTAATGTTTAGATTTCAGTTTTTTTCTGAATTTTTAAACCACACTAATAAAATCTATATTTTTGAATTTGGGGAGGATGAATTAAGGTATCTGTTCTCAACTAAATAGATTAATAACTATAAAGGGCTTAGAAAAGTATTTAACAGAGGTAAGCAGTTTCTAATTATATGTTAAATAAAAAACAAAAGGATGTGTCTATGCATGCAGAATTCTCCTTTATATTCAGAAGAAAAGTAATGGGTGGTGGGTTATAAATAAAATTAAAATTCATGTCCTGGGGATCAGGCCAGGACATGAATCTGGGAGAGGCAATGAAGATAAGTGGAATTAAAATCCTAAGATCCCATGCAGTGAGATGGTTCTTGATACCCATTTGGTGAGTGATACCAACCTTTGTTTTTCCCTTATTGAGGTATAATCAACATACTTATACCGAACTTATTTTTTATTTGATACCAGACTGGTTTATTATAGTCACTACTATGGAGTCCCCAGTCTATATTGACTCCTCCTCATACCCAGTATATGACTTTTAGGAAGGTTACTAAAGTCTTGCTCCTTGATACCTCCAAAACTCATTGAATCTGCTCTTCAGTAAACAAATATTGGGGGTGTTGGGGTCTATAGATGAAATAGGATTGGCAGTGAGTTGATACTTGTTGGAGCTGGGTGAGGGTAAATGGGACTTCATTATAGTAATTCTTGTATAGATGTCTGAAATGTTCCATAATAAAGTTTTATTTTAATCTGAAATGTTTAAATCCCACACTTTGATACAGTAGGTTAAGATGAGGCCAAAGATAAGTCATTTTGTATAAGAGCAATGTGATGGTAAGAGGACAGATGGAATTGCAAATTCAAATTAGTAATCTATTATTTCTTTTACTCAGCTAAAATTGAACACCACCTGTGTTAACAGTAACATTACCAGGCACACCCTACCAATCTGGGGAAGAGACCTAGGGACGGAAAGATTTAAACACAGCCCCCCTCCCCCTCTCCTGAGAAGAAAAGAACATTCTGATTCTGTGGCAGTTGACTTTGGGCAAAAGAGGACTGTTTTGGACAGAAAAGAGCTAAAGGAACAGAAACAGGGTGAGATTTCTAAGTTAAAGCAAAATTATTCCCACAATAGAGAAAAGCTGAGGAATGGGTTATAAACAAGGGATTTGGAGATAAATTTATGTTTTCTCAATCTCTGAATAATTCTGAGAGAAAACCAATATCCAGTGTTATACAGTAGCAAACCAAGGGAAGAGTAAGAATGGGAGGGATTATTTAGAAATGTTATTCCTATATTTTGTTCTTTACATTGGCTCATCAGTTGTATCTCTTTGTGAACATAGAAAGCACTGTTAAGCAAGATTGGGTCGGGTGGAGTTTGATCTAACTATAGGAATACTGTACCTTGAGAGATATCTATAAAGAAGTGAAGTGAGGATAGAACTACAAGAAGCAGAAGTAGTGCTCAAGATAAAGAGTGTCTGAGGGTGCCAACTGAAATGTCTTTAAAGATTGGGTCTTGATAAAGTCTCTTTTTGCCTCTGTGTTTTTTTTTTTTTTTTTTTTTTACAAATAGTTTATTGTCAAATTAGTTTCCACACAACACTCAGTGCTCATCCCCAAAGTGCCCTCCTACATGCCCATCCCCCCTCCCCCCCACATCCATCAGTCCTCAGTTTTTGTCAGCATTCAAGAGTCTCTCATGGTTTGCCTTTCTCCCTTTCACCACCATTTCTGCCATTCTTCTCCCCCTTGTTCCTCCGTCAAGTTCCTCCTAATCCTCCTATACGTGCAAACATATGATATTTGTCCTTCTCTGCCTGACTTATTTCGCTCAGCATAACACCCTCAAGGTCCATCCATGTTGCTACACATGGCCAGATTTCATTGTTTCTTCTTAATAGAAGATATCTGCTATCAAGAACAAAATATCACTTGAGTTTTATTGTTTTTATTTGTTTACTATCTTGGGTTTTCAATTCTTTCTCTATTCTAATTGTTGACTTTTAAATCCATAGTCATTCTTGCCTCTTTCTACATTGTTTCCTTTTCCTTCTTTTTCCTAGAGTTGCCAGTGGCAGCCACAGCTTTTTGCCAGAAAACAAACAAACAAACAAACAAACAAAACTGATTCAATCTGCAATAAGGAAATGATAAAACAACATATTTCTTATTCTTGGAAATTTTCCATTTATTTGTCTCTAATGAGATTAGAGAATTAGGATTTGTGAAGGGGGGAAAGGGAAATTCTTAAGAATTTATCTAGCTCCATGATTCAGAAAAATCCATTGGAGCAAATGCAGAGCCATTTTCCCAGCACATATGGTACTATTACATTTATATAAGATCAAAAGTGACCCTTATTAAAGGGTAGGGTACAGTGTGTGTTTTGATTCCCTGTGGGGCAGCTGCTTTTCAGTAATATCTAGAGTCAGTTCCCATTTCTTTCATTTGCTGTCGCCTCTTTTCTGTGTCAAGTATTCTGTCGTTTATTCCACTGTCAAAAATTCCAGGGAAGTAAAGTTTTTTTTTTAAAAAGTCACCATATGGATTCAGTGGCTAATATGAGAAAAGAGACTACAAGAATGTTTTAATGGTTAAGAAAGATTCTTTAGACCTATCAAGAGTTTCAGATAGAAATTCCTATAGGATTCCTTCTTTATGTCATGAGACTAATTAATCTTAACCAATTTTATTTGTTCCTTGGTTCTTAGGCCTTTTTGTAATATGTAGACACCATTAAAATAAATCGTTAGAGATTATTTTATAACTCACCTAAGAAGTAAGGTGTAACTAAGATCAACAGTAATTAGGGAGTTGTGTTATTTTATTCTTTTGGGATATTTCCTTCTTTTAAGTTTATACTAATGATAAAATTTAGCCAACATAATTGAACATATACTATGCAAAGGAATATTTTACCCCATTTAGTGATAGGTACATTAGCTATTCAGAATGGCTTTCCATTAGCTTAGAAGTGCATTGCTACAGCTCCTGACATAGAGAATACTTTCTCAAGAGAGTTGAGACTCCATGATAAATAATACATCAAAAAGGAGATCATGAACCAAGCTAGAAATCAGAGCAAAGTTTCAGCCCTGCTTGGAGTTGCTACAGGGTAATATCATGAAACAGTGCTAAAAATTCAAGACCAATGTACACAAATTGTGTAGTTAAAAACATTCTTCAATGAGTCCAAAGGTTTGAAGCTGTCAAATAACTTATTAACTTGTTTTGTCAGTCATGCAGCACCTGGGAAGGACATGATGTTTGTTTATATTAGGGGATTTTAGCAAGGAGAAATGAAAATTATGTGGGAAGGAAAATAAATATTATGTAGAGAAAAATACTATGGTTGAAAGTAGAATCCAAGGAACGTGCTAATTACAAACTTTTGATAAAAAGTAAATTGTTAAATAAGTTAAAAGAGAAGACCACACTAGAAGGAACTAAGTCTGAGAATGGTTGTTCCTTCCCATTACAGTTTTTTAAGAATGGGCTCCAATTTAATGTAGGGCACTATTAGGAATGGTGACTAATCATATTAGTGCAATAAAAAATTTGACTCAATAGTGCAAATAAGCCATACAGTTAATAATTCACTTTATGTTTTTATTTGGCCTTGGAATATGTTTTTTGTACTTATCTCTCTGGGGCTTTATTTGATAGTCTGGAAATTTATTTGAAATACTGTGAAGACCTGACTCAGGAAGTGCTGAGAAGCAGTCCAGTGTATTTACCCTGATCCCTGTTCAACTTCTTCCTTGCAGTCCACTCCATACTGGGAATAGACAACTCTTCTCTGAGGCTGAGGCTAACCAGACTATGCAGAGCTTTCTTCTCTCCAACCTTCTGTGGAATTGGGGTAGTTAAGTGCTTGGGCTTCTAAGGGCTCCTCGAAAAGCTACATGAAAAGAATAAATAGATCGTCTGTTAGTCAAGCAAATAATTGAGTAGAAAAATGTCATTAAATTAAAAATGAAGTTTGTAGAGAATTCAAATCCTCATCCACTGGTGGATAATGGAAATTTAGAATATATTAAGTGAGAGTATTATAGTTCCTATAATTCAAGACTGATTATATTCATCTTTTATATGAAATTAACACATCCTGATTTTTATTCTAATGAGAAAGCACTTTGAAATTTAAAAACAAACACTTTTGAATGACTTTGAAGCCCAGAATCCTACTGGATATGTTTCTTTGAATGTTTAATATTAGGGGATGGTTTTGTTTTATTTGTCCTTTATTTTTTTTCCTTCAGATACCAGTTCTGTTTTATTTGTCCTTTTCCTTCCTTCAGATACCAGTTCTGTTTTACATTTTAAAAGTTTTTATAATTTTTATTTTATTTTTGAGAAAGAGAGCGTTGAGAGAGGAGGGGAAGAGAGAAAGGGAGACACAGAATTGAAGCAGGCTCCAAGCTCTGAGATGTCAGCACAGAGCTTAGTGCAGAGCTTGAACTCACAGACCAGGAGATCAAGACCTGAGCTGAAGTCAGATGCTTAACTGACTGAGCCACCCAGGCGCCCCTATTTTAAATTTTAAAATCACTAAAGGACCTACTATTTAAATGAACTCTGATGAGTCATTTTGTTAACATAATCACCTTCAGATTTTTTGGGTGAGGGGAGTCTTCTTAATCTGAATTTTTTAATGTATCAGGGCTGTTGTTGTTTTTTTTTTTAAGCAGTAGGTACCTACAAGCTTACATGTATTTTAAATGTATTTATGAACGCTTTAAAAATTATTAAGCATGGTTTTTCCTTGTCCATCTAAACTTAATTTTTAAGTTTCCTTCTACGTTGAATAGCTATCAGCATTCAATAGAAAATATACAATTACCTCAGTAAAGGCTGGGGAAAGTCTTAACAAGAACTGGTACACCAATGTGTTGTGATCATTTTGTTAACAGTTAAAAATCATGGATTATTGGGATGCTTAGCTCAAAACTGGATTTTTCTGAACATACATGTTAGTAAAAATACACATTATTAGTGTATATTTTCATTTTGATAATTATTCCTGTTTTCCTTCCTTACTCTAGTTGAATGGATCGCAGCAGTTACTATTGCTGCGGGTACAGCTGCGATTGGTTATCTAGCTTACAAAAGATTTTATGTTAAAGATCATCGCAACAAATCTATGGTAAACCTTCACATCCAGAAAGACAACCCCAAGATAGTACATGCTTTTGACATGGAGGATTTGGGAGATAAAGCTGTGTACTGCCGTTGTTGGAGGTCCAAAAAGGTGAGGATAAACAAGTCCTTTATGTTAGTGCCATCTTTAATGTTACATTTCTTTTTAAACTATTTTATCAAACATATATCACCAGATGTTGTTAGGATATCCCTTTTTTTTTCTTTGAAATAATCTCTAGGCCCAATATGGGGCTCGATCTCACAACCCTGAAATCAAGAATCACATGCTGTATCAACTGAATCGGCCGGGTATCCTTTTTCTTTTTCTTTTTCTTTTAATGTTTATTTATTTTTGAGAGAGAGAGAGAAACTGAGTGGAATTGAGGGGCAGAAAGAGAGGGAGACACAGAATCCAAAGCAAGCTCCAGGCTCTAAGCTGACAGCACATAGCCTGACACAGGGATCAAACTCATGAACCACAAGATCATGACCTGAGCCAAAGTTGGATGCTTAACCAACTGAGTCACTCAGGTACCCCTCTTTCTTTCTTTCTTTCTTTTTTTTTTTAAGTGCATTTTACTCTTCTCTGTTTTCCATGTACTCTTCAGGAATATATTTCCTAAAATATATAACTACTGTGCAATAAAAGTCTATTTTCCCCTTATTGAGGTCAGGTGAATGTAACTGTATTCTTGGCCAAGAAGAGAGAAGAATCCCTTTATTTATTCTTAGGATTTCCTCCCCACGTGGATCTTTCCCTCCACTATCCCAGGAAAGGGACTATTCAGCCTAAAACACAAAGAGAAACAAGTAAATTCTTGAACTTTCAAGCTCATGGATTCTAGGATAAGTTTAGAAAATTCAAGAGAAACTTGGGAAACTACCCTTGAAAATTTCTTATCTGGGGTGGTGAGGGCGCCTGGGTGGCTCAGTGGGTTAAGTATCCAACTTCGGCTCAGATCATGATATGACAGTTCATGAGCTCAAGCCCCGTGTCAGACTCCATGCTGACCGCTTGGAGCCTGGAGCCTGCTTCGGGTTCCGTGTCTCCCTCTCTCTCTCTGCCCTTCCTCTGTCTGTGCTCTCTTTATTTCTCTCAAAAATAAATAAACATTTAAAAGAAAAAAAAGAAAATTTCTTGTCTGGTAAATATATTGACCTTGTATCTAAGCTTTCTTTTTGTTCTTTTTAAGATTTTATTATTTTTAAGTAGTCTCTATACCCAATATGGATGGGTCTTGAACTTACAACCCTGAGATCAAGAGTCACATACTCTATGGATGGAACCAATCAGGTAGCCTTTAAGCTTTCTTTAAGCTATAGCTCCTATAGTTAAATATCAGAATTTTTTAAAATCTTATTTTCTTTTGTGTTAATTACATTTCATCAGGCTCCCATGTGGAACTATCATCTCTGATACCTGTAGCTGTTAGGCAGCTTTTAGACAGTGATAACAGCTAGTGACCTAAAGATGGTAAAATGCTTTCCTAAGGTCATCTTGAAAAGCTTCATAAATTGAATGACTTCAGAATTTCTGAGGTATTGTGAGAAATATGGTGAAAAAATACTGTATGTACTGCAACTATTAGCATTTAAATTAAATAGATTTCATTAAAGATAACCCTATAACGCATAAGAAAATTGACATAACACATCAGAAAAATGACAATAAAAAATGATATATGTTTCTGAAAGCACTTCTCAGGGACTGCCTTTTCCCACAGTGGAAGGCCATTATACAAATAAGAAGTCCCATATCAAGTACTGGAAAGTGTATTCTAACTCCCTCCCCCAATACAATGATGCTGTATAATCCAGTGATACAGTGCTTTAGATAATGTCATTGTATCTGAAAACTGATGAGCATATGGAATGTGAACCAAATATTAATAGTCCCACTGCAAGTTGTACCTTAAAAAGAAGACTATTCATTTGGTATGTGAAGTTATTTATAAGTACTAGTAGGGACTCTAGAAAATAACCCTCAATAATAATCTATAGACTGCACCTGTTTTTTTGTTTTAATTATGCTCATAATCGGTTTTATTCTCCTGTTGCTCACCGAAATATAGAAAACAGTATCTTTAGGAATTCAGGATTTTCTAAGAGTGTGGTCCTTCTTTAGTCAGTGATCACTTAGTGTCTTCTATATATGCATGGGAAAAGTTAAATAGTAAAATAGCAGGTATCAAAAATGTGTACAGTAAACTCAGAGGTGATTTAAGTAGAGGAAAGTGGTTACACCGGGCTAGAATTTTCTGAGAAGGCATAATGATATACATGGGAGTTAAATTGCCCCTGGGAAGATTGGTGGTATTTGGATAAACTAGCAAGTTTGGGAAACTCTTTCTCAAAATTTGTGGGAAAGGACTCAAGTGATCAAAGGTAGGATCAATGTAGAATTTAGTCTGGTCCTTCCTGTCCCGAGTAAGGAGTTTGTGTCTCCAGACATTGGGGAGCTTCTTGTCGGGAATTTAAAAGTTATGATTCTTACACTGGGTACTAGCTCTAGGAATGGAGAAAAATGAACAAATATTGGAAACATTTTGAGGAAAGGGTCAGCCAAATGTACTGACTGACTTATATGGGAGATTAGGGGAGAAAAACAAACTTATTAAAGTATCTAAATCTGTTGTGTTAGAAGAGATGATGCTGTTAACAGAAATAGGAATTCAAGAAGGAAAGCTAATTTTCTAGGATGATGATAAGGAGTTCAATTCCAAAGTGAATTTTGAGATGATATTTGAATGGAAATGTCCAGCAGACGGTCTGAAAAGTGGATCTAAGGCTGAGATGTTAGAGTTGGAGATAGAGGTCGGTGAAACTAAGTCAAGCATAAGAATGCCAACAGATCCTTCATGCAGATGAAAATCAAGGGCTAAATAAGAAATCTTAGGGAATTTTTTATATTTTGGAAAGAGGAATAAGAGCCAAAAATGGAGATGAAATCGCCAGAATTAGAAGAAAACTAAGAATATCATGGCTTCACAGTGGAAAAGGTAAGGTTTCAAAGATTTGGCTGTGAACATCAGCTTGTGCAAAGATAACTATGTGAATACTATAGTAGAAGTTGGGTTAAACAATTAGGAATTTCACCTTTTGGTGTCATTTCAATGGAATAATTAGAATAGAAATTGTGTCTAAGTATGTTAAAGTCTGAATTACTAATAAAGAAATGCTAGAAGTCTGAGTGTATGTCAGAATTTCAGTAAATGTGACAGTGAATGGAAAGGAGGGGAAATAAGATGACTGCCTGAGTGAACTCTAAAGCATAGATTTGGGGGTCAAGTAAAGGATGTTTTCTTTGGTTGAGTTTTCCCAGAAGGTAAAGTAAGGGTTAATAAAACAAATAGGGACTTAAAAGGACTAAGATTGTAAGTATTTCAGGAACACAATGATGTAAATGGCTTATTTATTAGCCTTTATAATTCAACAAAGCATTCCAGGATTATTTTTTCATCATACAGTTTAGATGTACACAACCAGATGGTTAAAGTAGAGGTGGTTATTCCCATAGGTAAACTTCAAGGAAAGGAATGCCAGATCAGTCATTTTATTTCCCATTTCCCTCTTTTTTTTTAAAGCTTATCTTTTATGCTGTTAGTGATCCTCTTTGCCTTTAGGATTTGTCAGTTACGAATTTTCACTGAGTCTTGGAAACTTTTTATTCCCACGTGAGTCAATTAAGAATTTGCCTTTAATATTATTCATGTTAATGGATGTTCTTATTCTTCAGGTATCTTTGGAAACTCTCCACGTTCCTGAGGTACCTAAGGTTATCACAGCAATGCCAACTCACACATTTACATGTCAGTGCACAAAAGACTTGTAATTAATGCCTTTGATTAGATGGCTGTGATGATATCATTTTCAGTAATCCATTCCTCCTACAAACCAGTTGTGTTTATAATATAACAAAATGAAAACTCCTTCTTACCTATCTCAAGAAAAGTTACATATGATAGAATCTTTAATTCAATTCTAATTCATTCTTAAGGTATAATCGCTGATAACCCATTGTGTGGGTCTAACATTTTTAGTAGTTTTTCCAGTAAATCAGAATCATGAATCAGATCTCTTAGCAGTATGCAGGAATTACATTTTTAAATATTCCTCATTAGTCCTCTCTTCCCCCTAGGATTAAAATGCCCTCTGCTCTTTGAGAAACTGGCCTCTTCATAGTGTTTCACCAAAAGGCTATCCATATGTGACTGGAGAAAGAAAGGAGCCAATAGAGTAGAAAGGATTAAAGTGACTGCAGGGAGATATTATTTGAAACAGTGCCATCTTGAAAGAAGGTGGAAGGAAATGAGAGTAAGAGCACAGAGTTGAAACTCAGGAAGGGAGAGCCTTATTTTTGAAATAAGGAAATGAGAAAACTTTGATGTCAGAGGGATGAGTATGCAACATAGTCTTGCTAATTCCCACCTCACCCCCACTCCCAGTTGTATTTTGGCCATCCAGGAGGCAGGAGAGAGTGAACAAGGACTAGAAGGATGCCGCTAAGAAATGAAAAAAAGGAGGAAATGCATGCCAGTTAATTGTCAGAAGCTCAATTGAAATTGAAATGCAAGTGGACATACTATATAGAGTCATTTTGTTTCATTTACAACCTCATAATTTGAATTGGGTTTTTTGTTAGTGGTGGGCTTATTTTTGTTTTAAGGTGTGTGTTTTATAGAAAGTCCATCCTATTAATGGTTTGAAGGTGGGTGCACTGAGCCCATTCCTTCATAGAAACAAAATTCTGAGTGTTGGTTACATAGCTCATCCAATTCATATAAGGACAGTTTTGTAAAATCTTAATTTCTCTTAACACATTTTACTGTTAAGTTTACTGTCTTAATATTTTACTAAAGTAAGTACCTAAAAATGGAATAATATGTCATATTCTCTCAGGTAGTTTCAGATTTTACTGCTTTTATTTTCTTTCTCAACCAAACTAATACTATTTCTGAGAGCAGTTTATGATAGTGAATCAGTATAGTGCCAGGCAACCTCTTAGGGAAATAGAAGAATCCAAACTTATTAAAAATACAAAGTTTGGAGAAGGAAGATAATTTTTTTAATTGTTACAAATAAAACAGATAAGGGGAAGCATTTATTTATTAATTTTTCTTGAAATACCAAAAAAACCAGAAACATCATAATTTGAGATTGGGGAGATTAAAAAGCAACAAATCATGTATATTTTATGAAGACTGGTGATGTTGCTAGCTTTCCAAATGGAAAGCAAGAATCTCTAGTTTTATTTATCCTAATCATTTATTCTAGGCCCTTTTCTAAGCTGTCTCTTCCCTAATTTTAAAAATAATTTGGGATTTGTAGTTTTCTAATTGGGTTAATGAACATAATGGGATATTTTCTGGACATAGAGGAAATTCAGCCAATTTAACTTACAAACTTTTCTCCAGAATTTGTTAAATAACAAACACTGGCATCTTCGATATTATAATCACTTATGAGCTAAACTTTTTTCCATCAATTATTTGATTCTTTAGGTCTTATTTTTATATATTGATATATTGAGAATCATGAATTAATTTCAATAAGTGTATTCCATTAATATAGACTGTATTCTTAAGAAATTGCGAATCCAATCTTGAAGTAACTCATTTTGGTCCTTGGTTGAAAAAAAAGTTTGGCTTTTTCATTAACTTAAAATGAGAGCTCTAAATAAATAGAATCACATGAAATTTGAAAGAGGCTTCTGATTTAAGTCAATAATTCCTGGGATTAAGTGATAAAGTACTGTTAAAGGATATCTGTGTCTTGTGAACAAAATGATTTTTAATGCTTAGTTTATATTTTTAAATCATAAAAAACTTTATATATTATAAAAGCAGAAAAGCTTATTAAACACATAGGATCTACTATTCGCTGCTTTTTAAAGAAATACTTATTTTTTTCTTTTAAAACAGAAAACAGGCATATTTTAGTTTTTAGGCAGAACTAGATTATTATATAGAAAGCATTTTCTCATTTTAGATATGGCTTTCTTTCATTGTATTTTCTTCTATAGATTTCTCTCCTGTTCTTCTGGCATCTAGGCATGGGGGCTAACAGTGTCCTACACTGCTTTTTTTTTTTCCTCTTAAGCTCAATGCCAAACATGGGGCTTCAGCTCACAGCCCCATTATCCAGAGCCACAGGCTCCAGCAATTGAGCCAGCCAGGCACCCTCTCTCCTGTTCTTGATTCTGTATATAGAGGAAAATAATTTTTTAAAATAAGTTATTTTTCTAGAAAGTATTTAAGATTTAAGAAGAGATTTAAAAAGAATAAACATTCTATTTCGGTTAAGTTCTTTGAGGCTTTTTAATTGATAAGTACTTCATTATTCAGGAATACATTTTATAACATATGTAAAACTGTACAATAACATGTTTTGTGTGTGCTATATATAAAAATGGTGTCTTTTACAATGTAAACTTGTATTCTCACTGTAAATTCATCTGTGTTTATTAAACATATGTCACTTTGAAATGCTATTCTTTCCTGTGAGGTATATTTCAGTTTGATTTTTTATGAATTGTTAAGGCCTCTTTCCTCATCCATACCAAGAAAAAACTGAAAGCTTAAGTTGATGTTTTTGCTGTAAGGACTTGTTTTTAACACAAATATACTGTGTACCATGTCTTATTGACCTAAAAAAAGAAAGAATGAAAGCTTTATATATGTTACATTGATGTTGCCATCTACCCCAAAGATAGAATTTTTACTCAGAAACCAACTTGACAATAAACTATATTTTTAAAAAAAGGATTTTTACTCAGAAATATTAGGTATGCTGATACCTTGAGTTTTCTGTAATTTTTAACTAATTTACTGCCTCTTGAAATTATATATAAATAGTAAAATTAAAATGGAATTTTTTTAGCATCAATCAAATATTATTTTATTCTTAGACACTTCTAATGTTAGAGTTCAAGATTATATACCTTCACTGTCTGATTTCAGATTTCTAAAATTATACTCCCTTCACTGTGAGTAATGAGGCAGTCTTCGTATTTTTTTAATGTTTGTTTATTTTTGAGAGAGAGACCGAGACAGAGAGTGAGCGGGGTAGGGGCCTAGAGAGAGGGAGAGGGAGACACAGAATCTGAAGCAGGCTCCAGACTCTGAACTGTCAGCACAGAGCCAAACGCAGGGTTCAAACTCATGGACTGTGAGATCATGACCTGAGCCCAAGTCAGAGGCTTAACCAACTGAGCCACCCAGGTGCACTGAGGCAATTTTAGTCTTATTAGGAGAAAGTAACTCCTATTACTTTCTAAATAGGCCTCTTCAATGCAAAGCTAAGATTCCTATTACTTTACTTTCTAAATAGGCCTCTTCACTCTACTGAATAGTGAAACTACAGATTCTAGAGTGTAGGTACATTTAAGAAATCAAGAATAAAACAAAGATGCTAGTTTAATGTGAAATGAAAATAAAAGGTATAAATATAGAAAGAAACAAAATAATTCACTGGTAATTGGATCTTCTAAATGTAAAAACCTGAGGAGACACCTAAAATATTGTTAAATTCTTACTTTTGTCATTTAACAGTAGGAAGGATATATAGTACTTGAAAAAAAAGCATAAGTAGTTAGGTATGAAAATACACCTAATTATGATGACTTTTATAAAACATATAAGGCAGAAATAATGTTATCAGAGTATACATGAGTTGGAAGATGAAAATTACGAGAGAAATTAAATTGTATTTGGCAAAGAAAAACCAAATCCTCAAGTTTGTCTGGAAGAATAAATAGGGAACATTTAATAAAGTTAGATAGAGACTAAATAGGAAAGGTCTAACAAGAATAATGTGAAGGAAACATAGGCATACCAAATATGGAAACATATTTTTTAAACAGTTTTTATCTCAGCAGTATAGGCAATGTAGAGCCTATAAATAGACATTTATGGGTAGAACTTATTTTGCCAAGATGTGAATAAAGGTATAACAATAAATGTACAGCCTCTAATAATATTGAAGCAACAGGATCTTAGAATAGCATTTTGTAAAGTGTGCTCTATAGAGCATTAGGATAATGGGTATCAAAGTTTAAAGTGTCCATGGTTCAGTCAGCCTGGGAAATTTTGAGTTAAAATAGTATTTTTAAATAGGGTTTCTTTTAAATAATAATGTATGCTACAAATCAGGAGAATTACCTGATATGTTTTTAAAGCACTGAAACCAAATCAGAACATCTTTCAGGACTTATCTTCTTTGAAGCATATCTGAGAAGCACTGTTAAAAATGTATTTCTCTCACTTTTTCTCCCACTGGACCCCAAAATATCAGTTATATCTAAATGTGAAATCATGGAAAGTAATGAAAATATCACATTTCTAAGAAAAAGATGTCTCCACAAAGTATGTTAAAAAGGGAAATACTGGCATATGTGTATGAAAGTAAAGAAATTAATATGAAAAACTAAGCAAAGAATAAGGGTTGAGAAAAATTGCTACAAAGATGATAAACAAAGGGATAATAAATACACAAATTGATTTTAAACAAATGAACTTAGTCTCTTACAAATAAATAGGAAATGGACATAGTCCACTGGAAGGGAAATGTAACTGTAACCCGCTTATAAAAATGAAAAAGATTCAGCATCCACAAATATCACAAATGGAAATGCAATTAATATATATTATCCAAAGTTGATTTTTTTCTTCTACTGGTTATATATACTTTACATATTCTCTTTATAGGAACAGCTAGATAAGGTGGTTTAGGAAAATCTTTTTATTAGGAGTTACCATGTTAAATATGTGACTTAAGCCTCACCTCTACTCTGCCAAATTAAAACTGATGTTGCAATTAGACATTGACATTCTCTCTTTCCTAGTTCCCACTCTGTGATGGATCTCACACAAAACACAATGAAGAGACTGGAGACAACGTGGGACCTCTGATCATTAAGAAAAAGGAAACTTAAATTAACAGTTTACTGCTGCAAACCAACTAGTCATGATGTTACCTGATTGTTTAACTAGAATGACTACCACTTCTGTCTAATTCACTTGCCCTGGGTTCTAGATGTGGTATGATGCAAACTGCAGCTTTCATATTCACGGCATTTGCCTTACCTGTTGAACCATCGTGGTGCACATTTGTTTAAACAAAAAAAGGAAAAAGTTAAAACTATCCTTATGGCCTGTGGGTTATTTTGGTCTTGTAAGGATCCGTTTCTTTACATTTAAAATAATTATATGAGAATATAGTTGTATTTTGAAGTTAACACATTAAATTATTCTCAAAATCATGTATATGTAGATTATACTTTCAAAGAAAAATTGTCACCTTTTAATATTACTTAGTTAACCTAGAAAGTAAATTGGGTGTGATTAAGCTATATTAATCTCTTAATATAGGCAAAACCTGTTATGACCTTGATTCTCTTCTTGACAAACAGGTAATGAAGAGCTTTATGTTTTCATGGTTTTTAAACAAAATGAACTTTGAATGTTATTCTGCTTAATTATAAGTGGGCCAGGTCTAAAATAAAAGGGCACAGTAACTTCTTTACTCATTTTCATGGATATTTAATTGACCCATTAAAGGAGCCAATAGTGGAAATTTAGATCAAAGTGGTAATAGTCTTAATGTAGTTGTAAAGAAAGTCTTAAAATGTAATGCTCCAGAATTCTAGCCCAAAAGTGGCAAGCACTTGAAGCAGGGACATTGAAGAACTTGGAACACATGATGTCAAGTCTCTTGAACACAAAGCCACACATCCAGGACAGAAATAGTAGTCACAAAGCTAGATCAAAGACACAAGATTTATTTCCTACTCTTGATAATCAGGCATGTGGTTAACTCTAGTAAAGAAACTATTTAGGGAAGAAAAATTATCACATTCTCTTAAGTTGTATGATTTTCAAAAGCAAAAAAATTTGAAGACAAAATTTTGTTTATATAATATTCTTTGAAGACTCAGACCATTTCATTCATTCAAAAAAATGTGAAAACAAAATATTACGAGCAATAAAAATATCAAGACAGTAGTAGTTAATATGTGTAATTTTAAAGAGATGTTAATTCTTTGGGTTTTGTGAGTTCGAAGGAAAAATTAGGACAAGATATATATACATAATACAGGCATACTGTTTGAAATTGACAAAGGTAGGGAAAATACTCCCATCATTTCTTTCACTATACTTGAATTCTCAGTAGTAGTAGATAACAAATTTCTACTTGATAAAATCAGAATTACCTTGGAAGTCACAGGAATCAACAAACCTAGTATCAGCATTCCTATATTATGTATGATCACTGATTTTTTTAATATACAGTTTTGTGTACTACAGTACATTAGTTTATACCAGAATGGTGTATACTGCTTATAAGGAGCCTAAATGACTTATTTGGACAGGTCTTTAAGGTACATCTTCGATACAAAATCTGAAATACTACAAACCCTGATCCTACCCATCAGTTCCTTTAGGTGAGTTTCTTTCCATGCCTCTTCCTCTTGTTTTAAGTAAGTACCACTGGGTCTGTAAAAAAGCACCATGCTTTTGTTGGGCTCTGCACTGACAGCTCAGAGCCTGGAGCCTGCTTTGAATTCTGTGTCTCCCTTTCTCTTTCCCTCACCTGCTTATGCTTTCGCTCAAAAGTAAGAGCAAAACAGCCACAGAGAGAAAGAATCTCAAGCAGGCTCCCCACTGTTACCACAGAGTCCGACAAGGGGCTCAAATCCATAAACCATTAGATCATGACCTGAGCCAAAATCAAGAGTCAGAGCTTAACCAACTGAGCCACCCAGGCACCCCAGAATTGTCATGCTTTTAAATGTTAATTATTTAAAAAATAAGTCCATGAACTCCCAGCTTCTGATATAGGGACATCCTTTTAACAGACTAAACGGTTTTCTTAATTTTGAATTTGAAATTACATTATCAGTCATGCACATTTATAGCTAGTGGGAGAGGGGAAGAAATTAGGGCCAATTCTCAAAACTAAATTTTTCAAAGGGATAGGTCTATGTGTATGTTTATGGTGATTGAGAAGTGATCGCCTAATTGAAATACATATCTACTGTAGCATTTTGATTATCCAGAATAATAGATAAATGTATTCCCAGGGTCATATTAAAATTTTGTTACATGCTTTTGAACTAGAATCCCTTTAGAAATTTATGTGACTTAAAGTGGGTGTGGTTAAATTAATGTGATGTTTTTATACAAAAGTCGTTGTGTGCAAATACTGTTCTTATTTAAGCACCCTGAAGCTTCTTATTGCTTTTCTCATTTGAGAAATCAGGCAAATGGAGCTCCCCTACACCACCACCATCCTTTTGTCTCTATACATTAATTTTCCAGTGATTTCCAAAATAAAATTTTTTGCTAGGTTGAGAGTTTCTAATGTTACAAAGAAATTTGTTTTGCAGTGACTGAAAGTGCACTCATCTGGTTGTGCAGACATTAAGCATTTTCCATAAACCGTGTAATTGAGAATGAATACTTTGGAGAATTAAAAGCTCACAGATAAGATTATTATCATTTATGACATAGGTTATATAATTATGATAACGTGATTTGGGGTTTTCCTTCACAAATTATAACTGGTACAGTTGTGTATACCAAGACTTTGTACTACAAAGTATGTGGATTTATTTGATTTTTCATTAGTTATGAAGCATTTGGGTTTGGTTTGGTTTTAAGGTAAATACTGATTTTGGTTCCTAATTAGAAACATATTTAATGCTTGTATATCTGTGAGAGTTTCTTATCTTCTAGTTGTCAGAAGCTATTCTTCACAAACTGATTTTAAGCAAAGCCACTCACCTCTCAGCCTCTAAAATGGTTGGACAAAATGACATTTTAGGCAGTTTGTTTGCAAATTCTAAGCCAAGCCTAAATTTTCGTCTCCACAAAGAAAAAAGAAAAAGGCTGATAGGTTATCAGTTTGAATTTAATTTTTATTATAAGGTTATTCAACTTTTGTGGTATTGAAGTATCCTTTTATGAAATGTTGATGGTAGTATTTGTTGCTTTAAATATCATTAATTGGCAAAATAAAAATTGGCAGCCCTATATTGGTCCCCACTTTTTTTTTTTTTTTTTTACTTCTCCATGAAATCTAAAAGTCCAGGAACCACAAAGCCAAGGTCCTGAGACTTTTATGTTATTAATACAATTTTATTCATTTTGATACTTTGTATATTTAATTTTATAAATGTTTATTATTGAGAGAGAGAGAGAGAGTGACAGAGGGTGAGCAGGAGAGGGGCAGAGAGAGAGGGAGGTACAGAATCTGAAACAGGATCCAGAGCCCAGTACAGGGCTCAAACTCACAAACCACGAGATCATGACCTGAGCCAAAGTCGGATGCTTAACCAACTGAGGCACACAGGTGCCCCAATATTTTGTGTATTTGAAATTTTTCATATATGATGATTAGCACAATATATTGAGGTTTTATGCAAATTTATTAATATATAAGAATACATTTTTATTTCCATTCAAATAAGTTGGAATGGATCCAAACTTAATGACTATCCATCCTAATCCTTAAAGGATTAAATAAAATAAACAATACAGAGATTTAGAAAGGATGATTATTAACTGGGTTTATGCCTTTCCTGAGAAACATCTATATTTTTATGGACTTAAGTATTTCATAAAAGAATTGCATATGTTAACTAAAGTTGCAAAGAATCATGACAAAGAGGAAAGACTAGGAATAAGGTTTTAATAAATTTGAGGACTATAGTTAGGATTATAGATGAGGGATATTGGTATAGTGTTACCCCTAAGGTCTCTGAACAACAAAAAAGGGATTTCAGCCTCAAACATGCAGCAGTAGAAAGCCAAGCTGAAAATGTCAGTTGGACTAGATGTTCTTTAAGTCATACCAGTTATCTATGAGGATATTCTATTTCTTTCTAGTTCTTATAGCATGTCTCATAGATCACTAGAAGTCAATTTCTGTTAAGACCTGGTTCTCTGAGTGCTAGTTCAAAAGTTGTTTTCATTTATAAGTACACAGAGTTGTATAGATTCCCAGCCTTATGTTTAAAATAAGGCCTACCAGCCNTTGCTAGTAATATGCCTACTAACATTTCCATTATTGGATTAGGCAGTGAGTGGCTCATCTAATTCCATATTCAAGATACACGTGAGAGATGATGTCTCTTACAGCCTTATCATCCATTAAACTTAAGTAAATCTGTTATATTTCAAAATCTCTGAACCCTGAAAGGTAGAGTTCCATTTATGTACTCCATCTGCACAGAAATCCTTTGTATCTTAAACTTTCTTGATACAAGCTTCCTCTCCTCATTCTAGACAATAAGACTGTGTGTTAACTTTAATACCATTATTTTGTACTTATTCTTCCACCTTCATCTTCTCAACTTGTAATCTGCAGTGTAGCCATCACATGAAACTTTTCCTTATCTCTTCATCTCCATGTCCCTGCTAGTTAGAGGAGAACATTTTGATCATCACTTAAAGCAACCAATTCTCTTTTAACACTATTGCTCATAGGATCCCACTGGGAAGCTGCTAGCACAGAAGCAAAAATACATTGGCTTTCCATTGCTGGTTATGTTTTCATTCTGACCCTGGACACCACCTAATATAGAGTCTCTGATAATGAAAATATTAAATCATGAATTACATTTCATAATTTAACATTGCCATCCAATATATGCACTTGAGTTAAGTTCCTGATCCTATAGTAGGTACCCCCCAAAGTCTGGTCACTTGTAGGAGTTTTAAATGGTTCTGTTATTCCTTTATGCTTTTAGCATCCTGTTTACCAAAGTCATTGGTCACACTACATGGCTCACTTGTTTTTGAACCTCTGAGAAAGAAAAATTTTCCAATTTTAGTCATTACAACCCAAATCAATTACAAGCACATAGCAGGTACTGAATAAACACTTGTTTTAATTAACAATGAGATTTGAATGTAATTTTAAAACGATACAAAATTCACCCCCAAAAGTCAGTATTTCTTTTAAAAAAATTTTTTTAAGTTTTTTTTTTTTTTTTTTTTGAGAAAGAGCAGGGGAGAGAGAGAGAGAATCCCAAGCAGGCTCTGCACTGTCAGCAGAGAGCCCAGTGCAGGTCTTGAACTCATGAACTGTGGATCAAGATCTGAGTCAAAACCAATAGTCAATAATTGACTGAGCCACATAGGCACCTCGGAAAGTCAATATTTCTCTCTTGTTCTACCCCCAAATCCTGATTATCTTTTTTTTCCCCTAAAATTTTCTCCTTTACATCCAGCATTATAAACTTTTGAACATGTCTATTAGGGAAATTTACTGAGTAGCTATCTTAACCTGACATGATTGGCTATAATTTAGTCTAATCAATATTTCTGTCCCTAAACTTCTAGTATAAAAGCCAACACACTAACATCCAGATCAACTTGTTTTAAGCCAGTATGCACATGATGCATTATAATCAGGGAAAAAATATAGAGCACTTGAAATATTTAAAATCTGTGGACATTGCTTTGGGAGAAGAGAAACTTGCTATAAAAAAGACCAAAAGTTCTGGAGTTTGTCAACATAGAAGACTTTCTAACTGCATTTATTACCTCTCTGGGACCGTGTGCACCAGTGCAGCAATCATGGGCTTCTAAATCACAGGTATTTAAATTCCTGCTCTGCCACCTGAAAAATAATTTTTTGTGGGCCTCTGTGATGGTTAGTTTTATATGTCAACTTGACTGGACCACCAACTGCCCAGATACTGGGTCAGCTAAGTGTTTTTGTGAAGGTGTTTTTGGATGAGATTAACATTTAAATTGATAGACTAAAGCAGATTGTCCACCCTAATATGATTGGGCTTTATCCAACCAGCTGAAGACTTGAATAAAACAAAAAAGCTAACACTCCCCAGAGGAAGGATTCTTCCTGCCTGACTGCCTTTGAACTGAAACATCTGTTCTTCCTGAGTCTCCAAAGCCTGCCAGTCTTTGAACTAGAACTAAAACATTGGATCTCCCAAGTCTCCAGCTTGCTGAATCACCCTGCAAATCTTGGGACTTGTCAGTCTTCATAATCTCTTGAGGCAATTTCTTCTAATCACATAATACAAACTGTCTTAGCTTCCTTACCATAAAACCAAGTCCCCTGCTAAAAATAGTACAAAAAAAGAGATTCAAAGCTGTTTTGTGCATATATAACACTGATAAATGATTGAATATTGGCATGCTTTTGTTAGCACCCCCAGGATATTTTTCTAAAATGGTTCTGTTTTTCTGCATGAGGGGGAAAAAAGCAGTATTTAAGTTATAGGGGCTTAACATGATAATATAGGATCTTTCTAAAGCAATTCCTACATATAATCACTCAGTACCTGCTGTTTGCTAGGCTGTAAGTAATGAGACTCAAACAATCCCCATCCTCACAGTTTATCAGCCCCTAACTCTTAGGAGTGAAGGTGCTCTCTCAGTGCAGAGCCTGATAACGGGGCTCAAATTCACAAGCTGTGAGATCATGCCAGCTTGAGAGATGAGCCAAAATCTAGAGTCAGAGGCTTTACTGATAGCCACCCAGGTGCCCCTCAATAGCGATGTTTTAATTTTATTTTTTTTAATGTTTATTTTTGAGAGAGAAACACACACAGTGTGAGCAGGGGAGGGTCAGAGAGAGAGGGAGACACAGAATCTGGAGCAGGCTCCAGACTCTCAGCTGTCAGCACAGAACCCGATGAGGGGCTCCAACTTATAAACTGAGATCATGACCTGAACCAAAGGTGGACTCAACCAGTTGAGTCACCCAGTTGCTCCAATAGTGATGTTTTTAAATTAAGCTATCCCATAATGTAATTTTGAAGAGGAAAAATAAGTGGGTATTTATATCAAAACCATTTTTAGTACTCACTGCCCATCAGTGAGCACCCTAAAAGGTCCCTAACAAAGACTCCGCCTTTTCCACTGTGTGACCTTAGTCCAATCACTTAACCTATTTGAGGCCCTATAAAACAGATAATAAGACTATCTCACAGCAATGTCATGAAGATGAAACGCATATGAAATGTATATGAAGCCTTTTACATAGTGTCCAACACCTAGTAAGTATGCTCAATTGTTCTGTTCATTGTTCACCTGTTTAAGGGCATATCAGAATGCTTTAGGAATCATTACTACTGCATAGCCATGACCATTTTAATTCAAAGAAACATCTTTTAAATGTTTTTATTTATTTCTGAGAGAGAGAAAACATGAGTAGAGGAGGGTCAGAGAAAGAGGGAGACACAGAATCCGAAACCGGCTCCTGGCTCTGAGCTGGCTGTCAGCACAGAGCCCGACGCGGGGCTCCCCATGAACCACGAGATCTCTACCCAAGCCAAAGTCGGACTCTAAACCAACTGAGCCACCCAGGCGCCTCAAAGAAACATTTTTTTTAATCAAAAATTGTAGTTTGGTCAAAACTGTAGTCAACCAAACTGTAGTTGGTTTGAGTATAAGACTGCTTTAATTAATATACTTTTTGTTTGATTGATAACGTCTAAAGACCTAGAACAAGAAACTGAAAAAGAACAGAAGCAATAAATACACTACACAAAGTTTATGAGATTGGAAATTTAAACTGAAAGAAGTAATCCAAACATTCCTAAATTTTATCCTTCCCCTTTCTTCTTTTGGCCTCCTATGTTAGTATCTGCCCCATAAAAATGAAGCCTAGTGAGAAGTGCAAAATTCTGAAGATTCCCATGTACTTATTACCATGACCACCAAAGGTACCATGGGCACACCTTGCTATGGCAAGAGAATAGAGTGGGGTAAGGTCTCTTTTTTATAAAAGTTTCTCATTAACATTTAATCACAATTAGGAAAACTGTGGTACTATTGACTAATGGGAGTGTACCACTTGATTTCAAAGAAGCAGTTCCAACCAACTAAATTTTTATTAAGAAAAAAAGAGGAGAATGTAAACCTAAGGGCAGAATCAAACTCCAGACTGTAAACAGAACAAACCCAGCAATTTTAAGCTGTTCTTTTTATCAGTAGGCACAGAAAAAAAGCACACTTGCAGGGTAAGTGCTCCAAGAAACTTCATGTGAAGTATCAAATTTCTTATTATTGTTTGTTGAGGTTTAGGTTTTGGGAGTATTTTTGTTTTGTTTTTGTTTGTTTGTTTTGATTTTAATTTTCAAGTTAGTTGACCTACAGTGTAGTTTTGGCTTCAGGAGTAGAACCCAGTGTTCACCTCTTACGTATGATACCCAGTGCTTATCGCGAAAAGTGCTCTCCTTAAATGCCCACCACCCATCCCTGCTCCATCAACCTTCAGTTTGTTCTCTGTATGTAAGACTCTCTTATGTTTGCCTCCCTCTCTGTTTTTATCTTATTTTTTCTTCCCTTCCCCTATGTTCATCTGTTGAGTTTCTCAAATTCCACATACAAGTGAAATCATATATCTTTCTCTGACTGACTTATTTCACTTAGCATAATACACTCCTACTTCCAAACACATTGTTGCAAATGACAAGATTTCAGCGTTTATCATCGCCATGTAGTATTCCAGTGTGTGTGTGCGTGTGCGTGTGTGTGTGTGTTCGAGCCACATCATCTTTATCCACTCATCAGTTGATGGATATTTGTGCTCTTTCCATAATTTGGCTATTGATGGTGCTGCTAAAACATTGGGGTGCATGTGCCCCTTTGAATCAGCATTTTTGTACCCTTCAGATAAATACCTAGTAGTCAATTGCTGGGTTGTAGGGTAGTTCTATTTTTAATTTTTTAAAATCTTCTTTTAATGTTTATTTATTTCGAGGGAGAGATAAATTGCAAGTGGGAGAGGGGCAGAGAGAGAGGGAGACAGAAAACAAAGCAGGCTCCAGGCTCCAAGCTGTCAGCAAAGAGCCCAATGCTCACAAATTGAGATCATGACCCGAGCCAAGGTTGGACGCTTAATCAACTGAACCACCAGGTGCCCTCTATTTTTTATTTTTTGAGGAACCTCCTACTGTTTTCCAGAGTGGCTATAACATTTTACATTCCCACCAAGAGACCAAGAGTGCAAAAGAGTTCCCCATTCTCCACATTCTTGCCAACATCTGTTGTTTCCTGAGTTGTTAATTTTAGCCACTCTGACTCTCAGTGTGGTTTTGATTTGTATTTTTCTGATGATGAGAGATGTTGAGCATCTTTTCATGTGTCTGCCATCTGGATGTCTTCTTTGGAAAAGTGTCTATTCATGACTTCTGCCCATTTGTTCACTGGATTATTTTTTTATGTGTTGAGTTTGGTAAGTTCTTTATAGATTTTTGATACTAACCTTTTATCTGATAGGTCATGCTCCTATTCTTTTGGTTGCCTTTTACTTTTATTGATTGTTTCCTTTGCTGTATAGAAGCTTTTTATCCTGATGAGGTCCCAAAAGTTCATTTTGCTTTTATTTCCCTTGCCTTTGGAGACATGTCATGTAAGAAGTTGCTGTGGCTGAGGTCAAAGAGGTTGCTGCCTGTTTTCTCCCATAGGATTTTGATGCTTTCCTATCTCACACTTAGGTCTTTCATCCATTTTGAATTTATTTTTGTGCGTGATATAATAAAGTGGTCCAGTTTCATTCTGCTGCATGTTGCTGTCCAGTTCTCCCAGCACCATTTGCTAAAGTGACTGTCTTTTTGTCATTGGATACTCTTTCCTGTTTTGTCGAAGATTAGTTGGCCATATGCTTGTGGGTCCATTTCTGGGTTCTCTATTCTATTCATGGATCTATGTGTCTGTTTTTGTCCCAATACCATACTATCTTGATGATTACAGCTTTGTAATACAGCTTAAAGTCTGGGATTGTGATGTCTCCAGGTTTGGTTTTCTTTTTCAACATTACTGTGACTATTGAGGGTCTTTTATGGTTCCATACAAATTTTAGGTTTGTTTATTCTAGCTCTGCGAAGAATGCTGGTGTTATTCTGATAAGGATAGTGACTGTATTGAATGTGTAGATTGTTCTTGGGTAGTACTGACATTTTAACAATATTGGTTCTTCAAATCCACGAGCATGGAATGTGTTTCCATTTCTTTGTCTCTTTGATTTCTTTGGTAAGATTTTTTATAGTTTTCAGCATACAGATCTTTTATCTCCATGGTTAGGTTTATTCCTAGGTATTTTATGGCTTTTGGTGCAATTATTAATAGGATCGATTCTTTGATATCTCCTTCTGTTGCTTCCTTATTGATGCATAGAAATACAGTCGATTTCTATACATTGATTTTATGTCCTGCGACTTTGTTAAATTCATGTATCAGCTCTAACAGTTTTTTGGTGGAGTCTTTTGGGTTTTCCATGTAGAGTATCATGTCATCTGTGAAGAATCAATTTAGATGCATTTTATTTATTTATTTTTTATTGTCTAATTGCTGAGGCTAGGACTTCCCACACTTTTGAACAAGAGTGGTGAGAGTGGATATACCTGTGTGTTCCTGATCTCAGGGGGAGAGCTCTCAATTTTTCCTCATTGAGGATAATTTTAGCTGTGGGTCTTTCAATTTATGGCTGTTATGATGTTAAAGTATGTTCCTTCTATCCCTACTTTCTTGAGGATTTTTATCAAGGAAAGATGCTGTATTTTGTCACAAGTTTTTCTGCATCTATTGACAGGATCATATGGCTTTTCTCCTTACTTCTATTAATGTGGTGTATCACATTTATTGATTTGCAAATATTGAATGAGCCCTGCAGCCTAGGAATGGATCCCACTTAATCTTGATGAATAATTCTTTTACTGTACTGCTGGATTTGATTTGCTAGTGTCTTGGTGAGAATTTTTGCTTCCAGTTTCATCAGAGATATTGGCCTGTAATTCTCCATTTTAGTGTGGTCTTTGTCTGGTTTTGGAATCAAGGTAATCCTGGCTTCATACAATGAGTTTGGAAGTTTTCCTTCCATTTCTATTTTTTGTAACAGCTTGAGAAGAATAGGTATTAACTCTTCATTAAATATCTGGTAGAATTCCCCTGGGAAGCCATCTGGCCCAGGACTCTTATTGTTGGAGATAGTTGACAACCAATTCAATTTCTTTGCTGGTTATGGGTCTTTCCAAATTTTCTCTTTCTTCCTGTTTGAGTTTTGGTAGTGTGTGAGTGTCTAGGAATTTGTCCACTTCTTCCAGATTACCCAATTTGTTGGCATATAATTTTTCATAGTATTTTCTAATAATTGTTTGTATTTCTGTGGTGTTGGTTATGATTTCTACTCTTTCATTTGTGATTTTATCTATCACACTTTATCCTCTCTCTTTTCCTTTTGTGAAGTCACGCTAAGGGGTTATCAATATTGTTTATTCTTTCAAAAAACCATCTCGTAGTTTCATTGGTCTATACTACTGTATTTATGAATTCTATTATCATTTATTTCTGCTCTAATTTTTATTATTTCCCTTCTGCTAGCTTTGGGCTTCATTTGCTGCTGCTTCTTCAGCCCCTTTTGATATAAGATTAGGTTGTGTATTTGGAACCTTTGTTGCTTCTTGAGATAAGCTTGAATTGCAATGTATTTTCTTCTTAGGATTGTCTTTGCTCCATCCCAAAGACTTTAGACTGTCGTGTTTTCATTTTCATTTGCTTCCATGTATTTTTAAATTTCTTATTTAATTTACTAGTTAAGCCATTCATTCTTCACCAGGATGTTCTTTAACTTCCATGTATTTAGGGTATTTCCAATTTTTTTTTCTTATAGCTGATTTCAAGTTTCATAGTGTTGTGATATGAAAGCATGCATGGTATCTCATTCTTTTTGTACCTGTTGAGGGCTGTTTTATGATCCAGTATGTGATCTATTTTGGAGAATGTTCCATGTGCATTCAAGAAGAATGTGTATTCTGCTGCTTTAAGATGAAATGTTCTGAATATATCTGTTAAGTCCATCTAGTTCCAAGGTGTCTTTCAGAGCTATTGTTTCCTTATTGATTCCTGCCTAGATGATCTGTCCATTACCGTAAGTGGAGTATTAAACACTCCTACAATTACAGTATTATTATCAATAAGTTTGTTTATGTTTATGATTAACTGATTTATATATTTGCATGTTTCATGTTGGAAGCATAAATATTTACAATTGTTAGCTGTTGATGCATAGACCCCCTTAATTATGATATAATGGCCTTCTTTATTCAGTCTTTGTTTTAAAACCAGTTTTTCTGATGTAGGTATGGCTACTCTGGCTTTCTTTTCATGTCCATTAGCATGATAGATGATTCTCCACCTCCTCACCTTCAATCGACAGGCATCCTCAGGTCTAAAATGAGACTCTTGTAGGCAGAATATAGATGGATATTGTTTTTTTTTTTTTGTTTTGTGTTGTGTTGTGTTGTTTGGTTTTGTTTTTAATCCATTCTCATGCCCTATGTCTTTGTTTGGAGCATTTAGGCTACTTACATTCATAGTGTTTATTGAAAGATATGAATTTGTGCCATTGTGTCATCTGTAGATTTCATGTTTGTGCTTTCCTGGCTGCATAGTTTTCCTACTCAGCCCATTGAATATTTCCTGCCACTCCCTTCTGGCCTGCCAAGTATCAGTGGACAGGTGTGCTACTATCCTTATGTATTTACCCTTGTAAGTTAAGGACCATTTGTCTCTAGCTGCTTTCAGAATTCTTTTTATCTTTGTATGTTGCCAGTTTCACTATGATAGGTCAAGGTGTTGACCTGTTTTTGTTGATTTTGAAGGGAGTTTGTTGTGCCTCTTTGACTTGGATGCCTGTTTCCTTCCTCAGATTAGGGACGTTCTTAGCTATAATTTGTTCAAATGAACCTTTGCTCCTTTCTCTTGCTCTTCTCGAATTCCTAATGATATGGATGTTGTTTTGTTTCATGGAACTACTTAGTTCTCTAATTCTCCCCTTGTGATCTAGTAAGTTCTTTTCTTCAGCTCATTATTTTCCATAATTTTATATTCTATTTCACTTATTCTCTCCTCTGCTTCTTCCATCCTTGCTGTCACTGTATGTAGTTTATTTTGCATCTCAATTCATCATGGCTACTTCTTAAGTCTTTGATCTCTGCAGCAAGACTTTCTCTGTTATCTTCTATGCTTTTTTATTCAAGCCCATCTATTAGCCTAATGACACTTATTCTAAATTTTTGCTCAGACATATTGTTTATATCTGTTTTGAAAAATTCTCTGGCTTGATTTCTTCTTGAACTTTATTTTGGAGAGAATTCCTCCATTTTCTCATGTTGGCTAAGTTTCTGTCTTTTGCATATTTTACAAGCTTGTTATGTGCCTTGTACCTGAGAATACTACTATATTAAAAAGGGGTCATATGCTGTCCAGGACCTGGCCCTTCAGGAAGTGTTTTTGATGTATGTTACGTGCACTCATTTGTTGCATTTTGGTGGCTCTGTCCCACTGGTCATTCCTCTGCAGAGCTCCTCCTTGCTTATAGTGGTGAAGTGTTAGGACGTGTAAGCAGGTATGCTTTGATTTGTTTCTTGAAGTAACCCTGGGGAAAAAAAGAAATAGTTGTTGGGAAGACAGAAAGCCTGATCCCATAAACAGAGAAAACTAAGGGGGAAAAAGAAGACCAAAACAGAACATTAAAAAAAAAAAAACTGTAAGGCTAAATCCAGAGAAATAGAAAGGAAAATAAAGAAGAAGAAAGAGAAAATGTGGGAAAAAATAGAATAAAAATGCTTGATCAAACAAACGTTATACACACACACCCAGATATATATATATATATGTATATATATATAATAACTGTATATGTATAATAAGAATTGACTAAATTCAAATAGATCAAAACCAAACCAGAAACTATGAGCCTGCTCCCAAAAGAAAAAGGAAGAGGAAATAAAGAAAAATAAAATAGAATAAAATAAAATAAGAGGGGAAAAAACTCACAGTTGTCTGTTGGTGCCTGGGACCACTGGCTGTGCAGTCTGGAGGGGAGGCCAACTACACTGGCTCACAGACAGTCTTCCACCAGTATAAGCAGTTGCCAGGTATGGGGGCTAGGGAAGTTGGTATACATGTGACCTGCCTCCACTGGGGGCCTCTGTGCTGCTCTTTGAAGTCTTAACCATGTTGGTGTTAGGAGGAAAGATAATGACACTCCAATCTCTTCTCTCCAGATAATCTCAACCCACACTGTTCAGGCAGCCCTCACAGAATAGGGAGGGCAGTCAGCTTGCCCTGTTCTACAGTTCTCCCAGGCCTTCTAAACACTTGGCTGGGATTCAAAAGCCAAAGTCTTCAAGGGACCTAGCTTGTTGTGGCTCCTCTCCCCTGTTCCAGAGTAGAGCCTCTCCGCACTGCTGATAAAAGGACTTTGGCTGCTACCTGCAGGGTATTTGTCCTTGGGGAGGCAATAAACCTTCTTCCCAATTTACTCTAGAAAGGAGACTTTTCTCTCCCAAGGCACCCTTGAGATTGCTACACCATGGTATGCACTCTAGGGCCAGCTACCTCCTCCCCAGAAGCATGAGCCAAGGCTCCTGGCTTCAGTCCAGAGAAAGTCACACACTTATGAACCTCTGAGTTTCAGCTCCTAAGGCTGTTTGCAAAAAATACATTGGCAATGTCTGTATTTCTTATTCCCCAGTCTGTGGTCCAAGAGATTTTTCCTTTTTTAAAAAAATTTTTATGCTTTATTTTTGAGACACAGAGAGACAGAGCGTGAGCGGGGGAGGGGGGTCAGAGAGAGAGGGAGACACAGAATGTGAAGCAGGCTCCAGGCTCTGAGCTAGCTGTCAGCACAGAGCCCGATGCAAGGCTCGAACCCACAGACTGCGAGATCATGACCTGAGCTGAAGCCAGACACTAACCAACTGAGCCACCCAGGCGCCCCATAAAAGATTTTCCTTTTATGCTAACTCAATGCCGCACTTTCACAACCCCTCTCTCCCTTTTGTCTCTACACAGAGAAGGTTCCCTCCTTTCCATGCCTATGCCATTTTATCTCCCCCAAGTCATGTCCATGCACCTTGATTCTGCCAAGCTTTCTCCTTTCAACTATGGAGATTCTTCTGCCACTTCACAGGTTGATTTCCTGGTTATTCCAAGTGATGTGACCTCAATACAGCTGTGTATGAGGGATGAGGAAAATCCTGGTCCCCCTACTTCCCCACCGTCTTAACTCCGTCCCCCCCTCAAATTTCCTATTTTTAAAAAAAATTTTTGTTTATTTTTAGAGAGAGAGAGAGAAAATCCCAAGCAGGCCCCACACTGTCAGAGCAGAGTCCAATGCAGCACTCAATCCCGCAAACCATGAGATCATGACCTGAGCCAATATCAAGAGTCAGGTGCTTAACTGAATGATCCACCCAGGAGCCCAAGTACTATCATATTTCTATTCTCCCATTGCCTTCAAATATATTTTTAAAAATAAGATATGTTTAAAATAATGCGTTTCTTGAGTGAAGCACATTTCTCTAACCTTAAACTTCTAATTTTTTTTGAAGAGCAATGAGATGTTTTTTTCCTTTTTGGTAAGGATTCCATATATTCATAATTCTTTGAGAGGGTAAAATGAAGGGTTAACTATATCATCTATGTATATTTATGTATGTGCAAAATATTTATAATGTCTTATAATATCAACTGCAAGCAAAAAAATAGTCCCTTTACAGTTATAAATCAAAATCTAAAGAATATCAATTACAAAAAAAGTAAACATGCCTTTGGGGGTTATAATTTATATTGGAAAATGTACCAGCAGAAAGTCCAGAGGGATTCAGAAAAGAGAAGGGAGTCTTTAAAGGTTTCAATAATTGGAAAAGATTTCATGGAGAAAGTCAAACATGAACTTAGTATTAAAATACACACAGTAAGGAAAGAAAGACCTGTCATAGTTATCTGTTCAATTGCACTAATATAAATAAACAAATAGCTTCACCTCTTTAGAAATGTTTGATCATAAGTCAAAGCAGTGGAAGAACTCAGTGTGAAATGGAGTTTCATAACAGCCATCCTTTTATGCAAATACATCGAATTATCTTGAATCCACAATTGGGCAGCCAATTTAACCCAAATGATTTAATAAGAAATATTTTTGCTTCAGCTATTCCATTTGTATGATATGCCTTTCCTCACTCTTCTTTTGTGTGTGTGTCTAATGTTACTTATTTTCAACATCCACCTCAAATTCTATTTCCTCTGAGAAGGCAATGGCAATTCTTTGTTCCTTTTGTACTCCCAAAACACTAATATGTAGATATTTACTCATTCAAGGAACAAATATGAAATATCTTACAGATGCTTTGGATACCAAGACGAACTTAAAAACAATAAACTTTAAAAACTTAAAATGATTCCAGCCTAGCTGAAAAACTAATAATAATAACTGTAAAACAAAATAATTAGAGCTAAAATCTAAGTATGTACAAAGTAAAGTGGTTCAGTCCATTCAAGCTTTGTTTATGGGGGTTAGAGGGAAGTTGAGACCATTTTTTCCAGAAAAACTTGTATTTAAACTGGTATTTGAAAGATAAGTGTGATTTTCCCAGTCAGAGAATTAGAAGAAAGACTTTACAGGCTGGGAAGAAAAACCCATTGAAAAAAAAAAGTGAAGGGGCATTCGTTTGCATTGTGTGCTGTTCTCACATGAAGTTATTCAATGTAGCTCTTTACGACCAACTTTGATTACTCTTTGGTATCTTCATTCATCATTCCCAACCCATGCTCTGGAATCAGATATTCCAATCTAATTCAGATCCCATACCAAGCTGCTCTCTCTTCTTGGAAGGCCTTCCCACAACTTTTTTTTTTTTTCCTGGATAAACCCAACTTCTTCTTCAAGAATCAAAGAATTATTTCAGATATTGCCTCCTTTGAGGGCCATCTCTACTTTTTCATTTAGTATTAGGTGCTCCTTCTTTATAGCCCACGGGACTATGCTTATTTTTTGTCCAAGTCCTTCTGATACTTATAAGCCTGTTCACTTAGGCTATATAGTCTTTTTTTTTTTTTTTTTTTTTTAAGGTTTTTATTTATTTCGAGAGAGAGAGAGAGACAGCGTGAGCAGGGGAGGGTCAGAGAGAGAGGGAGTCACAGACCGAAACAGGCTCCAGGCTCCGAGCTGGCAGTCAGCACAGAGCCCGACGCGGGGCTCGAACCCACGAACCGCGAGAACATGACCTAAGCGAAAGTCGGACGCTTAACCGACTAAGCCACCCAGGCGCCCCTAGGCTATATAGTCTTTTCTGTTTCTCTGGTATCTAACATATGTTGAGTAAATGAATAAATCAACAAATAAATGCATGACACCTATTAAGTACCAGAACTATGGTAGACAGGGGAAGTGGAGAAGGGATGCAATGAGAAGGGAAGAGATGCTCTGAAAGAGTTCACAGTTCAGGTAATTCATAAGTAGCATTATCAGTGGCTGAGGATGAAGGGAAAAGAGAAGGGGGCACTGACCTATAGGAGCCTATGTCTGACAATGAAGTGAGGAGACAATAGGGCAATTTCTTTGTGTGTCTCTAGTACCTACTAACACAAAGACTGAACACTGGTAGACCCATGGTCAGAAGAGCCAAAAGGATTTTTTGTTTGTCTCTTCAAGTTAATATTGAAAATTCAGAAGATTTTATAAAATAAGATGGATTTCTGGCTTCATTTGAATACTTTTGTAGCATGGAGTCACATACTCAGAACTGAGGAGCAAGGAGAGGGAGGGAGGCAAACCATGAGAGACTCTTGAATCCTTAGAACAAACTGAGAGCTGATGGGGTTGGGGGAGAAGGGAAGAGGGGTGATGGGCATGGAGGAGGACATTTGTTGGGATGAGCACTGGGTGTTATATGGAAACGAACTTGACAATAAAAGATTTAAGAAAAAAATAATAAAATAAAATAAGATGGATTTCTGGCTTCATTTGAATACTTTGGTAACATGGAGTAACATATTCAGAACTGAGGAGTAAGTGCCTTTTTCAGATAGGGTATTAACTCTCACATTTGCCATTTATATATTAAATAAACTTATTTAGTTAAGAAATGTATAATTTGATGGGGGAGCTAAAATGGTGGCATAGTAGGAAGACCCTAGGCTTACTTTGTCCCTCCAACACAGCTAGATTAACTATCAAATCATTCTGAATGCCCAAGAAATCAATCTGAGGACTGAGAACAAACTGCACAACTAGAGGGAAAGAAGAAGCCAGCCATAAGAAGGAAGTGCAAAGATGTGGTTTGGGGGAGAAACTGGATCATGGGTGCTACGGAGGGGTTGGAGTCCTGGTCATGGAGAAAGGTGAGAGAGTAGAATGCACATGGATATGCACAGGAACAGTTTCCTAAAGCCATTGGCTGGGGAATCACAAGAGTCTGATTTTTGTGAACCTTTGAAACCAGTGGGGCTGGTTCAAAGACAGGAGTCTTAGAGGTCCCTGGGCTTGGCTGAGATACAGCCCTGAGGGCACTGCCCTGGAGACAAGGAGTGCAAACAACTACAGGACAGATGGTGTGATTAATTTTAGGAACAGGAGGAAAGACTGTTTTAAGCCACAGGAGGAGAGACTGTTTCCTCTTATTGGAGCACTTCTGTTAGAAGTGGCACTCTCAGAGCCACCTCTCCTGTGACAAAAGAGCCAGAAGGCACCATTTCCCTCCCCTGCCCCTCAGCAGAAGCACAGAGACACCTGCCTAGGTCAGCTAACCTGAGCACTGGCTGTTTAGCCCCCAGAAGACCAGCACAGGACCCAGCCTACAGCATGCTCCTGAAGCCTTGAGTATAAAAAGTCAGCAGGTTTGACTGGGATAGAGCCCAAAGTGCACCGTGCTGCTCCAGGCAGACAAGCAACACAGAGACAGTGTGAAAACAGTGATCTGAAAAATATGAGGGGAAATTATTCATCCTTCTGGGAGTGCTTCTCTGAGACTGGCAAGCATGGAGATCCCTCTCCACGGAAAAGGGAGCTGGCTGGGGACATTTCCCTCTCCCACCCCTCAGCATAAGTGAACTTCAATAAGCAGCACATTCCCAGCCCTGCCTCTCTAACTTGCTTACACTAAGTCCTACCCCCATGTGCTCTCCTGGCACTGCTTTTCTTAAGCAAGTATGTCTAAGGACCAGCATAGTAGGAGTCCTCCCCAGATACCAACACAAACCCCTGCATGCACCACATCTGCTAACCATAGAGTTCTCCAAGGCTTTAGTTCTAGTGGAAGTAGCATCAGGTCTCATTTAACAAGCAGACCAGAGCACACCTACTTAAAACTCGCCACACTCTGGCCAAGATCCAAACAATAATGACTGCAGGCAAGGAGAGCCTCTGCACGTAACTGAACTGAGAAATAGAGTAGCCAAAATGCAGGATAAGAGTGCGTGAAGCACACACCAGAAGCACTAGGCCCTGGATACCATATGACTTCTTCATAAAGCCATTACTTTCAGAAGCAGGAAACATAACAGGCTTTTCTAGCACACAGAAGAAGATGGAGACCTAGACAAAATACCAAGACAGAGGAATTTATCCCAAAAGAAAGAATGAAAAAAGGTCATGGCCAGAGATCTAATCTAAACAGATATAAGTAATATGCCTGATGTAGTATTTACTGGTTCTTTTTAAGTAGGCTTCATGCCCAGTATAGAGCCCAAAGCCTAGACAGAACCATGACACTGAGATCAAAACTTGAGCTGAGACCAAGAGTCTGCCACTCAACCAACTGATCCACCCAGGCACCCCTGCCTGATGGAAAATTTAAACCAACAATCATAAGAAGGGACACCAGGTGGCTCAATCAGTTAAGCATCTGACTTAAGCTCAGGTCATGATCTCACAGTTTGTGTGTTAGAGCCCCACATTGGGCTCTGTGCTGACAGCTCAGAGCCTGGAGCCTGCTTCAGTTTCTGTATTCCCTTCTCTCTGCTTCTCCCTGATTCGTGCTCTGACTCTCTCTCAAAAATAAATAAACACTAAAAAAAAAATTTTAACAACAATCATAAGGATACTTCCTGGGTTTGAGAAAAGCATGGAAGACATCAGAGAGACTCTTACCCCAGAAATAAAGTAGTTAAAAAACAATCAAGCAGAAAGGAAAAATGTAATAACTAGATTTAAAACAGATTGAATATAATGAATACCAGGATGGAAGAAGCAGAGGAATGAATGAGTGATACAGAAGATAGCATTATGGAAAATAATGTAGCCAAACAAAAGAGAGAAATAAGAATTACGGATCATGAGAGTAGACTTAAGGAACTCAGTGACTCTGTCAAACATAATAACATTCATATGATAGGAGTCCTAGGAGAAGAAGAGAAAGAAAAGAGGGCAGAGGTTTATTTGAAGAAGTAATAAGTGAAAACTTTCCTAATCTGAGGAAGGAAACAGTCATCCAAATCCAGGAGGCACAGAGAACTCCCATCAAAATCAACAAAAGCAGGCCAACACCAAGACATATTGTACTTAAATCTACAAAATATAGTGATAAAGAAAAAAATCCTAAAGCAATAAGACAAAAGAATTCCCTAACTTATAACAGAAGACTCATACAGCTAGCTGCAGATCTCTCCACTAAATCTAGGCAAGCCAGAAGGGAGTGGAATGCTATACTCAATGTGCTGAATCGGGAAAATCTTTAGCCAAGAATATTTTATCCAGTATCATTCAGAATAGGAGAGATAAAGAGTTTGCAAGACAAATGAAAACTAAGAGTTTCTGTCCACTAAACCAGCCCTACAAGAGATATTAAAGGGGACTATTTGAGTGGTAAGGAAAGACCAACAGTGACAAAGACTAGAGGAGAACAGAGAAAATCTCCAGAAATGACAAAGCAAATAATAAAATGGCACTAAATACATATCTCTCAATGATTACTATGAATGTAAATGGACTAAATGCCAAAATCAAAAGACAGTGTGTTAGACTGGATAAAAAATAAGACCCATCTATATGCTGCATACAAGAGACCCATTTTATACATAAAGATGCCTGCAGATTGAAAATGAGTGCATGGAGAAACATTCATTATGGAAGTGGATGTCAAAAGTAGCCATACTTTTATCAGAAAACTAGATTTTTTTTAAATGTTTTATTTATTTCTAGGAGAGAGAGAGAGACAGCATGAGCAGGGGAGGGTCAGAGAGAGAGGGAGTCACAGACTCTGAAACAGGCTCCAGGCTCTGAGCTGTTGGTCAGCACAGAACCCGACATGGGGCTCGAACCCAAGAACCGCGAGATCATAACCTAAGCAAAAGTCGGACGCTCAACTGACTAAGCCACCCAGGCGCCCCCAGACAATTAGATTTTGAACCAAAGACTGTAACAAGAGATGAAGAAGGGCACTATATCATAATTAAGTGGTCTATTCATCAAGAAGATCTAACAATTATAAACATTTATGCACCCAATCTGCAAATATCTAAATATATAAAACAATAACAAAGAAACTCATTGATAATAACACAATATTAGTAAAGGGCTTTAACACCCTGCCTACATCAAAAGACAGATAATCTAAACAGAAAATCAATAAAGAATCATTGCTTTGAATGACACACTGGACCAGATTGACTTAACTAACAGATATATCCAGAATATTTAATCCTAAAGCAGCAGAATATACTTTCTTTTCAAGTGCATGTAGGACATTCTCCAGAACAGATCACATACTGGGTCACAAATCAGGCCTCAAGAAGTACAAAAAGATTGAGATCATACCATGCATATTTTCTGACTACAATGCTATGAAACTTGAAGTCAACCACAGGAAAAAATTTGGAAAGGCCACAAATAAATGGAGGTTTAAAAACATGCTACTAAATAATGAATGGGTAAACCAGAGAGTTGAAGAACAAATTTAAAAATACTTGGAAACAAATGAAAATGAAAACACAATGGCCCAACATCTTTGGGGTGCAGCAAAAGCAGTATAAAAGGGAAGTATACAACAATACAGGCCAACCTTAAGAAGCAAGAAAAATCTCGAATAAATCACATAACCTCAGCACCTAAAGGAGATAGTAAAAGAACAATGAACAAAGACTAAAGCCAACAGAAGAAGGGAAATAATGAAATAAATGATATAAAAACAAAACACAGTAGAATAGATCAATGAAACCAAGAGCTATTCTTTGAAAAAAATAATAAAATTGATAAACCCCTAGCCAGACTTATCAAAAAGAGAAAGGACACAAATAAATAAAATCACGAACTAGAGAGGAGAAATAACAACCAACACCACAGAAACTCAATCATCAGAGAATATTATGAAATATTATATGCAAATAATTAGGACAATCTGGAAGAAATGGATAGATTCTTAGAAACATGTAAACTACCAAAATTGAAACAAAAAGAAACATAAATTTGAACAGACTGGTAACCAGTGAAGAAATTGAATCCATAATCAAAAATCTCCAACAGGGGCCCTGGGATGCCACAATTAGTTGCATGTCCACTATTGATTTTGCCTCAGGTCATGATCCCAGGGTCCTGGGATTGAACCCCACATCAGCCTGAGTGCGGAGCCTGCTTGAGATTCTCTCTTCCCCTCTTCTCTTCCTCTCCTCTGCTCACAAGAAAAAAAAAATCTTACAACAAACAAAAGTTCAGGGCCAATTGGCTTCACAACAGAATTCTATCAAATATTTAAAGAAGAGTTAATATCTATTCTTCTCAAGCTGTTACCAAAAAAAAAAAAGAAAAAGAAAAGAAAAGAAAAGAAAAAGAAAAAGAAATTGAAGGAAATCTTCCAAACTCATTTTATGAAGCTAGCATTACCTGATTCCCAAACCATACAGAGACTCCACTAAAAAAGATAACTACAGGCCAATATCCCTGAAGAACATGGATGCAAAAATTCTCAACAAAATACCAGCAACTCAAAACCAATAGTACATTAAAAGAATCATTCTCTATGACCAAGTGAGATTTATTCCTGGGCTGCAACGGTGGTTCAATATTCACAAATCAATCATCATGATATAGCACATTAATCTCAATAGATGCAGAAAAAGCATCTTACAAAGCATAACATCCATTCTTGATTTTTAAAAAACTCTCAACAATGTAGGGGTGGAGGAATATACCTGAACATAATAAAGGTCATGAATGAAAAATCCACAGCTAATAACTTGTCAATTGGGAAAACTGAGAAAAACTTTTCCTCTGTGGTCAGGAATAAGACAGGAATGTCCACTCTCACCACTGTTAGTTTAACACAGTACCAAAAGTCCTAGCCTCAGCAATCAGACAACAAAAAGAAATAAAAGGAATCCGAAAAGACAAGGAAGAAGTCAAACTTTCATGATCTGCAGATGAGAGATACTCTATATAGAAAACCCAAGATTCCACCCAAAAATTGCTAGAACCGACACACGAATTAACATACAGAAACCTGTTGCATTTCTATTCACCAATAATGAAGCAGTAATAAGAGAAATCAAAGACTCTATCTCATTTACAATTGCACCAAAAACCATAAGATACCTAGAAATAAACCTAACCAAGAGGTAAAATACCTATGTGCTGAAAACTATAAAGCACTGATGAAAGAAATAAAAAAGTGAAAAGACATTCCATGTTCATGGATTGAAAGAATAAATATTGTTAAAATGTCAATACTACCCAAAGCAATCTACACATTTAATGCAAACTCTATCAAAATACCACCAGCATTTTCCACAGAACTAGGAAAAACAATCTTAGAATTTGTATGGAACCACAAAAATCCAAATACAAAAGCAATCTTGAAAAAGAAAAGCAAAGCTGGAGGCATCACAGTTCTGGACTTCAAGTTGTATTACAAAGCTGTAATCATCAAGACAGTACAGTACTGACACAAAAACATAAACATAGGTCAATAGAACTGAATAGAAAACCTAGAAATGGAACGACAACTATATAACCAACTTATCTTCGACAAAGCAGGAAAGAATATCCAGTGGAAAAAAGACAATCTGTTCAACAAATAGTGCTGGGAAAACTAGATAGCAACATGCAGAATAATGAAAGTAGACCACTTTCTTACACCATACACAACAATAAATTCGATTGTATGGAAGACCTAAATGTGAGACAAGAAACATTTTCTCCTCAAAATCCTAGAGGAGAAAAAGGCAGTAACCTCTTTGACTTTAACTTCTTACTGATATATCTCCTGTGGCAAGGGAAACAAAAGTAAAAATAAACTGTTGAGACTGCATCAAGATAAAAAGCTTCTGCATGGCAAAGGAAATAACAAAACTAAAAGTAATCTGTGGAATGGGAGAAGATATTTACAAATGACATATCCAATAAAGGTTTAGTATCCAAAATCTATAAAGAACTTATAAAATTCAACAGCCAAAAAACAAATAACCCAGTAAAGAAATGGGAAAAAGAAGATGAACACACTTTTTCAAAGAAGATATCCAGATGACAAACAGACACATGAAAAGATGCTCAACATCTCTCATCATTAGAAAAATAAAAATCAAAACCACACTGAGATACCACTCACACCCGGTCAGAGTGGCTAAAATTAACAAGTCGGAAATCAATAGATGTTGGTAAGGATGTGGAGAAAGGGATACCCTTTTGCACTGCTGATGGAAATGCAAACTGGTGCAGCCACTGTGGAAAACAGTATAGAGATTCTTCTAAAAATTAGAAATAGAGCTACCCTATGACTTGGCAAGCCCTATTAGGTATTTGTCCAAACGACAGAAAAATACTAATTTTGATGGGATACATGCATCACAATGTTTATACAAACATTATTTTTTAAATTATTTTTTAAACTTTTTTAATACTTTATAGTCAAGTTGGTTTCCATATAATACCCAGTACTCATTCCCACAAGTGCCCTCCTCCATCTCCATCACCCTAACTTTATCTCCCCACCCATCTTCCCTTAGGTTGTTCTCGGCATTCAAGAGTCTCTCATGGTTTGCCTCCCTTCCTCACCCCCACTATTTTCCGCCTTTTTCTCCCCTATGGTCCTCCGTTAAGTTCCTCCTAATCTTCCTATACGTGCAAACATATGGTATCTGTCCTTCTCTGCCTGACTAATTTCGCTCAGCATAAGACCCTATACTTCCATCATGTGCCACACATGGCCAGATTTCATTCTTTCTCATTGCCATCTTGATCCATTCGTCTGTTGATGGTCACTTAGGCTCATTCCATGTTTTAACTTTTTTTTTTAATGTTTTTTATTTTTATTTTTAGGAGAGAGAGAGAGAGAGACAGCGTGAGCAGGGGAGGGTCAGAGAGAGAGGGAGTCACAGACTGAAACAGGCTCCAGGCTCTG
>NW_027530191.1:1205937-1318143 GCF_008692635.1 Crocuta crocuta | reverse complement strand
GCCAGCATCTAGAGTCCTCTGATTTGCTCATTTTAGCTACTCTGACTGGCGTGAGGTGGTATCTCACTGTGGTTTTGATTTGTATTTCCCTGATGAGGAGGGACTCTGAGCATCGTTAAACATGTCTGTTGGTCATCCGGAAGTCCTGTTTGGAGAAGTGTCTGTTCATATCTTCTGCCCATTTCTTTATTGGATTATTTGTTTTTTAGGTGTGGAGTTTGGTGAGTTCCTTATAGATTTTGGATACTAGCCCTTTATCTGATATGTCATTTGCAACTATCTTTTTCTATTCTGTCGGTTGCCTATTAGTTTTATGGATTGTTTCCTTTCCCGTGCAGAAGTTTTTAATCTTGCAGAGGTCCCAATAGTTCATTTTTGCTCTTGATTCCCTTGCTTCTGGGGATATGTCAAGCAAGAAATTGCTGCTGTTGAGGTCAAGGAGGTTGCTTACTGCTTTCTCCTCTATGGTTTTGATGGTTTCCTGTCTCCCATTCAAGTCCTTTATCCATTTTGAGTTTATTTTTGTGTATGGTGTGAGAAAATGATCTAGTTTCATTTTTCTGCATGTTGCTGTCCAGTTCTTCCAGCACCGTCTGTTTAAGAGGCTGTCTTTTTTCCATCGGATATTCTATCCCGCTTTGTCAAAGATTAGTTGGCTGTACACTTTTGGGTCCAAACCTGAGTTCTCTATTCTATTCCACTGGTCTATGTGTCTGTTTTTGTGCCAATACCATACTGTCTTGATGATGACAGCTTTGTAGTAAAGGCTAAAGTCTGGCATGGTGATGCCTCCCATTTTGGTTTTCTTCTTCAATATGACTTTGGCTATTTAGGGTCTTTTGTGGTTCCCTACAAATTTTAGGATAGTTTGTTCTAGTTTTGAGAAGAATGCTGGTGCAATTTTGATTGGCATTGCCTTGAAAGTGTAGATTGCTTTGGGTAGTAATGACATTTTAACTATATTTATTCTTCCAATCCATGTGCATGGAATGTTTTTTCATTTCTTTGTGTCTTCTTCAATTTCCTTCATAAATTTTCTATAGTTTTCATCATACAGATCTCATATCTTTGGTTAGGTTTATTCCTAGGTATTTTATGTTTCTTTGTGCAACTGTGGATGGGTAGAGTTTCTTGATTTCTCTTTCTGTTACTTCATTGTTGGTGTATAAAAAGGCAACCGATTTCTGTACGTTGATTTTGTATCCTGCAAATTTGCTGAATTCTTGGATCGGTTCTAGTAGGCTTCTGGTGGAGTCTGTCGGGTTTTCGATGTAGAGTATCATGTTGTCTGTGAAAAGTGAGAATTTGACTTCATCTTTGCCAATTCTGATGCCTTTTATTTCCTTTTGTTGTCTGATGGCTGATGCTAGACTTCCAGCACTGTGTTAAACAACAGTGGTGAGAGTGGACATCCCTGTCGTGTTCCTGATTGCAGGGGGAAAGCTCTCAGTTTTCCCTCTTTGAGGATGATGTTAGCTGAGGACTTCTCATAGATGGCTTTTATGATGTTTAAGTAGGTTCCTTCTATCCCGACTTTCTCTAAAGTCTTTATTAAGAAGGGATGCTATATTTCGTCAAATGCTTTTTCTGCATCTATTGACAGGATCACATGGTTTTTATCTTTTCTTTCATTGATGTGATGTATCACATTGATTGATTTGCGAATATTGAACCAGCCCTGTAACTCAGGAAAGAATCCCACTTGATCTTGGTGGATAATTCTTTTTACGTGCTGTAGGACTCGGTTTGCAAGTATCTTGTTGAAGATTTTTGCATCTTATTCATCATGGATATTGGCCTGTAGTTCTCTTTTTTTGCTGGGTCTCTGTCTGGCCTGGGAATCAGAGTAATGCTAGCTACATAAAGTGAGTCTGGAAGGGGGCGCCTGGGTGGCTCAGTCGGTTAAACGTCTGACTTCAGCTCAGGTCGTGATCTCATGGCTAGTGGGTTCGAGCCCTGTGTTGGGCTCTGTGTTGACAGCTAGCTCAGAGCCTGGAACCAGCTTCAGATTCTGTGCTTCCCTCTCTCTCTGAACCTCTCCTGCTCGCACTGTCTATCTGTCTCTCAGAAATAAATAAAACATTTAAATAATGATTCTGGAAGTTTTCCTTCGATTTCTATTTTTTGGAATAGCTTGAGAAGACTGGGTATTAATTCTGTTTTAAACGCCTGGTAGAATTCCCCAGGGAAGCCATCTGGGCTAGGGCTCTTATTTGTTGGGAGGTTTTTGATAACTGATTCGATTTCTTCACTAGTTATGGGTCTGTTCAGATTTTACTCTTCCCATGTGAATTTTGGTAGTGAGTTTAGGAATTTGTCCATTTCTTCTAAGTTGTCCAATTTGTTGGCATATAATTTTTCATAGTATTCCCTGATAATTGCTTGTATTTCTGAGGGGTTGGTTGTAATAAGTCCCTTTTCATTCATGATTTTATCTATTTAGTGCTCTCTCTTTTCTTTTTGAGAAGCCTGGCTAGAGGTTTGTCAATTTTATTTATTTTTTCACAAAACCAACTCGTGGTTTCATTGATCTGTACAACTGTTTCTTTGGATTCTATATTGTTTATTTCTGTTCTGATTTACTATTTCTCTTCTCCTACTGGGTTTNATTTTATGACTATTGTTCTAACTTCTTGTTCAGTTATGTTGCTTATATCTTTTTTGAGCAGCTCTTTAGCTGTCATTTATTCCTAGAATTTCTTTGGCGGTGAATTCTTCCATCATTTTGGTTAGCTTTCTTTCTTGTTAATTTTAAAAGCTTGTTGTACACTTTGTCCCTGCGATTTCTGCTGTATTAGAGAGGGCTCTTTTCACANTTTGGATTCTATATTGTTTATTTCTGTTCTGATTTACTATTTCTCTTCTCCTACTGGGTTTGGTGCTCTTGTTGCTCTCCCTCTAGTTGCTTTAGATGAGCTGTTAGATTTTGCATTTGCGCTTTTTCTTATTTCTTGAAATAGACCTGGAGTTCTCTGTACTTTCCTCTTAGGACTTCCTTTGCTGCACCCCATAGATTTTGGATTGTTGTGTTTTCATTTTCATTTGTTTCCAAATATTTTTAAATTTCATCCCTATTTGCCTGATTGGCCCATTCGTTCTTTACTAGGGTGTTTTTTAACCTCCATGTTTTTGGAGGTTTTCCAGACTTCTTCCTGTGATTGATTTCGAGTTTTATAGCATTGTGATCTGAAAGTGTGCATGGTATGATCTCAATTCTTTTATATTTATTGAGGGCTGCTTTATGTCCCAGTATGTGATCTATCTTGGAGAATGTGCCATGCACTATTGAGAAGAAAGTGAATTCCCTGGCCTCAGAATGTAGACTTCTAAATATGTCTGTCACATCCATCTGGTCCAATGTGTCATTCAAGTCCATTGTTTCTTTAGTGATTTTCTGTATGGTTGATCTATCCATTGCTATAAGTCGAGTATTAAAGTCCCCTGCTATTAGCACATTGTTATCTATAATATTTTTTCTGTTTGTGATTAATTGTTTTATATATTTAGGTGATACCATATTCGGTGCATAGACATTTATAACTGTTAGTTTTTCCTGATGGATAGACCCTGTAATTATTATGTAATGCCCTTCTTCATTCCTTGTTACTGTCTTTACTTTAAAGTCCAGTTTGTCTGATATAAGTATAGCTACTCCAGCTTTCTTTTGACTTCCAGTAGCATGATAGATATTTCTCCATACCTTTACTTTCAATCTGTAGGTGTCCTCCAGTCAAAAATAAGTTTCTTGTAGACAGGAAATAGATGGATTATATTTTTTTAATCCATTCTGCTACTATGTCTTTTGATTGGAGCTTTCAGTCCATTTACATTCAGTGTTATTATTGAAATGTATGGGTTTAGTGTCATTATGTCGTTTGTAGGATTCATGCTTGTGGTGATGTGTCTAGTAATTTGGGTTCATTGCAACATTTCCCTCAGAGAGTCCCCCTCAGGATTTCTTGTAGGCTGGTTTAGTGGTGACAAATTCTTTCAATTTTTGTTTACTTGGAAAGACTTTTTATCTGTCCTTCCATTCTGAAAGACAGGCTTGCTGGATAGAGGATTCTTGGCTGCATATTTTTTCTGTTCATCACATTGAAGGTTTCTTGTCATTCCTTTCTGGCCTGCCAAGTTTCAGTAGATAGATCTGTCACCACTCTGATAGGTTCCCTTGTATGTTAGGGCCCTTTTCTCCCTAGCTGTTTTCAAAACTCTCTTTGTCCTTATATTTTACCAGTTTCGCTATGATATGTTGTTTAGAAGATCAATTCAAGTTACTTCTGAGGGGAGTTTCTGTGCCTCTTGAATTTCAACATCTACTTCCTTCCCCAGGTTGGGGAAGTTCTCTGCTATAATTTGTTCCAGGACTCTTCCAGCACCTTTCCTTCTCTCTTCCTCTTCTGAGATACCTATGACACAGATATTATTCCGTTTGAGTGTATAGCTGAGCTCTCGAACTCTTCTTTCACGTTTTGGATCAGTTTATCTCTCTTTTTTCTCATCTTCCTCTTTTTCTATAATTGTGTCTTCTAAATCACTTATTCTCCTTTCCGCCTCTTCAATCCGTGCATTGGAGGCCTCCATTTTGTTATGCATCTCATTTATAGCATTTTTAATTCATCATAACTATTTTTGAGCTCCATAATGTTTTAGCAATAGTTTTTCTGATGTCTTCCATGCTTTTTTCAAGCCCAGAGATTAATTTTATGACTATTGTTCTAACTTCTTGTTCAGTTATGTTGCTTATATCTTTTTTGAGCAGCTCTTTAGCTGTCATTTCTTCCTAGAATTTCTTTGGCGGTGAATTCTTCCATCATTTTGGTTAGCTTTCTTTCTTGTTAATTTTAAAAGCTTGTTGTACACTTTGTCCCTGCGATTTCTGCTGTATTAGAGAGGGCTCTTTTCACAGTTCAGAGCCTGTCTGTTCAGGAAGTGTTCTTTGGATGGTGTCTCTTGGTTTTTCTTTTTGACTGTTTGGTTATTTTGTTTCCCTACTTGTAGCGGTGTTTGGGACTCTCCACCATGTGTAGTAGGCTTGTTTCTTGAGGTAGCCCTGGTAAAAGAAAACAAACAACCACACACAGAACAAAGGTACACAAACGCACAGAGAAAACCAATAAACACGGAAACCCAGGCTCAGGTAAAGACAACAACAACAACAACAACCACAACACAGCTCTCTGGTGAGGATGGGCGTGGTTTGGTGTAGGCAGGTCTTGCCTCCACTGTATCAGCTGGCTGCTCCCTGAGGCCCGGCCTTGGTGGTTGTGGGGAGAAAAATGGTGTCGCCCCAGTCCCTTCTCAACCAAGTGTTGCTAATCATTCCTTTGGTTCAGATCTCCCTGTGCTGAGGACATAGCCAAGGTGGGCTGAGTTCTATGCCCCACACCAGCCTTGTTTCCAGGTCCAAGTGTGCGGGCTTTGTTTATACCGTCGGAAACAGTCCTGCAGGTCGCTGCTTCCTTGCTGCTGGGGGGCTCAGTGGGGGAGGGGGGTTTGTGTGGTAAGTGTCGCAGCCTCAGATCCTCAGGGTCAAGCAGCGATACAACCTGGGATCCAAGGCCTCTGCACCCCGCGTGAGGGGAACTTAGGAGCTTCAGGCCCCTTCTTGTGCTGCCGCCCCCGCTGCTTGTGCTGCCACCAACTGCGCCACCGCCGCTGCTTGTGCTGACCTATAGCAACATTATTAAAAATAGTCAAATTATGGAAGGAGCCCAAATGTCCATCGAATGATGAATGGATAAAGAAGATGTGGTATATATACAGTGGAATATTACTCCTACATCAAAAATAATGAAATCTTGCCATTTCCAAGGACATGGATGATTATTGCTAAGTGAAATAAGTAAGTCAGAGAAAGATAAATACTATATGATTTCATTCATATGTAGAATTTAAGAAATAAAACAGATGAATGAAGGAGGGGTAAAAAGAGAGGCAAACCAGGAAACAGACTCTTAATTATAGAGAACAAACTGATGGTTACCAGAGGGGAGGATGGTGGGAGTATGGATTAAAAGAATGATGGGGATTAAGGAGTGTACTTGTTGTGATGGGTACTGGGTGTTGTATGGAAGTGTTGAATCACTAAATTCTACTCCCGAAACTAATATACTGTTCGTTAACTAACTGCAATTTAAATAAAAACTTGAAAAAAAAGAAATACGTTATTTTAAAGAGAAAATTATGGTAAATAATTAGACAGACAATACTTGGATGTGACTAAAAAGCAGAGGTGGCACTTAAATGATGGTTCAAAGCCACAGAAAGTAACGCACAGTCCTCCAGATTTTCTGTCATTTCCCATCCCCATCCTCACAGCTTCCAGTAAGTTTGGTCAAATTGTCCTTATAAGTTGGGCATATTATTTAACTTTTATTGTATATTGAACTCTTTATAAAGTGTCATCTTTATCATTATTTCCCAGAATTTAAACCATCTGATGTTAATATTGCAACCCCTTTCTTTTATGTATGTATTTTCAGGCACCTGAGTTGCTCTGTCGATTAAGGGTTCAACTTGGACTCAGTTCCTGATCTCACGGTTTGTGAATTTGAGCCCCACTTTGGGCTCTGTGCTCACAGCTGAAAGCCTGGAGCCTGTTTCAGATTCTGTGTCTCGCCCTATCTCTGACCCTCCCCTGCTCACTCTCAGTCTCTGTCTCTCTCTCAAAAATAAATAAACATTAAAAAATTTATGTATGTATTTTCATAGAATATCTTTGTTCATCCTTTTACTTTCAAATTTTCTGAGTAGCTTTAATTTAGTGCTTTCTCTATGTATAGAATATACAGTGTAGAATGCTCTTTGTTTTAAAATTCAATGTCTTTTCAATAAACTATTTAAAAATAAAAAAACAAAATTCAACGTCTTTTTTTAATAGGTTGGTGTTAGCATATTTACATCTATGAATATAATAAGTGAGGTTTTTTTAAATATTTTTATTTATTTCTAGGAGAGAGAGAGAGACAGTGTGAGCAGGGGAGGGTCAGAGAGAGAGGGAGTCACAGACTGAAACAGGCTCCAGGCTCTGAGCTGGCAGTCAGCACAGAGCCCGACGCGGGGCTCGAACCCACGAACCGCGAGATCATGACCTAAGTGAAAGTCGGACGCTTAACCGACTAAGCCACCCAGGCGCCCCAATAAGTGAGTTTTAGTTCTATCATTTTTAATGACTTCTTTCTTATTTTTGTCCTTTTAAATACAATTTTTCACAATATGTTCTGTTTGTTTTGTGTTAGTATATGTATTTCTTCTGACAATTTGGGAAGTTTGTATTTTGCTTTTGTTGTTAGCTTTATAATGAAATATACTCTATCTTCTGTTTGCTTAGATAGTGTCTAGCTACTACCTATTCAGAAATTATAACAGGATAATATCTGAAAGTTTTTCTCTCTTCCTCCTTTGCCACCAACCTAAATAGATATCTGAAAGAAGCAAGTTCCCTGTAGCAGATCAGCGAGTGAGATGGCCTGGGTAAATTATGCTAAGGTTTTTTTTGTTTATGTGTTTGTTTGAAGAATAGTAGGGAGACCCCAGGGGATTGACAGAATTAAAAAAAAGTGGGAGGTATGGAAGTCAGAGAAGTCCCTGGGGCTGTTGTGAGTATTTGTCTTTTACTCTGAATAAAATCAAATGCTACCAGAGGATTTTTGAGCACAAGGCTGACATCTGCCTTACCTGTAACCTCCACATTAGTATGGAGATGAACTGTAGGGACATCAAGCACAGAGTCAAGGAAAGCATTTGGGAGGCTTCTGTAATAATCCAGATGAAAGAAATGAAGGCATCTTCAGGTAGGATGGAGCAGTCGGGAACAGGTCAGATTCAGGATAATTTTTGAAGATGAGAGAAAGAATGAGACTTTGACCTGAGCATTACAGAAATGTTCTCCAGAGTGTTATAAGAGGGTAGCAAAACCTACAACCTCAGATGGTTCAACCTATCACTAAACTATGATAATAACAGATACAGGTAATAATGGAGCATGAATTTACACTAAAAAGCTCTGAGATAGAATAGAGGTTTTGAAAGGACCTTCATTCAAATTAGGATTTAAAATAAAAGTGTCATTTCTAATAACTTTAAAAACATAAATAATTCAAAAGATTGTGCTGAAACAACTAATAGCCAGCTGGAAGAAAGAATAATGCTAGATACCTGCCACCACCTGATATGTTACAATAATTGTTAATCCTCCCCCCAAAATACAAATATAGGGAGAAATTATGAAGTTCTGAAAGGAAAGAGAACAATATTTTTTAAGCTCTTGAAGTAGGAAAAACTTTTATAATACAAAACTCAGAAGCCATAACTCTTACTTCATTTTGAAAAAAAAAAATTCTGCATGGCAAACACCCAATAAATAAAAGAAACAAGAAACTAGTGGAAGGGAGCTATATTTGCAAGAATCATAGACATATATGCTATTATTTGTCAATTTTCTGTATAATAAAAAGTTTTGTTTTTAAAATCTCAATGAAAATAAAAAGAAAAATAGAATTCTATAGAGATTTAGGAATTGGGGTAACTGAACATGCAGAAAGGAGTAAGCTCTAAAAACAAGAAGATACAGGAGGAGTCACTTGTGGGGATGAGCACTGGGCATTATATGGAAACCAACTTGACAATAAACTATTTAAAAAAAAAGAAAGCTCCAGAGAAACTAAAAAAAAAAAAATTTTTTTTTAAATTAAAAAAACAAGACGATACATTTAATATCTAAATAGGAAGCTATAAATACCCTCCATCAAATTCTCTGTCAGGCCCACATAGACAGTTAACTGTCCCTTCCTCCACTTTTTGAAAGATGACTTGAGGCTTACTCTGGGGAAAGACTGTCATGGGTGGTACTGGATTCCAAGACTCTAGAATTGGCAAAGAGTTAGAATAAAAACAGGAGAGTAAAGTAAAAAAAAAAAAAATCTGTATATTTAATAGCAAGAGTTGGAGCCCCTTTTCCTAATGGGTTGCTTATAACTCCTCTCCACATCTCTTCCCCACCTTATTTAGTTCAGGCTACTGTAAGAATAGCCACCTGCTGCGTGGCTTAAAAAACAAACATTTATTTTTCACACCTCTGGAAGCTGTTAAGTGCAAGCTCAAGTTTCTCAGTAGATCCTGTATCTGGAAAGAGCCAACTTTCTGGTTTGCAGATGGACATCTCAGTGTATCCTCACATGGCAGAGAGCAGAGAGAGAGGGCTAACTCTCTTTTGCTTCCTATAAGGACACTAATCCCATCATGGAGTGTCCATCTTCCATCTTCATGAATGAATTACCTTCCAACAGGCCCACTTTTAAGTGCCATCACAATAGGACTTCAACGTAGGAATTTAGGTTGAGACACAAATATTTGGTCCATAGCACCATGCTACCCAATAGAATAGTAAAGGGAAAATACTGACATTTGTAACTTAAATAGATAACCGTAGAGTAATACACATTGTCAATAAATCCTATTTATACATGCAGAGACTGAAGCCAGCTTTTTAAATGCCTCCTCTTAAAAATGAATTGACAGGCAATGAGTGGCAGACTGTGAGGTAAAGCTCTAACATGAAAAACAGAAGCAAATAAACAACAGAGAAAAGAATTTGGGAATTAATAGATGCATTATAAACTCAAGCACAAGTAAATGTGGTACAAGAAAAGAAAAAGCCTTGTGTGGCTGGGCTGTGAATAGTATTTATCAGATTATAATAATTAAACCATTAGTTTTGATATTACCAAAACTAGATAGGTAAGAAAGGATAATAGCTGTTTTCTCTTCAGGACCTTGTTGTCTACTTAGCTACTGAAACTATGTTTGGATGAGTCTCTGGAAGTCCTAGTCAGTTTAAGAGGAGATGGGGAAAAGAGATAGAATAAGATATTCAAATAAGAGACAAAGGGATTGAAAAGAAAAAACCAAATTCTAGGTAGGTGGTCTCTTTGTTACTTGGTGATTTGCAGAGTTTTAACTATGACTTTATAATTAGTCTTGACTTTGGAGTACAGTTTAATGTACACTTTGACTTCAATGCCCAAAAGATTGTCAACATGAAAATCTTGGAACAATTAAAACATATAAGATCATACAGAGTTGTTGAATACAAGATCATGGTACATAAATCAATCATATTCTTATAAACTAGCAACAAATAATTACAAAAATGGCAAGAAATTAATTTAACAAAAGATGCAAAGATCTTTATAGAAAGAAAGTATACCAATTTCAGTAAAGAAACCCTAAGAAGAGCTAAGTAAATGGAGACTACAGTATGATCAAGAATGGTAAGAATGGCCGTTACAAGGATACCAATTTCTTCCCCAAATTAATATTTACATTGAATGCAATTACAATTGAAATAACTATAGGATTTTTTATGGACTTTGACAGGCTGATCTTAAAATTCATATGAAAAGGTAAAGAATAGGCAACTTACTTTTCAAGGCAAATAAGAAAAGGGTACTTGTCCTATAGGAAATCAAAACTTATTCTAAGGCTAAGGTAATTGAAATAATGTGGTTTGGTGCAGACAAAAATACCAGTGAAAAAGATCAGAGAGCCCATACCAGATCTACATATAAATGAACAGTAGCAGAGAAATTATCTAATTATTGGGAAAAGATAAAATTAGATTCCTGTATCCTTCTATATAAAAACAAATTCCAGGTAAATTAAAGAACTAAATATAAAATGTGAACTTTAAAATGTTTAGGAAACATGCAGACCATTTTAAGGAGATAAGGAGAGGTTTCTTAAACAAGACCTCAAAAGCATGAATTTTGAAGGGGAAGGTCTGATTATATAGACCACATAGATATTTGATATACAGATATTTAAACATTTGACCAAAGGCAACTAATCTGGTCTCCAAAATATATAAAAATTGTGAAAAGGCAATTCATAGACAAAGGCACTCAAATGATCAATAATCAGGAAGAAGACACTTAATCTCTTGAGTAATCAGTGAAATTCAGATTTTAAAATAATAATTTGACATTCATCTGATTATCAAAAAAGATTGGCAATACTAAATATTGAGAGAGAATGGGGGAGTATAAATTGGCACAACAGTTTAGAGAGCAATTTGGCAATATCAAGTGAAGTTAAAGATGCATAAACTCTTTGACCCAGTGATCTCAATTCTAGAATTTAACCCAGAAAAACTTCTCCTTAATTGTAAGATCCAAAAAGCAATAACCATTAGGGACACATTATTAGTAAAGCAAAAAATGAAAACAATCTAAATGTCCACTAACATGAGTTAATGAATAAGTTATGGTGTACTTATATAAATATTCAATAAATAAAATTTCTTAACTTCTATATGCATCAAAATGAATAAAATTCAAAATATTTTTCTTGAGCAAAGAAAGGATATTACAGAGTAAGTATATATCATTTGTGTACAATTTTAAGACATAAACCAATATGATATGTAAACCAATATGATATATAACTAACATTTTAATATTATATAGCTATATATCGAATATTATATATAGCTATGTATTCATAAATGTGTGATCAAGTTATAAAAACATGCAACAAGAGTTACAAAATTTCAACAAAGGAGCTACCTTTTCAGGAAGAAGTAGGGGAATGAAACAGCTAACTTTGTCTTTAATAGTAAATATTTCAAAATATAAATATTCTTTTTTTAAATTTTTTTATTTTAATTTTATTATTTATTTCTTTTTAGGAGAGAGAGAGAAAGAGAGACAGCGTGAGCAGCGGAGGGTCAGAGAGAGAGGGAGATACAGACTCTGAAATAGGCTCCAGGCCTCTGAGCTGGCAGTCAGCACAGAGCCCGACGCGGGGCTCGAACCCACGAACCGCGAGATGATGACCTAAGCGAAAGTCGGACGCTTAACCGACTAAGCCACCCAGGCGCCCCGTAAAATATAAATATTCTTTATATCTAAGTGGTGGGCATAGGAGTTGGGAGGACTTCACATAATTTTGGCATTTTCTATATGTTTAAGATATGTCATAATTTAAAAAATGAAAGAGAAGCAGACAAACTTAATCTAGTATTAAAGCCTTAGTTATCACTGGAAAGAAATGATTTTAAGTAACACATGATTTTTCTACTCACATTCTTCATTGAACCAAATCTCCATTCTCCCAATGTATTTACTCCCAAAGTTTGCTTGGAGATGAGGAGAGGGAGAAGGAGGGAAATGCCTCAAATGTAAACTGAAAGTATAGTTTCCTTAAAATTCTAGTAGACATAGTGGTGCAAGGCATGGTAGGGCAAATATTTTCTCACACACTTCCTTTTTTAATTCTGGTATGTACTAGGGCTGAGAAAACAAAAGAAGCCTTGGCAATGTAATTAAAAGCCAAGTAGGAAATAGACAGGAGGCTAATATTTTTTATGGAAGTATAGTTGATACACATGGTTACATTAGTTTCAGGTGTATAACAGTGATTCCACATCTCTATGCTATGCTATGGTTATGCTATGCTCACTACAAATGTACCTGTTATTTGCCACCATACAACTTGGCAGAGGCTAATTTTAACAGTGCAAAAGGTTAACTTTCTTTTGGGTGCTCCACCATAAGACCAGAGTCCAAAGCAGACCTCTTCTCCATTGTTTGCCCTGCCTTCAAAATCTGAAAATCCCTGACCATTTGATAACCTTAGCAATAAAAACAATTTAATCCCTGTGAATGAGAGAGGAGAAAAGAGATTCTAAAAGACTGAAAAGATGAAGAGAAGGAAGGAGATAGATTGAGCCAAGTTTGGGTGTAACTGGAGAGATTGGTCATGCAGAATGTCCCTAAATCTGAGAATTAAGACCATGTCTGATCTCTGGAAAAGATAGAGAGGGGAAACTCCATCATCACATATAGTACAACATTAGGATACAGGGCTGCAGAGAGTGCAGGGACATTTAAGTGCTGTAGAGATCCAGTATGAATGTTTACTCTTTTTGGGAAGTCTGATGAAAACAGAGAAGTAGAACTCATTGCATATGACAAGTGCCCTGTGGAAGCAGCTCTCCTGTGGGCACTGAATGCAGCAGCAGTGTAGCACAGAGCCCAGTGACAATGCTGGAATCAGAAACATACACAGTACACATACTGATGGATGGTTTCAAATGGAGGACTACAGAGAAGCCCTTGGGTTTCTACAATCTGGAGTTGGATGACTTCCATGCTTTTGTCTGTGATGGGTCTATGATCTTAAAAGAGTACTGGTTGTTTTCCTTTGTTATATACGGTGTGTCTTTGCTTCTGGAGTTTGTAAGGTTGGGATGGTCCTTGTGAGATTTTGATATGAAGTGGGCAAACTGGGAAAGACTGATCAAGATTCATTACACAGTAATTTCCTTTAAAATGTGTATGGGTGTGTGTGTGTGTGTGTGTGTTGTTTGGAAGGAAAAGTAGTGATAATATTTAAGCATTTCTTTCCAGGCAGCTCAAAATGAGAAAAAAAGACCAAAGAGGGGCATTTAGTCCAATGCCCCTCCCTGATTCCAGGAAACAGTAATAAGAACCTGAAGGGGTTCCTGGGTCAACACTGGTAGGGCTGATGTTTGGCCCAGGAAGCATCAGGATGACCATTCCAGATGCTAAATTATTGAAGTTCCTCCAAACCAGTTGGTAAGTGCCCACTACCAAAGATGACCCTCTTTACTGCTGTCCCAACACCCCTGGGTCTTCTTTGAAACTCTGCTTTCCCACCCAGTTCTGCATAACTAAAGACCTCCACAATCCTGTTCCAATATTACAGTTCAAAGGCAGAAAAAGCTCTCTACTACTTCTACTTCAGCTTTTGCATCTTTTCACAAACCTTGTTACACCCTATTCTACTGGATAAATTCCCTTTTATCCTCCCTTTTCTACCACCCATATTTAGGTAGCACTTACTTTTCTCTCTATACTTACCTCCACCAAGTCCATTTTCTCAAGATAACCTTTAAGAGACTAAGACGTAGGAGCTGCTGATGCCAGCCTTGAGATCTTCCATGAGAGAAAAGTCCTGCACACAGGCTATCCAGTTTCTAGGAGGCCTTGGATCAGATTATAAAGGACTTGAGAGTGATTGAGTAAAGAAAGGATGGGAAAATTTCTCCAAAATACATTCCTCCTAACTTCCTTATTTCCTTTCCTCTCATTTCTGACTTATTTTCTTTACCAGGTCTTTTATTCCTTGGTTTCTCTCCACTAGTCAGGAAGAGGGACTATCAGGCCCTGGGGTGCAGACTTACACATACTGAGGCACTTGGCTTTTAAATTGGCCTTTCATCTCCTGGTGTGCAACTATTGGGAGCAGGAACGCAGCCAATTTGTGTTCTGTTTTGTCTTCTCTTTTTAAAAAGTATAAGGAATGTGGTTTTTCCCCCTAATACATTCAGCTACTTTCCTCTACAAAACATTTTCTCATTTCTAGAATAAGTGAATTTTTTAAAATGTGTTTTGTCTACAATAGACACTAGGAATATTCTTTAAGTGAGTGGTTCCATCAAAGTATGCTAAAATGGGGTCAAATTTCTAAAGCAATATAAAGGTCAAATAAAAACAAAGTCAAAATTTCCCATTTTAATAGGTTGAATGAAATGAGTAAAATGTCCTTCCTTTAATAAATAAGTAGGCTTTCTTTTAAGAACTAACCAGGAATTTAAATTTAATACCTAATGGTATTTTCCCAGATGACATAAGAATGAATTGCTCTTTTAAAATCAGGACTTTTTAAATATCTACACTAGTTAGCATTAGGTGGCTTTGCTAGAGAGAATTAGTAGCCACTGGTCTTACCACTATTCAATTGAAAGCAGTTTTTAAAGTTGCCAATAGAAGCAGCTTAACTACGAGCAAATTTCTGAAATTTATAGCTTATACTCTGGTTAATAATTTCTTATTTTTAAAGTTTTTAAAATTATTTTTATTTTATTATTATTATTATTTTTACAAATAGTTTATTGTCAAGTTGGTTTCCATATAACACCCAGTACTCATCCCCACAATGGTTAATACTTTTTGTACACATTTCACTGCAAGCAAGACTCAGAGAGGTTAAATAACTTGCCTACATTCACAAGGCTGTTAAGCAGAGGGGTCAGGATTCAAACACAAGTCTCTCTGACTCTAAAAATAGAAGCTATTGCACACAATTCCATTTTTCACTCAACCCCAGACAAAGGTGAGTGCTAAAGTTATTACTTGCTGTATCTCAAGAGGAGAGAGAACATTCTGGAGTAAGTCTGACAGAAAAGTCCACTTAGCTTCTCTCTAAAACAGAAAAAAGAGATGGAATAGAGTGAAGAAAGAAGATACTTCAAAATAAAGAAAATAAAAGAGAGGAGAAAAAAGAATAGGAAGAGAAAAGGGATAAGGGGAGTGTATTAGTTATCTATTTCTGCATAGGAATATTTTCAGAAATTTAGCAGCTTAAAACAGCACATGTTTATTTTCTCACAATCCTGTGGGTCAGAAATCCAGGCCTGGCTCTATTTCAGGGTCTCATGAAGCTGAAATCAAGGTGTTGGCCACACTGTGGCTTCATCTCATGGTTTGGGGAAGGATCTGTTCCAAACTCACATGATTGTTAGCAGAAATCAGTTCTAGTGGCCTGTGGACTGACAGCCTGTTTCTAGCTGCCAGTGGAAGCTATCTTCATTTTCTGGCTGGTCGTTGGCTAAAGGACACCCTCAGTTCCTTGTCACATGGGTGTTCCCAATATGACCTTTGTCTCATCTATGTCAGCAAGATGAGTGTTACACCTCATGCAATATAATTATAGAAGTGACATGCTGTCACCTTTGCAGTCTTCTATTGGTTAGAAGAAAGCCACAGACCTTGCCCACAACGAAGGGGAAGAGATTGCAGAGAAGCATATGTACTTGGAACTAGGGATCTTTGGGAGCCATTCTGTCTGTCTACCATAGGGAACAAGGAATTTTAGGCGTTCAGACTAATTTGCTTCACTCTAAGCCCCCCAAAAATCCATAACCAAAACTTCCAAAACTCTCTTCCATTTCTTCACTTGCCAAATACATAATCATCTTTCAAAACACGGATCAAATATTTAACTGTAAATGTGGGTGTTACCTTGTGGTCCTCCTTTCACACATTCCATTACTCCCTCCTCTGTTGACCTATATTGTTTTGTTCAAATCTCTAGTGGAGATTCTAACAGTTTTTTTTTTTTATTTGTGTCAGTGGCTTGGGGGCTCTTGTATTTGTTGAACCATGAGACAAAAGTGGCTGCTGCATCTTTTTTATAGAGTTATTGCACTTTATGTTCCATCTGGCATTTCACCTATATTTTCTTCTTGAGTTTAGTATATAAAGAGATTTTTTTTCCCTTGGGGGACATGATAAACGAATTGGAATTAGAAATAACTCAGAGTTTCTTTCAGCAAAACAAACCCTAGCCTGCATCTAGATGATTGATTCACCCTACATAACACACTGTCCATTGGGGTGGGGAATGGATACAGGGATAAGAATTCTGGTACACAAATGAGGTAAATGTCTGCCCAGGTTTTCACTAACCATTTGTGCAGAGAAGGAAAGAAGTGAGAAGAAGAGAGCCGACATCACATGCTTTGTCCTGTGACACAATGGAAATGAAATAGGAACGATGTGAATTTAGGTGTTAGGGGCCCATTAAAGTAGTTTTCAACAGATAAAACTTGAGAGATAATGACAGGAAGGAAACTGTATTGAAACTTTTCAACAAACTTTACCCCTTCCCGTTTCCTGTATAAACCATTTCCCTTTATCTGGCCCCTAAAATGCCTTTCTTCCCAGGATATTTTCCCTGTGTCCCCCAGGAACCCCAACCCCTCTTCCTTCCTTATTCTCCTCCAAGGTCTTCACCCTTCTTTCCATCTCTAAACTTTTTCTTAGCTAATCACCTTGGTTGTGTTGATTTTTCCAGTGAATTTACCCAAGCCTGACTTCTGTTGCTGGAGTCTCCTGACTGTCTGAAGACTGAGGCAGCCAGGACTCCGACCTTCCTGTCCCAGACTTCTCAAGGCTTTGAGAGAGGCCTGGGAAGAACACTGAAGGCCTCTTCTCAAGACTTCCCTGTACTTTCCACCTGTGTGAAAGTGGGTACAGTAGGATTTTTTCTTCTCTAGTTTGCAGTATATCTCCAACTCTCCCCCTCAGTGTCCATTTTCATTAAAAATGTTTTTAATGTTTATTTATTTTTGAGAGAGAGAGACAGACAGGCAGACAGAGTGCAAGCAGGAGAGGAGTGGAGAGAGCAGGAGACAGATTCCAAAGCAAGCTCAAGGTTCTGACTGACATTAGAGATCCCGGTGTGGGGCTCAAACTCGTGAACTGCGAGATCATGATCTGAGCTGAAGTCGAATGCTTAACCAACTGAGCCACCCAGGGGCCCCTACTTACCATCCATTTTCTTCCTCACTAATTCAAGTTATGTTTTGCACATAGCACAGGCTCCTGCAAAGTGGGATGAAATGAATCAAATGCACTTTTATGGTGGACTATTGAGTTGGACCCAACAAATAGTACAAAGTATTAGTGAATCAATCTATTGTTTCTATAGAAAATATTTTGGTTCCAGATACATTAAAAACCATCAGTGTCAATCTCTATGAGGGGGATTTTGGTACTATCCTTAACAATTAATAACATTTGACCCAGAACTNTTTCTGTTTCGGACTCTCTCCTTTTCCCTCTCACTCCCCGTAGAGGGTAGAGGGGGATCACCTCCCACCCCGGAGTCTCCGATCCCGGCCCGATTTTATCTTCCCTGGTTCTCACTCACATTAGAAGACTCTTTCAGTGGATTTTGCGTCCTTTTTCTCCCAATCTCTCAGGTTTTGAAAGGTTTCCAATGGCTTCAGATCTTTTCTGTGTGATGTATGGGTGCGAGTGCAAGTACGGAGCTCCTTACTTCTCCGCCATCTTGCCCTCTTATTCTCCAAAGGATATAGTTCTAAGGTAAGTATATGATAAACTGTTTGCAAGAGCAAGCCAAAAGATAAAAGACTAAAGGTTAAAAAATATGGTTCAGATTAAATAAATTATAGCATATGGCTACAATGAAATAAAATGAAGTCTTTAATACTTTCTATAATATATGTCTACACCATTAAGTAAAAAAAAAGTAAGGTGTGAAGAGTATGTATATGCTTTATTCATAGCTATCTTTTGTGGGAAAATATATATTTGTGTGTATTTTTGAGTGTATATGCATATATAGTAATAAACATCATAAACTTTTAAGAAAAATCAAAAGCTTTATCCATAGCTACTATGTTATAAATATTTGTTATATTAATACAGTGGCATTAGCTTCTGAAGTCTAAGCCTAAACTTGAAGATAACTGAAAATGGTTGGTACAACTTTGTCTTACCTACGTAGGTAGACCAAGAGGGCATTACTTTTCTTTTCTAACCATATCCTTCTAAATCAATTAAATTCAGTACTTAGAGTCCTGACAGGTCAGGAGCAGACCCTACTTTGCACATTTCCTCATGAAGATTACTTTCTTTTATAGTTCTGTATTGAAATACTCCTTTCCAGGCCCTGCCCAGTCCTTTTCCTATAAAGCTTTTTCAACTGTAAGAGCTCCTAGTGCTTATTCCTTTTCTTGATGCAATAAAGGTCTTGGTCATGTCTTTATGGGCAGTTAGCATATATTATTTACAGTATTTTATCCTTTATCTTCATTTACGTGTTCTAAATCCCTAATTGGACTGTAAACACCTACAAGACAATACCACTCATTGCAGACAGATCTAGGTAAAATTCAGTAGTTAGAAACTACATTAATTAAAATTGTTTACTTTAGTAAATCTTTCTGAACCTCACCTGTAAAATAAAACTAATAAAACCTACCACATGGGGATGTTGTAAAGATTGAATTAAGCAACACATGAGAACTGTTTGTCCTAGGATCTGACACATGTGAATACCAGATGTGAGTCATGTTTCCCCATAGATCCTAAGAGAGTAATTTGCAGGAAGTCTTTAGGATATCTTTATTTATGATAACATATGTTTTTAAAAATGAAACCAAGCATAAAAGTCATTTTCAAAGATGATCAATGTAGTGATCAAATATCTTGCATATCTGACATCTAGACATATCCATTCTATATGAAAAAACTTGTTTCAGTAATGAATAATAATAATGGCCAAAAAAGAAATGTCAATGGGTAAAATTTTCTTTATTTAACTTCATACATATAAACATGTTGGTAAAAATAAAAATGTAAATATCCCACAAAAATTTAAAAAACAAAGCATCAATGCTTTTTAATTACATTAATGTGTTTCTTGAAAGAAGTGAAAAATGCCTGTATTGGTCTGTGACAGAAATGAATAACATTTTCTGGTTTTAAGTATTAGAAAATTTTGTCAATAACTTTGTATCTTCACATTCAATGGATTGTATAGCCAGATTTGTTGATCCATCTTCAGAGCAAACAACATGTTTTAATAATTCTAACTTAGAATATTTTATTTCACACAAAGCAACAGACATACAAAGAATCAGGGAAAGTATTTTAAAATTTATTTTAAATTCAAGTAAGTTAACATAGAGTATAGTCTTTTTTTTTTTTTTTACTTGGAAACATGTCTTTAATAATAGTAACTGGTACAATGTCAAAAGCATGATTCTAAACGTTTTATATAAATTCATTTGTCTAAAAATAACTGACATGATTTCAAAACATTCTTATCTAATAATTTTTTTTGNTTTATTTATTTTTTCAAAACCAACTCTTGGTTTCATTGATCTGTTCAATTATTTCTTTGGTCTCTATGTTGTTTATTTCTGCTCTGATTTTTACTATTTCTCTTCTTCTACTGGGTGTAGGGCGTTCTTGTTGCTCTGCCTCTAGTTCCTTTAGGCGAGCTGTTAGATTTTGGACTTGCACTTTTTCTAATTTCTTGAAATAGGCCTGGAGTGCAATGTACTTTCCTCTTATGACTGCCTTTGCCGCATCCCATAGATTTTGGATTGTTGTGTTTTCATTTTCGTTTGTTTCCATATATTTTTAAATTTCATCCCTACTTGCCTGTTTGGCCCATTCATTTTTTAGTAGGGTGGTCTTTAACCTCCATGTTTTTGGGGGTTTTCCAGACTTCTTCCTGTGATTGATTCAAGTTTCAAAGCAATATGATCTGGGGGCGCCTGGGTGGCTTAGTCGGTTGAGCGTCCGACTTTCGCTTAGGTATTGATCTCACGGTTCGTGGGTTCGAGCCCCGCGTTGGGCTCTGTGCTGACTGCAAGCTCAGAGCCTGGAGCCTGTTTCAGTCTGTGACTCCCTCTCTCTCTGACCCTCCCCTGCTCACGCTGTCTCTCTCTCCTAGAAATAAAAAAATATATATATTCAAAGCAATATGATCTGACAGTGTGCATGGTATGTTCTCCATTCTTTTATATTTATTGAGGGCTGCTTTATGTCCCAGTATGTGATCTATCTTGGAGAATGTCCTATGCGCACTTGAGAAGAAAGTAACTTCCTTGGCCTCAGGATGTAGAGTTCTAAATATATCTGTCAGATCCATCTGGTCCAAAGTGTCTTTTAAGTCCATTATTTCTTTTGTGATTTTCTTTCTGGTTGACCTATCCATTGCTGTAAGTGAAGTATTGAAGGCCCCTGCTATTGACACATTCTTCTCTATGAGCCTGTTTCTCTTTGTGATTAATTGTTTTATATATTTAGGTGATCCCATATTTGGTGCATAGACNCCCTGGCTTCCCCCTCAGGGAAATTCCAATCTTCCAGGCTAGCTCTGGGGGTGGAGCCAGAAGCCTCTGCTCCCTTCTCCTCCGGGTGGGGCTGGGGGGCCTGGGCGGGGAGGGGGAGCTTTGTCTGCCGGCGCGCTGAGCCCGCTGGAGTGAGGAAATCAATTTCCCTTTGTGTCTCCTCACCCAAAACACGAACTCGAGGTCACATCTGCCAGTTTTTAGCGCTCTGCCTTCCCTCTAGAGTTCCAGCCAGCTACGAGCGTGGACACCCGGTGTCTGCGCGGGCTCCTCCAGGGGTCCAAGCCCGCCTTGAGGGTAATGGCTGCAGGAGCGCAACCTCTCCCAGCCAGCCAGGAGCCAGCACAAAGAAGCAAATCGCGAGCGCAGCCCCTCCTGGGCGACTTGGAGTGTGGAGGGGCCTGACGCGCAGGTGTTTTGTGCGCAAAGATTTTCTACACCCTGAGCAGAGGTTTTTCCCCGGAGCAGAGGTTTTTCTGTTTCGGACTCTCTTTTTCCCCTCTCACTCCCCACAGAGGTGGGTGGCCCGTCTCTCCAGTCTCCAATTCAGGCCCGATTTTCACTTCCCCAGTTCGCACTCACGTTAGAAGGCTTTCTCAGTGGAATCTGCGTCCTTTCTCTCCCAGTCTCTTGGGTTTGGTACGGTTTCCTATGGCTTCAGATCTTTTCTGTGTGATGCCTGGGTGCAAGTGCAGGTACAGAGCTCCCTACTTCTCCGCCATCTTGAATTTTTTTCGAGTATAGTCTTGACTTAAGAAGAAGAACCCAATGATTTATCACTTACATATGGCACCCAGTGCTCATCCCAAAAGTGCCCTCCTTAATTCCCATCACCCATTTAACCTACCCTCTCACCCACTTCTACTCCAACAGCCCTCAGTTTGTTCTCTGTATTTAAGATCTCTTATGGTTTGCATCCCTCCCTGTTTTTATACACATGAAAAGATACTCAACATCACTCATCATCAGGGAAATACAAATCAAAACCACAATGAGACACCTCCTCAAACCTATCAGAATGGCTAAAATTAGCAACTCAGCCAACAACAGATGTTGGTGTGGATGCGGAGAAAGAGGATCTCTTTTGCACTGCTGATGGGGATGCAAACTGGTGCAGCCACTCTGGAAAACAGTATGGAGTTTCCTCAAAAAATTAAAAAGTAGAACAACCCTACAACCCAGCAATTTCACTACTAGGAATTTATCCAAAGGTTACAAAACTGCTGATTCAAAGGGGCACATGCACCTCAATGTTTATAGCAGCACTATCAACAATAGCCAAATCATGGAAGGAGCCTAAATGTCCATCAACTGACGAATGGATCAAGAAATTGTGGTGTGTGTATATATATATATATATATATATACACACACACACAAACAATGGAATATCACTTAGTGATGAAAAAGAATGAAATCTTGCTGTTTGCAACAATGTGGATGCAACTAGAGGGTGTTATGCTAAGTGAAATAAGTCAGTTAGAGAAAGATATCATATGATTTCATTCATATGTGGAATTTTAGAAATTCAACAGATGAATATAAGGGAAAGGAAGGAAAAATAAGAGTCAGGGAAAGTCTTAAACATGAGGATAAAATTGGCAAAGTCTTTAAAATCAGATTCAACAAAAAATTCAAGAAATTTCAATACTCTTCATGTCTTTATCTTCAAGATTGATTCTAGAGGCTTTCANAAAGTCGGATGCTTAACTGACTAAGCCACCCAGGCGCCCCTCAAAGTTTTTCATCTTATCAAAAAATCTGAGACAGACAATCTGCTGATGGCCTTGAAGAAGCCACCTTCTATGAGAAGGCTACCTGGCAAGTAATGGCAAGTCGGCTCTGGAAGCTGAATATCTTGGTCCTACAATCTCAAGAAAGTGAAATCTGCCAATAAACAGTGACTTCTGAAAAAGACCTTAATTCAGGTGAGATTGTGACCTATCACTTTAATTTAATCCTAATGAAATTCTGAGCAGAGGACCCAGCCCACTCATGCCTGAACTTCTGACCCAGGAATACTATGAGAAATAAATTTGTATTGTTGTAAGTTTTTTTAAAATCTGAGAAAATGAATGAATAATACTGAATATTGGTATTTTTCGATCCATTGCTTTAAAATAGGTGTCCAGGGGTGCCTAAGTGGCTCAGTCAGTTGAGCATCCGACTCCTGATTTCGGCTCAGGTCATGATCCCAGCGTGGTGGGATCAAGCTCCCTCCACACCTAGCACAGAGCCTGCCTAGGATTCTCTCTCCCTCTTCCTCTGACTCTCTCCTGCACTCAGGCTCTCTTTCTCTCTCTCTTTCTCAAATAAAAAATAAAATAAAGTAAAATAAAATAAAAATTTAATTTAATTTAATTTAATTTAAAAATAGGTGTCCAGTGCTTAGAATTCAAACACTGACTTATTTATTCTAGAAATGTAAGACAAGCATCTTTCACTGTAAAGCTTGTTGTTTCACCAGATATTATTAAATTCTGATTCTCGCTGTTTGCAAATATTTTTATATCTGATTAACTTCATCTAAAAATTTCTTACCAGATAAAAAGATAACTTAAATAATTGCTTACATCGATCATTGTTTATTTTGAATCTCTTTTTTAAATATAGGAATAATATGTAAATTATAAAGACTGGAAGCAGAAGTTGTCCAATGATATAATACAATTCTATATCATTATGAACTTACTTTCAAAACAATTGTGTGTAGCTGAATTCCATTGGGTCAGAGACAAACAGTATAATTGGAAATTCTCCAAATTAACTTATACATAATATACAAATCTATTAAAAGATTAGTAATAAAAATATGCTAATAGGAAGCTTACATATGTATTACTTAAACTCAACAGATGAATAAATTGTGCTAAACTTAGATTGTGGTGATTGCCGTACAGCTCTCTGTGAATATGCTAAAAACCATTGAATTATATACTTTAAATAGGGGAATTTTATGATAGATAAATCACTGACATTGTTTAGAATTGCTGGAAGTTTTATATTATGCCTAAATACTCTATAAAGAGCCTCATACAGTCAGTATCCAGGGTGAACATCACCCTTGACACATCACCTGATCAATTCATGTGCCCATAATCTATGTAATGTAACTGTTACCAAATTTTACTCCTTTAGGCTTTAAACTCAGAGTAGCTATATTATGACTGCCCAAATGCTAACCACACAGTAATCCAGGGAATAGTGGATTACAGCATTAAATGACATATTCAGGGATAACTACACTTTTACTGCTTCTGATACTAAATTTTCTGTCTTGAAGTTCCTCTGTCTCTCTCATTCACTCTCCCTCTCCTCAATGCCCAGAATTCTGTGTTAGAAATACCAGAAAATTGTTCCAAGAGGCTTAATATTCTTAAACCTGTCAGTTGCCTGTGGCTTTTTAACACCACCAGCAGGATAAAGTGATTTTCTTTTTTAAGGTAAAAAGGTTATAGCTGCTGTGTAGTTACAACACCTAACATTCACAACACTTGTACCTCCTTTTCCTGCAAAGGTAAGAGAAACTTCAGTCCAGACACCACAAGTTTGCTTTGTTTTGAGGTGGGTGGGATTTAATGTTAAGATGTGACTCAGTTATTTCCCATCTCTCACTGGGGTGGTGGGATGGAGATACTTAAGAAATTAACAACATAGCAGTCATGTATGAAAGTATACCCTTTATGGGATGTTTTTGTTAAAATTCAGAAACCGTGTCTCACTTTTCCATTTCTTTTTTTTTTTTTTAATATTTTTATTTTTTATTTCTAGGAGAGAGAGAGAGACAGCGTGAGCAGGGGAGGGTCAGAGAGAGAGGGAGACACAGACGCCGAAATAGGCTCCAGGCCCTGAGCTGGCAGTCAGCACAGAGCCCGACGCGGGGCCCGAACCCACGAACCGCGAGATCATGACCTAAGCGAAAGTCGGACGCTCAACCGACTAAGCCACCCAGGCGCCCCTCACTTTTCCATTTCTATTCAATTATCTTGTCCTTATTTCCCAACAAGCAAGCAGCAAAACAATACAGTTATTCCCTAGCAAACAAAGGGTTTCTACTTAAAGTCTCATGCTTTTCACTTGGTCAAATATGCTTTCTCTTCACTGTTTCCCAGGTAACTGTACTCTTTGTACTTCCAAGTTTTTTTTTTTAACATATTTTATTTATTTCTAGGAGAGAGAGAGAGAGACAGCGTGAGCAGGGGAAAGTCAGAGAGAGAGGGAGATACAGACTCTGAAATTGGCTCTAGGCTCTGAGCTGGCAGTCAGCACAGAGCCCGACGCGGGGCTCGAACCCACGAACCGCGAGATCATGACCTAAGTGAAAGTCGGACGCTTAACCGATTAAGCCACACAGGCACCCCTGTACTTCCAAGTTTTACAAAGTGGATTGACCCCCCTCATTTTTTATCTCTTCTCATTTTCGTTTCCTGGTCATCTAGAGTGTTGCTTTTCCCCAGGACAGCAATGGGTGGAGTTCTTTGACAAATAAAAGCAAGAAAGACAGTAAAAGAATAAAAGGGACTGGATCACAGAGTTGAGAGTCACCCACCTGCCCTCTCTATAATAAAGGGACAAGCAACACTTCTTGGCCTAACAGTCCAGGGCCAACCATGGTCAGCAGTGATGCCAAACTCTACCCTCTGAGAATCAACTACTCTCAAGAAAGGGGGGTTATTTTGGAAGGGAACATATATATTTAGGGAAAATATGTTATAGTGTAGAGGAAAGCAGTAAAGTATCATGGCTAATAGCACAGCTATTAGCTCGGTCACTTACAGATTCGGTAACCTCATGAAATTTTTTTTTCTCTTTAAATCTCAATTTCTATACATGTAAAATGGGGCTAAAAGTGTTTTCTTAATTGAAAAAAATTTTTTTGTATTTTAAGGTTTATGAAACTAGGATATCCAACAATCTGTGCTATTGCATATTCCATGTAGTGCCTACCTCCCAGGGTTGTTGGAAGGTCAAAGGGTGATAGTGTGTGTAAAGTGCCCTTCACTGTTGGGAATTCTTCCATGGTTGATGTTTTCTCTTTGAGAAGGTAGGAGAGGCAAGTTAGAATCTGTGGGAACATAAGATTTTACCCTTATTTCGGAGGATATCCTTTTGTGTATATATGTAAATTTAGTTTCCTCAAAACTCTTCATGTTGGATTTATTTTGCTCACAAATCTTCATGTTGGGCAGAGATCAGCTGAGACAGCTCACCTGTGATCCAACAAGCACTTGCCCTGGCAGCTTGAACAGTGCTGGAGAATCTAAGATAGTTTACCATATGTAGGGCATGACGTTGTTTTAATTTTTATTCTTATTATTTATCTTATTGAAGTATAATTTACATACTATGAAATTCACCAATTTAAAATGTACATTTCAATGATATTTAACGAATTTATCAAGTACAACTATCACTACCATCCAGTTTTAGAACATTTCCATCACTCCAAAAAGTTCTTTTGTATTTGTACAAAGGATGTACAGTTCATCTGCACATGCGTTCCCAAGCCTAAGCAACCACTTATCTGTTTTATTTTGATTTTTGTACTTTTGTTGAACATTTGCCTTGGTTGGACATTGCATATAATGGAGTCATACAAGATGTAGGTCTTTTGTATCTGGCTCTTCTCACTTAGCATAATGTTTTTGATGTTCAAACATGTGGTAGTATGTGTCAGTAGTTTGTTCTTTTTTATTGTTTGTTAATGTTCCATTGTAGGATATACCACTTCAGTGTATCTGTTCACCAGTTGATGGACATTTGAATTGTGTTCAACTTTTAGCCATTATGAATAATGCTGCTATGAACCTACACATACATTTTTTGTGAACATACATTTAATTTCTCCTGGGTAAAACCCTAAATGTGACATTGGTGGATCATATGGTAAAGTGTATGTTCTTGTTAAGAAACTGCTAAAATATTTTTTCAATGTGGCTGTACCACTTTAGATTACCACCAGCAGTGTAAGGGTTCCAGGTTGTCCACATCCTTTACAACACATAATTATCTTTTTAGTGCTGGATTTTTTTTAAAAAGTGGGTTCCATGTTCAGTGTGGAGTCCAACACAGAGCTTGAACTCACAAACCTGAGATCAAGGCCTGAGCTGAAATCAAGAGTTGGACTGTTAACCAACTGAGCCACCCAAAAGCCCCCTGTATTTGTCCTTTTAATAAGAAATGTTCTTTCCCCTCTTGCTTTATCTTTTTATTTTTATTTATTTTTTCATAGTTTATTGTCAAATTGGTTCCCATATAACACCCAGTGCTCATCCCAACAAGTGCCCTCCTTCATGACCATCACCCCTTTTCCACTCTCCCCCACCTCCATCAATACTCAGTTTGTTCTCAGTATTTAAGAGTTCTCTTATGGTTTGCCTCCCTCCCTCTCCTTAACTGTTTTTTCCCTTCCCCTCCCCCATGGTCCTCTGTTAAGTTTCTCCTGTTCCACATATGAGTGAAAACATGTGGTATCTGTCCTTCTCTGCCTGACTTATTTCATTTAGCATAACACCCTCGAATTCCATCCATGATGCTACAAATGGCCAGATTTCATTCTTTCTCATTGTCATGTAGTATTCCATTGTATATATAAACCACATCTTCTTGATCCATTAAGACATGTTTCTTTAAGTTGTGGTTAAAAAAATGGAATGTTCACCATCTTACTATTTATAAGTGCACAGTTCAGTAGTTTCAAGTATATTCACATTGTTGTGCAACCAATCTCCAGAAGTTTTTCATCTTACAAAGCTGAAACTCAATACCCATTAAACAACAGTGCGCCATTTCCCCTGTCCTTTAGCCCCTGGAAACCACCATTCTACTTTCTTTTTCTATAAATTTGACTGCTCTAGATACTGCATATAAGTGGAATCATATAGTATTTGCCTTCTTGTGACCAGCTTATTTCACTTAGCATAATGTCCTCAGGATTCATCCATCTTGTAGCATGTGTCAGAATTTCTTTCTTTTATAAGTCTGAAGATATGGATTTTTAAAGGCTAAGGAAGGCCGCATTGATTATCATTGGAATTTAGCAAAGTCCCCATTGTAATATTGGGTCCAAGGGAAGGAAAGGAAAGGAAAAAAAAAAGAGGAAGGAAAAGTAAAGAGGAAGAAGAATGCGAATAGTGGAAGAAAAGGCTCTAAAAGGAGAAAAGTACAGAAAGGAATTAAAAATACAAAATTTATCCCAGTTTTGCCCAACATAAGCTCAACCACCAAACTCCCTTCAGTAGTCAGAAATAATCACATTTCTACCTTTTAATAAGATATAAAGTTCCTCCTGGACAAACTGGTTTTTGGAGTCCTTGTCACTCTTAATTGATTATATAGTTGGCTCTGCATATACTGCCAGTGCTTAGATCATGTTAGACTTTACAGAAAAGTGCATCCAGCTATGATTCAGGTACAGGGAAATAAGTTTATTTATTAAGGGACTGCATCATGTTGACCTGTTTAACAACTTTTATACCATTAACATGCTTAATATTGTTTAAACTGTGGAGTAAAATGGCAAACATGTTTCTCAGTAAATTTTCATATAGTTTTCTGGATTATTTAGATAATTAATAGAGTAGGGTACTCATTTATTGACTATAAAATAGTCTTTACTATTACATGACAAGATAGGGTGTAAAATGTGCAACTGTTGTAAAATAGAGCAAAAATTCTCAGAGCTACAAGGTGTGGGGGTAGAGTTGCAAGGCTCCATCCAGAATATTTATGTCACAGACTAATATGACAATTCATACCAAAGGACAAAGGGACCAAATTTCTGAAAATGCTTGTGGAGAGCCAAGAGATTTCCTGGCATAAGAGAAGACTGTCAAATGGAATTGCAAAAATAATAATAATAATAATAAATTAATTAATTAAAGATCTGAGAAGGAAGAACTTTGCAAAAGGGTAGAACACACTTATTTAGGGAATAAAATTTGATCTACATATAGCTTTCTGCTCTAGGACTGTCACTGCCTTAATTTTTTTATGTTAGAACTTTGAACTGAGTTGACTAGGGGCATTTCCCATACAAACATTTTTTTATTTTTGCTAAGAAAACATGGGAATAGACTGCTGTATTGTCATTGTTTCCTCTTTTTAAAAATTTTTATGCAGATGAATTCATATACTGTTTATATAATTTATCAAAAAAATTTTAAACAAGGAATATGAGACAAATCAGTAATTGCCCAACTTTGTAATAAAGTCTAAAGTAGCACAAGCACAATAGCCACTAACATTTTTCTGAAAAGCCCCCTCACTGTGCTAAATGCATTACATACATTACCTCATTTAATTGTATGAGATAGGTGCACTGAATCAATTTTTGTATGAGGAAACTTACCCAAGTCCACTTGGATAGTTTAGCAAAAAGGTCAATACTGAACTGCTCCAATTACATTTGAGGGTGAGAGGGGCCAGGCCTAGAGACCTGTCCACTTATTTGCCCCCATCCCCTCTGCCCCCCACCTTTTCTTAGTTTCCACAAGGTCAGCCCTAACTTCTGGGACTTCAGTGAAATATTGCCTCTAGAGTGGGATGTATGAGCTCATCTGCAGAGCACTGTGCTGAAGAATGAGGTTGCAGCTTCTCTGTTTCAGAAGAGTTCTAGCTACCCAGAATTATGTGGTTAATTTCATGTGTCAACTCACATGGGCTAATGGATATCCAGATAGATGACAAAATCTAATCTCTTAATGTGCCTGTAAGGATGCTCACTAAACTAGAAGAAGAGATCCACCCTCACTAATGTGGGTCCACACCGAACAAAAAGGAGAAAGAAAGGCAAACTCTCTCTTCTTGTGCTCAGACGTCCATTTTCTCTTGCCCTGGGGGCATAGGACTTCCTGGGTTTTGGGCCTTCAGGCTCCAGGACTTAAACCCCTCCCTCTCTCTCCCCAGAAGTTCCCCTGGTTCTTAGGCCTTTGGACTGAGACTGAATTATACTACTGGCTTTCCTGGTTCTCAAGCTTACAGAAGCCATATCATGATTTATCTCATGCTCCATTATCATATGAGCCAATTCCTATAATAAATCTCCTCTTGTATATGTGTGTATGTCCTATTGTTTCTGTTTCTCTGGTGGATCTTGACTAATATATCAGGGCTGCTCAGAACTTTATTAAAATAGATTATAGCTAGAACCACAGAAAGCTTTCCTTCTCATACCTCACCAAGCAAACAAAAAATGTTTAAATATTCTTTTACTTGCTGTGCAGTGCTCAACATTGATTTTTACTAACACTGAAAGAATAGACTATGAAATTGAAGGGCATATAGGTCGTAGAAGGATACACATAACACAAACATCCTTGAAAAAAGCATCTGTCTGTCATTCTTGAAAAGGTTATGATTGGCTTTATACACATTGAAGCTCTCTGCTCTGTGCCCTTCTCAGACCAGGGTTCTGGCCTAGTTTCAAGCAGAAGCTCACTGAACATGGGGTTCTAAACCTATGGAGATTTACTTTGGGACAAGTAATTTCCTGCAACAGTCACAAGTCCCAGCTCAGGAATGGTCTTCCTGAAATCTAATGGTCTATAGTTGGACAGAGTTAGTAGGAGAGGGGTAAGAATAGAATCTATGAGCCAAAAACCCAGGCAGCTATTCAAGAAATACTTCACAATGAAGAATGTTTGAACCATGTGTGTATCAAATACCTGTTCTGAGCCATCCTGAATCTCCTGCATGAGCTCTACTTCCTGGTGATTCTGGTTTTACAGTTATGGGATGACAGAATAGTAATAGTGATGGGGCCGAAGCATTCAAGTACCATATGGACAAAGCTGACATTATCTTTTTATTAAGTTTTTTAAAAATTTATTTCTGAAAGAGAGAAAGAGAGAGACAGCGTGAGCAGGGGAGGGTCAGAATCTGAAACAGGCTCCAGGCTCTGAGCTGGCTGTCAGCACAGAGCCCGATGCTGGGCTCAAACCCATGAACTGTGAGATCATGACCTGATACGAAGTTGGATTCTTAACTGACTGTGCCACCCAGGCGCCCCTGACATTATCTTTTTGAAAAGTTTTATTAATATATGTTTATATACCCTAAAGCTTAAAGTACACAATTCAATGATTGTAAGTATATTTACAGAATTCTTTAATCATCACCATAATCTAATTTTAGAACAATTATGTCAATCCAGAAAGAAACCCCATACTCATAAAAGCCACTCTTTTCCTTGCCCCCACAATGTTCCCTGCTCCCCACCCTTGGCAACCACTAATCTATTTTTCATGTCTATTCTGGACCTTTGGTATAAATGGAATCATACAATATGTAATCTTTTGTGACAGCTTATTTTACTTAGCATGTTTTTTTGAGGTTCATTCATTTTAATGTATCACTACCTTATTCCTTAAAAAAATTTTTTTAATGATTATTTTTGATAGACAGAGTCTACAGCACAAGCAGGGGAAGGGCAGAGAGAGAGGAAGACACAGAATCCAAAGCAGGTTCCAGTCTTCAAGCTATCAGTACACAGCCTGATGCAGGGCTCGAACCCACGAACCATGAGATCATGACCTGAGCCAAAGTTGGATGCTTAATTGACTGAGCCATCCTGGTGTTCCTGGCTTATTCCCTTTCATTGCTGAATAATATTTCATAGTATGGATAGGCTACATTTTGTTTTTCCATCCTCCAGTTGATAGACACTTGGGTTACTTCCATTTATTGGTTATTATGAATAATGATACTAGGAACATTGGTGTACAAGTTTTTGCATATATTATGTTTTCATTTCCCTTAGGTTGATATCTAGGAGTGGAATTGCTGAGTTGTATGATAACTATACTTAGCATTTGCAGGAACTGCTAAGCTGTTTGCTAAAGTGACTATACCATTTTACATTCCTACCAGCCACATATGAGGATTCCAATTTCTTTATACCCTCTCTAACATTTGTTATTTTCTCTTTTATTATAACCATCTCAGTCTGTAGTATGAAGCATTATTTCATTGATTTGTATTCTTTAGGGACTAATGATATTGAGCTCTTTTCATATGCTTATTATCCATCTCTATACATTTTTAGACAAAATGTCTATTCCAATCCTTTGCCCATTTTTTAAATTGGATTGAATTGGGTTATTTGTATTTATATGATAGAGTTATAAATGTTCTTTACATATTCTAGATAAAAGTCTTTTATTGGATATATAATTTACAAATATTTTCACCAAGTTTGTGAGTTGTTTTTCAATTGGTTAATAATAACTTTTAGAAAGAGAGAGAGAGTCTAAATGAGGGAGAGGCAGAGGGAGAGAGAGAATCCCAAGGAGGCTCCATACCCAGCACAGATCCAGATGCGAGGCTTGATCCTACAACTGTGAGATCATGACCTGAGCCCAAATCAAGAATTGGACACTTAGGGGCGCCTGGGTGGCTCAGTCAGTTAAGCTTCTGACTTCAGCTCAGGTCATGATCTCACGGTTCATGAGTTCGAGCCCCACGTCGTGCTCTGTGCTGACAGCCAGCTCAGATCCTGGAGCCTGTTTCAGATTCTGTATCTCCCTCTCTCTCTGACCCTCCCCTGCTCATGCTGTCTCTCTCTCAGAAATAAATAAAACATTAAAAAATTTTTTTTAAAGAATTGGATGCTTAACCGACTGAGATACCCAAGACCTAGGCGCTCCCGACTTTTAACAGTTTTGCCCAAAATTGTGTTGAAGAATTCTTATAACTTTGCCACGTCACTGTTGTTGATTATGTTTGTTAGCTTCATCATTTTTCCTTGTTGTTAATAGTATTAAAATGCTTTCTGAAAAGTCTCAAAGGAAGGATGTCTGAATTTATGGTAAAAAATAGGAAAAAGAAAAAAAGGAAGAAGTAGGATACCTGTCATAGGCTTCCCAGAGGGTGCCGCAGAACTACTATAAGGATGAATGTCCAATGCTAGGCATGAAGGTGGTATAGGGACTATTCCAGAAAGTGAGGTCTAAGAAATAGAATCTCATGTGATAATACCAGTCAAAATTCCTACTCCTCTTGTAATTGGGCTGTACTGTTTGGTCAGAACTTCATGCTCAATATAGAACCTATTATTACATTTATTCTGAGGAAATGAGTGAGGAATCAGGGTCTTCCCTGAATATATATAGTTTCTTAGATATGGTGCTAGTAAATGTAATGTGCTCTCTCTAATCAATATACTCTAATAAAATTCTAAACATTGAGATTAGAGAATCTGGATAATTCAAAAGGAATTTCCCCAATAGCAGCAACCATGACTGAAAGGCCAAAAGATAGGTCCTAAATGGAGAGTTTAAAGAGTTGGAAGAAAAGAGGCAAAGGAATGAAAATAATCTTCTTAGATGCTTACTAAGAACTGAGTATTTTATGTAATTTGTTTTATTTCATTCATTCTGTGGAATTGGTATTATTACCATCATATTACATATGAAAAAAAAAAGTACTGAAGAGGTTAAGAAACTTACCTAAAAGTACGCAACTAATATTCTTGGAATCAAGATATAAAATTTAAGTTTTTGGGGGCGCCTGGGTGGCTCAGTCGGTTAAGCGTCCGACTTCAGCTCAGGTCATGATCTCACGGTTTGTGGGTTCGAGCCCCTCATCGGGCTCTGTACTGACAGCCAGCTCAGAGCCTGGAGCCTGTTTCAGATTCTGTGTCTCCCTCTCTCTCTGACCCTCTCCTGCTCATGCTGTCTTTCTCTCTCTCTCTCAGAAATAAAAAACATTTTTTAAAAATCCAAGTTTTTTATTTCAGAGTTATGTTCTTTCCACCATTATATTACCTCCTGAAGAAAACAGGCTTATTTTTCATTAGGTCTTCTAATTTAGTTGTCACGAGGCCTTCTCTGAACTAACTCAATGTGGCACTCACTTCCTTTATAAGCAGTCTCATTGACTCTTCCCTTCCCCTCTGTCATGAGACTCACTTCTACCCTTTTTTTCTTCTACAGAGGATGCAATCTCCTTCTCTAAAGCCAACCCTTATTCCTCTACTTTGGATCATTTTTTCCCAAAATGTAATTTGCAGATGAGCCACCTGAGGATCTTATAAAATGAAAATTCTGATTTGGTAGGCTTGAGATAGGACCTGAGCTTCTATGCTTCTAATAATCTCCCAAATTATAACCCTCTGTAAACCATACTCTGTGAAGCAATAGTTTAGACCCATCCCTTTATGTCTACTCTATTAGCTTTTCCTTTTCCCCTGAGGTGGCCAGCCTCCAAGATGCTCCCCAGTGAGTATCACATCTTGTGTCCACACCTTTGTGTAGCTCCTTTTCACACTGAGTAACATTGACAGTGTGACTTCTGAGGTTTGTTAATAAAAGCCATTGTGACTTCTACCTTGCTCTTTCCTTGGAAGAAGGAATAAGGTGAAGTCAGCTGCCATGTTGTGAGGACACTTAAGAAGACTTATGAAAAAGTCCAGATGGTCAAAACAAAGACTGTGGTGCTATTCATGTGAGTGAACCATCTTGGATAAACCATTCTCTGTCACTAGTAAAGCTTTCAGATGACTGCAACTCCAGCTGACATTTTGACTGCAGTCATATGAGCATTCTCAAGCTAGAACCATCCAGCTAAGAGGCTCCCAAATTCATGACCACAGAAACTCTGAGATAATAAATGTTGATTGTTAAGTTAAGCAGCTAGGTGTTAGGTTGCTATGTTTTAGAGAAATAAATAATAGACCTATTAACTTTCATGTCTACCTTCAAGCATGCAAAGATTTTATTTGGGGGGAAAAAACCAACACCAGGCCTCTTTTAGTTCCTATTTCATGCCCCTTTCTCCCTCACCAGAAAATTTCTCCTAATAGTGGTAAGTATTGGTTGACTCCATTTGATTTCTTTTTTTCCCCAACTATATTGAGATATAATTCACAAAATTCTTATATAGTTAGTGGACGTTGTTGTGATTTGCCATATCAGTGTAGAAGTATTTCCCCATCTAGTTAATTAACACATCACTCACCTCACATATTTATCTTTTTTGTGTGTGTATGAGAACCTTTTCTACTCTCTTAACAAGTTTTAATTATACAATACAGTGTTAATTATAGTCACCATGCTATACATTAGATTTGCAGAATGTATTTAACTTAGAGCTGAAAGTTTATTCCCTATTACCAACCTCTCTCTATTTCATTTACTCCTTAGACTCTGAAAACCACTTTTCTACTCTTTGTATCAGTTTGACGTTTTTCCTTTAAATTCCACACATAAGTGATATCATGAAGTATTTGTCTTTCTCTGTCTGGTTTATGTCACCTTAGCATAATGCCTCCAAGATCCATCTTGTCACAAAATGTAGGATTTCCTTGTTTCTTGTGGGTCAGTGATATTCCACTGAATGCATCACATCTTCTTTATTCATTCATCCACTGATGGACACATAGGTTGTTCCCATATCTTGGCTATTATGAATAATGCTGCAACAAACATGGGAATGCAGATATCTATTTGATATCTGGCTTTTCATTTCCTTTGGATATATATTCAGAAGTTGTATTGCTGAATCACATGATAGTTCTATTTTTAGCTTCTTGCGGAAGCTCCATATTGTTTTCTACAGTGGCTGCACCAATTTATACTCCTACAAATAATGCACAAGGGTTCCTTTTTCTCCACATTCTTTCCAAGACTTGTTATTGTCTGAATTTTTTAATAGTGGCCATTGATTTGGTTTTGATTTGTATTTCATTGATGATTAAAATGATGTTATGCATCTTTTCATATGTTTGTTGACAATCTGTATATCTTGTTTGGAGAAATGTTTATTCAATGTTCTTTGTCCATTTTATAATCTGGTTATTTGGGGGTTTTCATTGTCGAGGTGTAGGAATTCTTTATATACTCTGGATATTAACCCCTGATCATAAATGAGTTGAAAATATTTTTTACCATTCCATAGGTCGTCTTTTCACTCTGTAAATGATTTTCTTTGCTGAGCAGAAGTTTTTAAATCTGATGTAGGTCCATTTGTCTATTTTTGCCTTTGTTGCCTGCACTTTTGATGTCATATTCAAGAGATTGTGGCCAAATCCAGTATCATGAAGGTTTTCTCCTATGTTTTCTTCCAATAGTTTTATAATTTCAGGTCTTTATTTTATGCCTTTATTTATGTCTTTAATCCATTTTGAATTTATTTTTGTACATGGTATAAGGTAAGGGTCTAACTCTTATTTATGCAGACTTTCAATTCCCTCCTCTCAACTTCTTACCCTCTCCTTGCAAGGAACTGGAGTTTCATTATCTGAGCCTTTCTGTAAGAGTCAGCTGGCTTTTGTTTGCTTCTCTTGGCTACCACTACACAGAAGTTTCTTGGCTTTCCACCACCAATCCTTCCTTTGCCCCTTACTCCTTTACTATAGCTATTTCCCAGAATTCCATTTCTAGTATCATACTTTGTTTTCTCTTTACTCCTTTGGGGAGCAATTTATAGTTTCTAGTTTTGAATCCATTCACTCACATCATTTCTCTCAGTACCATATTTTCAGTCTATGTCTCTATCTACCATTAGAATAATTTACTTGGATACCTCATTCATTTGATAGCTTCAAGTTATATATGTCCTAACCTCAGTTTACCATCCCTTCTATAAAAGGTTTGCAATGTTAGCACCTTTATTTCAGTCACCCATTCTCATAAATTTGGAGTTTAAATTTACTCTTCTTTTTCAATTTCTTTATCTAATTGTAGTCAAGTTCCATATCTTTTCTCTTCAAAAGTTTTTTCTTTGTATTTCTAGTGCTGTCTTCCTTGTATAGGCTCTCATTATCTTGGCCCTAAATACTGTGGTAGCAACTGAGCTTGTTTTCCTTCCTCTATTTTCTCCTCATCTAGTCCATCTTATGCCTCTTTACTAGACTAATTGTTTAATTAGTATATCACTCCCATAATCAAAACCTCTTGTGGCAGCCTAAGGGCTCAACTTTATGTTTCTGGACATAGCAGTCAATGTCCTTCACTATCTGCTCCCAATCGTTGATATAGCTTGCTGTATTTCCTTGCTAGTTGCCAATAGGAAACTTGGCTCTTTGTGGAACATTTCATGCTCATTTACATGTGCATTTTCTTATGTTAGAAAGCTCTTCACCTATTGTTCTTCTAATCCAAATGTTTCACTCCATTCAAGTTCTGTTATTTCTACAAAGGTTTTCCTTACTCTTCAGTCCATAGTAATACCGTTTGTGAACACCTTTAACTCTTATCCTCTGTACCATATCCTTTATCCTCTGCACCATTTATTCTGCTCTCCGGAAATTTTGTTGTTGAATGAATGAATGAATGAATGAATATAATCTTGCACTGCTACTTATTCATTTCATATTTTTTGACATCTTTCTTCCATGTAGATTTTAGCTTTATGAAAGGAAAGAGCTCATTTAACTTTTTTTTTGCTTAATTCTTATCACCTAGCACAGTGTAATGCCCCAAATAGATGTAATTCTGGGAGCAAAAATTGTTTATTTATAGTGTGGGCTGATGGCCAGAAATCTGTACTTTTTTTTCAAAAAATTTTAATGTTTATTTATCCTTGAGAGAGTGAGAGAGACAGAGAATGAGCAGGGAAGGAGCAGAGCAAGAGAGGGACACAGAATCTGAAACAGGCTCCAGGCTCTGAGCTGTCAGCACAGAGTCCAAGGCGGGGCTCGAACGCATGAACTGTGAGATCATGACCTGAGCTGAAGTCGGACCCTTAACCAACTGAGCATGCGGGCGCCCCCAGAAATCTGTATTTCTAATAAGCCTTTCATTCTTCTCTCCATCTTACAGGATTTTGATGTACTGTTTGAAGACAGAGATCTTATCTACTTTCTTCATCATGTATCTTTAGTGCCTGGCATATAGTAGCTATTAGGTAATAGTTTTGAATTGGTTGTGCATTTGACTACAAACCAGATTTTGAAACCATGGTTAGGAGAAGGAACAAGAGACTAAATTAAAACTTCGAACTACATTTGATATAACAAATGTTGCATATATATTTGCATGTTGGGAAAATGCGTATGAAATGTTTTGAAAAGTTTAAAGCAATTCCAAAGTGTAAACTATTATTTTAAGGTGCTAAAATTTTCTTTTAAGTGTTATTTCTTTCTGTTGGGTAGCAAATTTGCTGTGTAAAAGATAAAAATAACCTTGTAAGCTTAATTTTTAGGTTTCTTTTTACTTATAAAGATAAGAAAAATCATCTTTTAGGGTAGTACAAATAGTAGACCTTTGTGTTGGAAGAGCACAGAAAGTTTAAGCTCCATTCACTTTAAACAAACTCACCATTTATTGATTTCATTATAAATGAGGAAACTGGGGGCTTAGACATATTTAAGGATTTACCTAAGGTGGAGATTCTCTCAAAGTGTTATCTACAGATAGCTCAGGCATTGTAATATTCTAGGAAGTTTGTTCAAAAGTATAGATTCCAGAGCTCTACCCATGACTTAGCAAATTAAAATCTTTAAAGGAATCTGCATCTTTATTTATTTTTTATTTAAAAAATTTTTAATGTTTATTTCTTTTGAGAAATGTAAAGAGACAGAGAGTGAACAAGGAGGAGGGGCAGAGAATCCAAAGCAGACTCCAGGTTCTGAGCAGTCAGCACAGAGCTCAACACGGGGCTTGAACCCATGAACTGTGAGATCATGACCCGAGCTGAAGTCAGACACCCATCTGACTGAGTCACACAGGCTTCCCAGAATCTGCATTTTTAGAGGCTTCTTGTATATCTGTGGCTTTTGGCATAGTGGTTCTCACATTCTAATGTTCACCTGAATTACCTAAGGATCTTATTAAACTACAAATTCAGATGCAGTATGGGAGATTTTTTATTCATAACAAATTTTCAAGTGATGCTGATGCTTCTTGTCCATGGATCACATTTTGAATATGAAAGATTCAGAGCAGCAGTTCTCAAGATGTGGTCCCAGAACCAGCATCATCATCATCTGGGAACTTGTTAGAAACACAACTTTTGGGCCCCAGTCCAGACCTACTGAATCAGAAACTCTAATACACGTGAAAATTTGAGAACACATTAAAATGTGAGAACCACGGATTTAAGAAATTTATTGAAAAGCTCTTGCCAGAGCCTACCAGATAGTCTGATTTAGTTATCCCTGGTTGAAGTCTGAACATTTTTAAAGCTCCCTAGTTGATTCTAATATGCATTCATGAAAATGTTGGCCTAAAGTGATACTTGTATTTTTAGCAGGACTCTTGCATGATGGTGACATCCTCTTTCCACACTCTCTGTGGTTCCTAAACACCAGCGCTTCAGAATACTGACATGTGCTGAGATGCTTCCTAAGTATCTCACCACAACTCGGTCCTTCACCTCCCAGTCAAGCCACACCAACACTCACCTCCCCCCGCCTCCCACACACACAGACAAAGAGTGGGAAGGGAGAGAAGAAAGGAATCATTTCATCTAGGGAGACTTTTAAAGATTCCAATTCCCAACCTGAGTTAGGGTATAGAAATTTGGACTTTCTTTAAAGTTCCCTAGCTTTCAAGCATCTTGTCTTCCATGACCATGTTTACCTTATACTCCTCCCTTTGTATAGGTTCAAATCACTTTTGCACTTGGGACACCTTTCAAACAGAAAAATGCAAAGGTTTGGGTTAGTTTGAATAAATCAATAAATAAGATAGCCTAAATTCTATAGTTGTTGAGTAGATTTTAAATCAAAGTATGACTTTTATATTCTCTTTTCTGTGGGGCAGAAGCTGAGCTGAGAATAGAAAGATATTTCTTCCTGCATCAGTGGATAGAGTTCAAGTCACACATTTATAGCTAATTGCTTATGAAAATGTAGTTTTATTTAATCTCCCATTTTTGGGAATGCCTCCTTTTTTAATAACCCTACCACTATCTTACTTTCCTCTGCAAAAAATATTACCTTTATCAAAGGACTCATAATGAATTGCTACTCTTATAGTAAAACTCCATAGACTGACAAGAAAGTGAGTAGAAGGTGGAAGCCTGGGAAAATGTGGAAGTTAATTTCTATATTACTTTCTATTGTTATCTTGTTTAATTCTTTCACCTTGAGCACTGGTGGGACCTGTGAATATGATAAAATAGTCACCCTTTTGATTACTTTGTTATATAGTACTCTGTCTCAGAAGAGAGAGAGAGAGAGAGAGAGAGAGTCTTGTTGACCTTGAAGAAGTTGTCAGGTTGTGGGAGAGCATGTGGCTAGAACTTGAGAGAGACTTCCAGGAGCTGAGAATAACATGTGGCTGACAACCTGCAACAAAACGGTAACCTCAGTCCTAAGCCACAAGGACTGAATAAGCCTAGAAGAGGACATCAAACTCTAGGTGGAAATGCAGCCCTGTTGACACCTTGCCTTCAGTTTTTCAAGAGGAAGAAAAAATGACACCAGATTAAAATTCAGATTTTCGTGAAGGAATAAAAAGTACCTAAATGGTAAGTTTGTGGACAAATAGAAAAAACTGTCCAATTTTTGAAATTGAATGCAAAATTACTTGTAATGTGGGATTTATAATGTTTGTAGATATAAAATGCAAAATGACAGTAGCACAAAGAGCAGGGAGATATACATTGTAAATTCTTACATTTTACATGAGGTGATACAATGTTAACTCTGAATAGACGCTGATAAATTTAGGGGGCATATTTTAACCCCTAGAGTAAATAACAAAGAGACACACACAGACAGAAATGTAAAAAAGATTAGCTAAAAATCTAAAAGAGGATTTTTCTCATTTTCTTCCTTTTCCTCTTCCACATCCTTTTCTTTCCCTTCCTAAATAATTTAGAACTAACGCCAACAGGTAGGGTCAAGGAAGGTAGGTGTCTATGCCAGAATTGGGAGAAATACAGTGGCCCAGAGTATGATATCAGAGCCCAGCTAGGTTGAGGAGGATTTCTACTTGGGGTTTGGGTAAGCAGGGTGTGGTCACCAGTATTCGAATATGCCTTGGTATTAGTTTCCTAGGGCAACTATAGCAAAGTGTCACAAGCTGTGTGTCTTAAAGTGACAGCTGAAGTCCAAAATAGAGGTTGGCAGAGTTGGTTCCCTCTGCCAGCTCTGAGGGAACAACTTTCCCTTACTACTTTCCTAACTTCCGATGGTTGCCAACAGTACTTGGGTTTCCTTGGTTTGTGGCAGCATAACTCCAATCTTTGACCCTGATTTCACATGGCCATCTTCTCTGTCTTTGTTTCTTCTGTTTCCAAGTCTCCCTCTTTTTCCTTGTATAAAGACACAAGTTATTGGAGTTAGGGCCTACCTAAAATTCAGGATGATTTCATCTTGAGATCCTTAATAAAATAATGAAATCCTATTTCCAAATAAGGCCACTTCCTGAGGTTCATGGTGGACATGATTTTTTTGGGAGTAATACTATTCAAATACTATTCAACCTGTAACATCTCTCAAGACTCCTACTCTTTAGTAATTTAACAGCCTTGTGAGATCCTGAGCAGAGAATCCATCTATGTCATGCCTGGATTTATGACCTACAGAAATAATGAGATAATAGATGAGTGTTCTTTTAAGCCACTAAGATTGTGGTAATTTGTTACTCCATAATAGAAAAAGAAAACAGAGAGTATCTGCAAAGGAAGGCTGCATATGTAAAGTATAGAAATGCTAGTGGGATGTAGAGGAATATATCCTCAAGGAAAGCATCCCAACTTGCGGTGGTGGAATTCAAGTGGAGGTAGGAGGGTGTTTACACAAAAGGGAGGCTCAGCACAGGGTATCATAGCCAAGGTGGGTGAAGGGGTGAAGGGGCATCAGTGTAGGACCGTGGCACTGGTGACTTGTCATAGCCTAACCAAAATGGAGAGGCATTGATATTAGCCGGAGGTAGTCCAGTGCAGAGTATTGGAATCTACACTGAATAAGGAGGGTGTCCACATGGAAAGCCAGATCAATTCTGGTCTTCAGAACCTGAGCTGGGTAAAGAATGTATCGTGTAAGAGGTGGCTCAGTGCTAGGTGAGAGAGCTCAAGGTTGGTGAGGACATCAGTGGAAAAGGAAAGCCCAGCGGAATTGTCAGAGAGCAAATGGAGTGAGGAAAGTGCTTTGATTGTGGTACTGCCTAGGGTGAGGTGTCAGAGTCAAGCGGATAGAGAACAGTATTCACATGGAAAAGCACACTACATGGGGTGCCAAAGCTAAGCACATTAAGGAAAGTGCGCATGTTGGGGAGAGAGTAACCTGATACTACATGTTGAAGCCCGAGTAGGTGATGAGGGCTTTCATGTGGTGAGAGCTGAGAACAGGGGGTTGGAACATGAATGGGATGAAAAGGGCATCCATATGAGTGTTGAGGGGTGTGGTAGCCCAGTGCTGAGTGTTGGAACCTAAGTGGGATAAACCAGAAATTTGTTCAGGGGATGAAGAGCAGTGGTGACAGATTAATTATATCAGAGAAATTGACTAAATAAGAAAATATTTTGAGTATAATGGAAACAATCAACAAAACTAAAAGGCAACTGACAGAATGAGAAAAGATATTTGTAAATTACATATTAGATAAAGGGTAAGTGTCCAAAATCTACAAAGAACTTACCAAACTCAACACCCAAAAACGAATAATCCAGTGGAGAAATGGGCAGGAGACATGAATAGACACTTTTCCAAAGAAGATACCCAGATGGCCAACAGACACATTAAAGGATGCTCAACATCACTCATCATTAGAGAAATACAAATCAAAACCACACTGAGATACTACACACACCGCTCAGAGTGGGTAAAATTAACAACTCAGGAAATAACAGATGCTGCTGAGGATGTAGAGAAACGAGAACCCTTTTGCACTGTTGGTGGGAATGCAAATTGGTGCAGCCACTCTGGAAAGCAGTGTGGAGGTTCCTCAAAAAATTAAAAATAGAACTATCCTATGACCCAGCAATAGCACTACTAGAAATTTATCCAAAGGATACAGAAGTGCTGACTCATAACCTCACTGTTTACAGCAGCGCTTTCAACAATAGCCAAATTATGAAAAGAGCCTAAATGTCCATCAGTTGATGAGGATATATAGAATGTGGTTTATACATGAGAGATCTTGAATGCCGAGAACAAACTGAGGGCTGATGGGATTGGCGGGGGGAGGTGGTGGGCATGGAGGAAGGCACTTGTGGGGATGAGCACTGGGTGTTATACGGAAACCAACTTGACAATAAACTTTTTTTAAAAATTAAAAAAATTTTAAAAAGTCCTCATTAAAAAAGAAAGAAGATGTGGTTTATATATACAATGGAATACTACATGGCAATGAGAAAGAATGAAACAATGCCATTTGCAGCAACACAGATGGAATATTATGCTAAGTGAATTAAGGCTATTATGCTAAGTGAAATAAGTAAGTCAGAGAAAGGCAGATATTTGTTTTTACTCATATGGGGGATTTGAGAAATTTAAGGGAAGACCCTGGGGGAAGGGAAGGGGAAAAATAGTTACAGAGAGGGAGGGAGACAAACCGTAAGAGACTCTTAAATACAAACTGAGAACAAAATGAGGGTTGATGGGGGAGGTGGGGGAGAAGTGAAAATGGGTGATGGGCATTGAGGAGGGCACTTGTTGGGATGAGCACTGTGTATTGTATGTAAGCAATGAATTATGGAAATCTACCCCCAAAAACAAGAGCACGCTGTATACACTGTATGTTAGCCAATTTGACAATAAATTATATATATAAATAAATGAAATAAAATAAAATGAAAACTAGTTTGTCTGATATAAGCATGGCTACTCCAGCTTCCTTTTGGTGACCACTAGCCTGATAGATAGTTCTCCATCCCCTTATTTCCAATCTGAAGGTGTCTTTAGGTCTAAATTGGGTTTCTTATAAATAGTATATAGATGGATCTTGTTTTCTTATCCATTTTGATACCTTATTTCTTTTGATCAGAGTATTTAGTGCATTGACATGTAGAGTGAATGTTGAAAGATACGAATTTACAGCCATTATGTTGCTTGTAGAGTTGGAGTTTCTGGTGGTCTCTGGTCCTTTCTAGTCTTTGTTCCTTTGGGTTTTTCTTTGTTTTGTTACTTCTTTTTTCCGTTCAGAGAGTCCTCCTTAAAATTTCTTGAAGGGCTGGTTTAGTGTCATGAGCTCCTTTAGTTTTCTTTGTCTGGGAATCTCTTTATCTTTCCTTCTATTTTGAATGACATCTTTGCTGGATAAAGAATTCCTGGTGCTATGGCCAGATCGCGATCTCCCCAAAATCCCAAGACCACCAAGGAGTCCGAGTCACGTATGCAAGAACAAAGGGCGTTTATTCGGGCTTAAGCTCGGGCTCCCACACCTCACCAATGCAGTGGATCCGTGCTGAGAGCCCCGAACAAAGGAGGAGTAGGGTTTTTATTAACTCTAGGGCGGGAAAGGGGTGATGGACAGGGACTACAACGTGATAGGACAAGGTGACGGCAGAGGTTGTTACGGTGCAGAGAGATTGGTGAGTTTAGAGCAAGGTGGGCCAGAATAGTGGCCGGAACGTCCGGTACCTCCCAACCTCCAGTGATTGGTTCGGACACAGGGATGGGCGGTGGCTCAAGCCTGCTGAGTCAGGCCTCAGAGACTTGGGTCTTCTAATCTCTGGGGCCTTCTGAAGCCTGTCATGGCGCTGGTTTGGTTCTTCACTGGCTGCATATTTTTCCAATTCAGTAGTTGAATATATCCTGCCACTCCGTTCTGGCCTGTCGAGTTTCTGTGGATAGTTCTGATGCAAACCTGATCTGTCCTCCCTTATACATTAAGGACTATTTTTCCTTGCTGCTTTCATAATTCTTTCCTTATCTGTGTATGTTATGAATTTGATTATGATATGCCTAGTTTATGGTCAGTTTTTGTTGATTCTAATGGGAGTTCTCTGTGCTTGGATTTGGATGTCTGTGTCTTTCCACAGTTTTCCACTATAATTTGCTCACCTTTTGAATCTCCTACCACCTTTTCTCTCTATCTCTTCATCTTCTGGGACTCCTATGATTAGGATGTTACCCTTTTAATAGGTTAATTCTTGTATGGTGCTCTTTTACCTTAGTTTCACTCTTTTCTTTCTGCTTCTTTCTTCTGCATAATTTTCTCTTCTTATCATTTTTTCTCTGCTCTGCTACATCCATTCTTGCCACCGTGGCATCCATTCAACATTGTATCTTGGTTATGGCATTTTTAACTTTGTTCTAGCTAGATTTGACTTCTTTTATCTCTAAAGAAAGGGATTCAATGCGTTTTACAACCCCAGCTAGTGTCTGTGGTTTTAAATTCTAGTTTAGACATCTTGTTTATAATCTGTATTGATTAAGCCCGTAGCTGTCATTTACTCCTGTTCTAACTTGGGGCGCTAATTTCTTCATATTAGAGGAGGAAAAAGAATTAGTTAAATAAAAATTAAAAAATTAAGAACAACACAAAAAATCAAATAAAGAAAGCTAGATCGTAAGTGTGTTTTGGTCTGGGTTTCAACAAAATTTGCTACAATGGAGAAAAAAGGGAAAGGAAAGAAAGAAAAGAAAAAAGGAAAAGTAAGAAAGGGTTTTAAAATTTTAAAAAGTGGGACACTAATGGGGAATGGCATTTGGCAGAAAAGTAGGGAGCTCTGTGCATTTTGCTTGCACCCGTATCTCAAACAGAGAAGGCCTGAAGTCATAGGACAAGTAGCCACAGGAGTTTGGGAAGAGAAAGAGACATAATACACTGGGAAGGAAATCTCATGAGTGCGGCTACCTCAAGAAACAAGCCAAAGTACATATGATGGAGTGTCCCAAATACTGCTACGAGTAGGGAAACAAAATAACCAAACGCTCAACAGAGAAACCAAGTGACACCATTTGAAGAACACTTCCGGAACAGACAGGCCCTGAACAGTCAAAGACCCCTCTTTAATACAGCAGAACTCGCAGGGGCACAGTGTAAAACAAGCTTTTAAAATTAACAAGAGATAAAAAGCTAAACAAAATGACGACACGGAAGAACTCTCCTCCAAAGAAATTCCAGGAGGAAATGACAACTAAAGAACTGCTCAAAACAGATATAAGCAAAATAACTGAACAAGCATTTAGAACAATAATAATAAAATTAATCTCTGGACTTTAAAAAGCATGGAAGACATCAGAGAAACTCTTGCTACAAACACTATGGAGCTTAAAACTAGTTGTGATCAATTAAAAAATGCTATAAATGAGATGCATAATAAAATGGAAGCCTCCAATGCAAGGATTGAAGAGGCAGAAAGGAGAATAAGTGATTTAGAAGACACAATTATAGAAAAAGAGGAAGCCAAGAAAAAGAGAGATAAACTGTTACAGGAACATGAAAGAAGAGTTTGAGAGCTCAGCGACACAATCAAACGGAACAATATCCATAACATAGGAATCCAAGAAGAGGAAGAGAGAGGGAAAGGTGCTGAAGGAGTCCTGAAACATATTATAGCAGAGAACTTCCCCAACCTGGGGAGGAAAGTAGATGTTGAAATCCAAGAGGCACAGAGTTCTCCCCTCAGATGTAACTTGAATCGATCTTCTGCACAACATATCATAGTGAAACTGGTAAAATATAAGGACAAAGAGAGAATTTTGAAAGCAGCTAGGGAGAAAAGGGTCCTAACATACAGAGGGGAACCTATCAGAGTGGTGACAGACCTATCTAATGAAACTTGGCAGGCCTGAAAGGAATGGCAGGAAATCTTCAATGTGATGAACAGAAAAAATATGCAGCCAAGAATCTTTATCCAGCAAACCTGTCATTCAGAATAGGAGAGATAAAAGTCTTTCCAAATAAACAAAAATTGAAAGAATTTGTCACCACTAAACCTACCCTTCAAGAAATCCTAAGGGGGACTCTCTGAGGGAAATGTTGCAAGGAATGCAAGATACCTGAGACACCACCACAAACATGAATCCCACAAATGACACAATGGCTCTAAACCCATACATTTCAATAATAACACTGAATATAAATGAGCTGTATGCTCCAGTCAAAAGACATTGGATAGTAGAATGGATTAAAAAACAAAATCTATCTATTTGCTGTCTACAAGACACTCATTTTAGACGGGAGGACACTTTCAGATGAAAAGTAAGGGGATGGAGATATACCTATCATGCTACTGGAAGTAAAAAAAACCTGGAGTAGCTATACTTATATCAGACAAACTGGACTTTAAAGTAAATACAGTAACAAGGGATGAAGAAGGGCAATATAATAATTAAAGGGTCTAATTATCAGGAAGAACTAACAATTATAAATATCTAACCACCAAATATGGAAGAACCTAAATACATAAAAAAATCACCAACAGAAACACTCTTATCGATAAGAACATGCTAATAGCAGGGGACTTTAAACTCCACTTACAGCAATGGATAGATCTACTAGACAGAAAATCAATAAAGACACAATGGACTTAAATGACACATTGGACCAGATGGATTTGACAGATATTTATATTTAGATATATATATTTAGAACTCTACATCCCGAGGTTATGGAATTCACATTCTTCTCAAGTGTGCATGGCACATTCTCCAAGACAGATCACATACTGGGACATAAAGCAGCCCTCATTAAATATAAAAGAACTGAGATCATACCATGCACACTTTCAGATCACAATGCTATGAAACTCGAAATCAATCACAGGAAGAAGTCTGGAAAACCGCCAAAAACATGAAGGTTAAAAAACACCCTACAAAAGAATGAATGGGCCAATCAGGCAATTAGAGAAGAAATTAAAAAATATATGGAAACCAATGAAAATGAAAACACAACAATCCAAACCCTATGGGATGCGGCAAAGGCAGTCCTAAGAGAAAAGTCCATTGCACTCCAGGCCTATTTCAAGAAATTAGAAAAAGTGCAAGTGCAAAATCTAACAGCTACTAGAGGGAGAGCAATAAGAGCACCCCAAACCCAGTAGGAGAAGAGAAATAGTAAATCAGAGTGAAAAAAAAAACCAATATAAAAACCAAAGAAACAGTTGAACATATCAATGAAACCACGAGTTAGTTTTTGAAAAAATAAACAAAATTTACAAACCTTTAGCCAGGCTTCTCAAAAAGGAGAGAGAGAACTCAAATAGACAAAATCATAAATGAAAATGGACTTATTACAACTAGCTCCTCATAAATACAAGCAATTATCAGGGAACACTGTGAAGAACTATATGCCAACAAATTGGACAACTTAGAAGAAATGGACAAATTCCTAAACACACACTACCAAGATTCACATGGGAAGAGATAGAAAACCTGAACAGACTCATAAGTAGTGAAGAAATCGAATCAGTTATCAAAAATTTACCAACAAGTAACAGCCCTGGCCCAAATGGCTTCCCTGGCGAATTCTTCCAGACACTTAAAACAGAATTAATACCCATTCTTCTCAAGCTATTCCAAAAAATAGAAATCGAAGGAAAACTTCCAGACTCATTTTATGAAGCCAGCATCACTTTGATTCCCAAGCCAGACAGAGACCCAGCAAAAAGAGAGAATGACAGGCCAATATCCTTGATTAATACAGATGCAAAAATCCTCAACAAGATACTTGCAAATCAAATCCAACAGCACATAAAAAGAATTATCCTCCAAGATCAAGTGGGATTCATTCGTGAGTTACAGGGCTGGTTCAATATTCGCAAATCAATCAATGTGATACATCACAGCAACGAAAGAAAAGATAAAAACCATATGATCCTGTCGATAGATGCAGAAAAAGCATTTGACAAAATACATCATCCCTTCTTAATAAAGACCCTAGAGGAAGTCAGGATAGAAGGAACTTACTTAAACACCATAAAAGCCATCTATGAGAAGCCCTCAGCTAACATCATCCTCAACGGGGAAAAACTAAGAGCTTTCCCCCTGAGATCCGGAACAAACAGGGATGTCCACTCTCACCACTGTTGTTTAACATAGTGCTGGAAGCCCTATCATCAGCCATCAGACAACAAAAGGAAATAAAAGGCATCAGAATTGGCAAAGAAGTCAAACTCTCACTTTTGGCAGACAATATGATACTCAGCAGAGAAAACCCGACAGACTCCACCAGAAACCTTCTAGAGCTGATCCATGAATTCAGCAAAGTTGCAGGGTACAAAATCAATGTACAGAAATCGGTTGCGTTTTTGTACAACAACAATGAAGCAAGAGAAAGCGAAATCAAGAAACTGATCCCATTTACAATTGCACAAAATAACATAAAATACCTAAGAATAAAACTAACCAAGGATATAGAGATCTGTATGATGGCAACTATAGTAAACTTATGAAGGAAACTGAAGAAGACACAAAGAAATGGAAAAACATTCTATGCTCATGGATCGGAAGAATAAATATTATTAAAATGTCAATGCTACTCAAAGCAACCTACACATTCAACGCAATCCCAATCAAAATTGCACCAGCATTCTTCTCAAAACTAAAACAAACTATCCTAAAATCTGTATGGAACCACAAAAGACCCTAAATAGCCAAAGTCATATTGAAGAAGAAAACCAAAATGAGAGGCATCACCATCCCAGACTTTAGCCTCTACTACAAAGCTGTCATCATCAAGACAGTATGGTATTGGCACAAAAACAGACACATAGACCAATGGAATAGAATAGAGAACTCAGACTTGGACCCAAAAGTATACAGCCAACTAATCTTTGACAAAATGGGAAAGAGTATCCAATGGAAAAAAGACAGCCTCTTTAACAGATGGTGCTGGAGAACTGGACAGCAACATGCAGAAGAATGAAACTAGATCATTTTCTTACACCGTACACAAAAATAAACTCAAAATGGATAAAGGACCTGATTGTGAGACATGAAACCATCAAAACCCTAGAGGAGAAAGCAGGAAACAACCTCCTTGACCTCAACCGCAGCAATTTCTTACTTGACACATCCCCAAAAGCAAGGGAATCAAGAGCAAAAATAAACTATTGGGACCTCATCAACATTAAAAGCTTCTGCATGGCAATGGAAACAATCCATAAAACTAATAGGCAACCGACAGAATGAGAAAAGATAGTTGCAAATGACATATCAGATAAAGGGCTAGTATCCAAAATCGATAAGGAAATCATCAAACTCCACACCTGAAAAACAAACAATCCAATGAAGAGATGGGCAGAAGATATGAACAGACACTTCTCCAAACAGGACATCCAGATGGCCAACAGACACATGAAATGATGCTCAGCGTCCCGCTTCATCAAGGAAATACAAATCAAAACCACAATGAAATACCACCTCACGCCAGTCAGAGTGGCTAAAATGAGTAAATCAGAGGACTCTAGATGCTGGCAAGGATGTGGAGAAACGGGCACCCTCCTACACTGTTGGTGGGAATGTAAACGGGTGCAGCCCCTCTGGAAAATGGTGTGGAGGTTCCTCAGAAAGTTAACAGTAGAACTCCCCTATGACCCAGCAATAGCACTGCTAGGAATTTACCCAAGGGTTATAGGAATGCTGATGCATAGGGGCACATGTACCCCAATATTCATAGCAGCACTCTCAACAATAGCCAAAACATGGAAAGAGCCTAAGTGTCCATCAATGGATGAATGGATCAAGAAGATGCGGTTTATCTATACAATGGAATACTACATGGCAATGAGAAAGAATGAAATCTGGTCATGTGTAGCAATATAGATGGAACTTGAGGGTGGTATGTTGAACGAAATAAGTTAGGCAGAGAAGAACAGAGACAATATGTTTTCACGTATAGAAGGATTAAGCCGAACTTAACGGAGGACCATGGGTGAGAAGAAGGAAAAAACAGTTGGGGAGAGGGAGGGAGGCAAACCATGAGAAACTCTTGAATGCCGAGGATAAACTGAGGGCAGATGGGGGAGGGGGGAGGGGACAGGTGGTGATGAGCATGGAGGAGAGCACTTATGGGGATGAGCACTGGGTGTTATATGGAAACCAACTTAACAATAAACTATTAAAAAAAAGAAATAAGTATGCAAAAATTGAAGGGATTACAATAAAATGTTAACAAAAGTTAACTCTAAAAATGTTTATAATAGTGTATATAATAAAATAGAATAAAATGAAATGACGAAAGTGAAGTAGAATAAAAAGATTTATAAAAAATAAAGAAAACATAGTAAAAAGATTTTGAAAACTTATAAAAGAAAATAAAAATAAAATATTCTTTTTCTCTATCAAGAAAAAGAAAAGACATGAAGAAAAGTATTTAAACAAAGACACAAAAGCAAAACAAACAGAACAAAACAAATAATAAGTAACAAGAAAGAAACTAATAAACAAATCCAAATAGGTCTGCCAGTAAACAGTATGTAGTTACATCTAATTTCCCCTAGAACTCAAAGTTTGAAGCACTCTATGGTCCGTACACGAAGCAGGCCAAGTGACTTGTGCTGTACCTCTAGTGAGATGAGCTTGGAGAGCACAGTTGGGTTGAATTTGGTGTAATGGCTCCATTCTCCACCTGGTGGTAGTGCATTGCTTACTGGGATGGGTCTGTCTGGCATGTGTTCGCGTGTCTGTGTGTGCATGGGAGGGGTGGTAATGGCTTCATGCAGCTTCCTAGTCCTTGGCACAGGAAATTTGTGCTCTCACCAACCTGCACTCAAGCACCCTTCCTTTGTCTCAGGATTCCATCCATTCTCTGCTTCTACCTTGTCAATGTCCAAGCCATCAGCCTGTTGCACTTCCCTTCCTATTTTCATCTTGATGGGGCTGTATTTCCAAACCCCTTACTTCAAAGAACCTTGTGGCTTGGACCCACAACGGCTGGGTCCCGGTTTGCCCCAGGTTACGTTCATGGGGTTATGCAGCAGCAGAGGTTCAGAGATTATGACAAATCACAACACACAGCAAGCTCCAGGTTTCACCACACTCTGGCACCTTTGTCCCAATACCAGCAAAAATGGCAGCTCTCCAGTATCCACTGGGACCTTTGCCTGTGGGGAGGCCATACGGCATCTACCAAATGCACTCCAAGCAGGGGAACTGCTTCTCCTTGTGTAGCCCACAGACCCCTTGTACCTCACTACCTGCTTCTCAGGATTCAATCCTCACCAGAGCACTGCCAGGTTTTGAGCTCCAGAATTTGATTCTGTGCTCTACCGTTTATAGAATTCTAATGGTATTGAAACTTTCTTCTTTCTCCCTGTCAACGGTCTTAGTAAATAGATTTCTTGTTCAGTCCCTTGTGAGTGTTTCCACTCTTTCTCTCCAGCTACTTTCAGGGGGAGTGCTTTTCCTGCATGAGCCCAATGTGCTGCACTCTTCCTCTTCCTCTTTCTCTTTCTCTCTCTCTCTTTCTCTTTCTCTTTCTCTTTCTCTTTCTCTTTCTCTCTCTTTCTGCAAAAACAGCTCCCTGCTCTCTGCTTCTTTTTCTCCCGCAGTTCACCTCGCTGCACTGTATACTTGCTGAGTTCTGCGGTTCAAGTTATGTATATTATTGTGTTAATTATCAGATCAATTTTCTAGGTGTGCAAAATGGTCTGGTATTGATCTAACTGCATTTCAGGGAAGAGAGAGGCTGAGAATTTCTATGCTGCTTCACCATCTTGGAACTCTTCCCTCATAAAATACTTATTAAACAAAACAAAAAAGGTAACTTTTCTGGTAGAAGCCTCTAGACAGCACCTTAAATCAAATGATCAAAAAGAAAGTCATTATTAATGGGTCAGATTGAATTCCAAATTAATTGAGATGTGTTACAGCATTTCTTCCTTAATATTCCTGCCCAAATGACATAACTTAGATCTAATTATGACAAGATATCAAATTAAGGAACATCCTACAAAATAAATGACCTATAATCTTCAAAAGAGTAAAGGTCAATAAAGTTAGGAAAGACTGAAGAACAATTCTACCTTGAAGAAGGCCAAAAGACATGACAACTAAAGGCAACACAGGGGCGCTTGAGTGGCTCTTAGTTGGTTAATTCTGATTTTGGCTCAGGTCATGATCTCATGGTATTTGAGTTCAAGCCCCATGTCCATACTGACATCTCAGAGCCTGGAGCCTGTTTCAGATTCTGTGTCTCCCTCTCTCTGCCATTTCCCTTCTCATGCTCTCTCTCTGTTTCTCAAAAATAAATAAACTTTAAAAAAATTTAAAGGCAACACAAAATTCTAATATGGATTCTTTTTCTATAAAAAACATTCTGGGAACAACAGGAAAAATTTGATTGGGATCTGAGAATTAGGTGGTAGTCTATGTCAATTTTAGTTCTCTGATCTTTGTATTGTGGTTATGAAGGAAAATATCATTCTTCGTTGAAATTATAAACTAGTCTACTCATGGCTAGTAGATACCCTTCATGGGTATCATGTAGGCAACTTACTCTGATATTGTTCGATAAAAACTATTGTATACTACTTTCAACTTTCATTTAAGCCTAAGATTTTGTTTTTTAAATTAGAAACTCTGTAGTCTAGCTAGTCTACTCATATCTTAATAACAGCTCCACCATTTATAAGCCAAATTTTATGTATCACAGTTTCTTATCTATAAGAGAGTGAAATGTATGCCTACCTCATAGGTTACAAGATTAAACGAGATAATACAAGTAAGACCATGCAAAAAATATTCAAAGAATTATAATGGATTAACAAATATTCAACTATTAAAAAAATTAGGGAGGAAAGAACAGGTAAAGAAAAGAAAAGATAGCGTAAATTTTAAACACTTTGCAAAATGGTAGACCCATTTTATAGAACCCAGAGATATCAAATATAAATGAATTAAACATTCCAGTTAAAAAGTAGAGATTGCCAGACTTATTGGAGAGCCCAACTGTATGTTAAAAAGTAGAGATTGCCAGACTTATTGGAGAGCCCAATTGTATGTGTCTAAAGGAAACTAATTTTAAATAAAAGACACAAATAAATTGAAAGTAAATGGATAGAAAAAATATACCAAGTAAGTAAGCTTCACAAAAATGGTGTGGCTGTATTAATATCACACAATTAGACTTCAAGACAAAGCATACAATCCCAAATAAAAAGAACCTTATTGGAAATATATAATAGTTATTAAGTAGACATAATAATCACAGATGTATATGCATCTGACACTGGAGCTTCAAAATATATGAAGCAAAATTTGAAAGAACTGAGGGGAGAAATAGACAAATCTATAGTCAGTTGAAGATTTTTATCCTTCTTCTTGGTAACTGGTAGAACTGGACAAAAATTACTAAGGACAAAGAAGATTTGACCTGATTGATAGTTCTTCAAATCTGTACCCAACGCTTGAAAAAGTTACATTTGTTTCTTCCAGATAGTCTACCAGCTGGGGCATGAAACAAGAATCAACTTCAAAAGATTGAATCTTACAGAGTATATTCTCTGACCACAACAACTTTGAAATTAGTAACAATATGATGTCTAGAAAAGCCCTAAATATTTAGAAATTAAACCATACTACACTGTACATTAACTAATTTGAATTTAAATTAAATCAACAACAAAACAAAATATTATAACTCCAAATAGCCCACAGAAAGGTCGAAGAAAGAGCACAAGTGAAAACTAAAAATCATCCAACCACTTTGCAAAACTTTTTGGTGGTTACTTATATACACATATACTATTTATTTTTACACATATACTGTTCTATAGCCCAGTAATTCCAATCCTAAGATTTTTGTCCTAGAGAAATGTCAATAATTTGTCTATAAAACAAGATATACAAGAGTATTAATAGAAGCTTTATTCCAAACTGGAAACAACCCAAATGTTCATAAACCTGAGACAGGAGGGAAAAAAATTAGTATATTCACACCATGAATACTACTCAGCAATGAAAAAGAATGAACTACTGATACACATAAAATGGAAAAATCTCAAAAACATTATGTAAGCTTAAAAAGTCAAACAGTAGGGTAATGTATTTTTCTATGTACATGACATTGAACAACAGACAAAACTAATCTATGGTGATAGAAATCAGAAAAATGGTTCCCTAGTGGACCAGAGGGGGTGTCTAGGGAATTTTCTGAGGTGATAGAAACGTTCTATGTCTTGATTGTGGCATTGTAATACAGGTATATTCACTTGTCAAAACTCAAAAATGTATACTTAGATGTATGTGTCTCACTGTGTGTAACTTTTAACTCATTTTTAAGAAGATATTTTTCCATATATTCTTAAAATTCATGTTCTACTGAGATAATCAATCATGAATAAGATAAGTGATATCCTTAAAGTACAAATATGTTGCTTCTGGAATTAAAAGAATAATGTAAATATTAGTAAAACCACCTCAGTGAATAGAGGTAGAAGAGGATCTCACAGAGCATGTATCATTTGAGTTGGATCTTGAAGGGTGTGTAGGAGTTTGCAGGTGAATGGTAGGAGGTCATTCTATGCAGACAGAATGCATTGTACAAAGGCACATGACCTTGACTATGGAATGTAAGCTAAAGATGGAAAGGAGGAGTTCAGGGACAAGTTGTAATGGGTGTTTTGCAGTAAGTTGAGGCATTGAGCTTCCACAACACAAACCGATGGAGGTTTTTAAGCAATGGAAGATATGATTAATGTATCTGTTAGTAGTATGTAGGATATCCTGGAATAGGAAGAAATTGATGCCTATTTCTTGGACTCTCGATGCCTTTTGAATGAAACTGCCCTGATATATAGCCTGCTTGAGTGTGTATTTTTGTTATCTGTCAAATGATGATCAGGACTGTCCACTGAATGACCTTAAAGGTTTTCTCTGGGTTTCCTGGCAATGCAGGGTTACCTGTAACTACTGCTTCCCCATAGAGGTAGTATGTAAACATAGCCTCATTTCTGACAGGGTACCCAAAGGCTATCAGCTTGGGAGGGCAACTTCCCAAAGCAACTGGTGCCCAATTCCAGACTGTTTCTCCCTTATTTACAAGGACACTACCATACTTTCCCTATAAAAAGGAACAGTAATTTGGGGGTACGGCCCCACTTTCAAAGCACAAAAATGGTGCATCAAAATAGCCCAAATATATCTCTCTCAGGATGAGCCCTTGCTGGTGTGTTTCAGAAGGCTTTTTGTCCAATAATACTTCAAACTCTACACACTTTATTGAACCATGGGTAGTCAACCCATACACCATTCACTAACTGGCAATTTATAGCTTAGAGTAACAAGAGGATTTGCATCAGTAACATTCTTCCTTTTGGGGACATAAAATAGAGAGTACTAAAAGGTACCTGGCCATTTAGAGCAGGAGCAGTTGCTGGAAGAGTGTCAAAAAATGAGTGTCAAAAAGTGCAAACTCAAGCCATGAGGGAGCTTAAAGAAGGAGAATGGGTCAATATACCCAGAGAAAGGAGACCTCAGAAAAGGGAAGTAAGAGTACTCAGCCTCCACATCTGACTTAGGTTTTTTGGGGGGTGTTACATGGAGGAGTTCCAAATTAACTTTCAGATTCCATAAATTATTTCTATCATTCTTCCAGTAGCCTATTTCCTTGGACATTTTCTTTTAAGTTACATGAGTGGATTTTTGTTGTTTACTCTTTTTAAGCCTTTACAATGATATTGTAGCTATTGTTTTGGGGTTCCTGAAAAGCTTTCCACCACCCTTACCTTGTAGTAAAAGACTCTGATCCCTGGCCACAGGGAAGAAAGGTGGACATGTCCAATAGGCTTTTGGAAATATAAGACTGAAAATGGAATGAGAGTTTGGGCTGGAAAGAGATCACCATCATATAAATAAAAACAAGGAAGTAATTTTTTATTTTAAGTTTTTATTTTATTTTATATTTTATTGTCAAGTTGGTTTCCATATAACACCCAGTCTCATTCCAACAAGTGCCCTCCTCCATGAGCATCAACCATTTTCCCCTCTCCTACACCCCCATCAGCCCTCAGTTTGTACTCTGTATTTAAGAATCTCTTATGGTTTGCCTCCCTCCTTCTCCTTAACTGTTTTTTCCCTTCCCCTCCCCCATGGTCCTCTGTTAAGTTTCTCCTGTTCCACATATGAGTGAAACATGATATCTGTCCTTCTCTGTCTGACTTAATTCACTTAGAATAATACCCTAGAGTTCCATCCATGATGCTACAAATGGCCAGATTTCATTCTTTCTCATTGCCATGTAGTATTCCATTGTACATATAGATAACATCTTCTTGATCAATTCATCAGTTGATGGACATTTAAGCTCTTTCCATGATTTGGCGATTGTTGAAAGTGCTCCTATGAACATTGGGGTCCATGTGCCCCTATGCATCAGTAGTCCTGTATACCTATTCCTAGCAGTGCTATTGCTGGATCAGAGGGAAGTTCTATTGTTAATTTTTTGAGGAACTTCCACAGTGTTTTCCAGAGGGGCTGCAGCAGTTTACGTTCCCACCAAAAGTGTAGGAGGGTGCTCGTTTCTCAACATCTTCGCCAGCATCTATAGTCTCCTGATTTGTTCATTTTAGCCACTTTGACCAGCGTGAGGTGGTATCTCAGTGTGGTTTTAATTTGTATCGCCCTGATGATGAGGGACGCTGAACATCATTTCATATGTCTGTTGGCCATCTGGATGTCCTCTTTGGAGAAGTGTCTGTTCATATCTTCTGCCCATTTCTTCACTGGATTATTAGTTTTTTGTGTGTGGAGTTTGGTGAGTTCCTTATAGATTTTGGATACTAGCCCTTTATCCGATGTCATTTGCAACCATCTTTTCCCATTCTGTCGGTTGCTTATTAGTTTTATTGATTGTTCCCTTTGCCATGCAGAAGCTTTTAATGTTGATGAGGTCCCAATAGTTCATTTTTGCTCTTGATTCCCTTGCTTTTGGGGATGTGTCAAGTAAGAAATTGCTGCGGTTGAGGTCAAGGAGGTTGTTTCCTGCTTTCTCCTCTAGGGTTTTGATGGTTTCCTGTCTCCCATTCAGGTCCTTCATCCATTTTGAGTTCATTTTTGTGTCTGGTATAAGAAAGCGGTCTAGTTTCATTCTTCTGCATGTTGCTGTTCAGTTCTCCCAGCACCATCTGTTAAAGAAGCTGTCTTTTTTACAATGAGATAGTCTTTCCTGCTTTGTCAAAGATTAATTGGCCATACATTTGTGGGTCCAATTCTGGGTTCTCTATTCTATTCCATTGGTCTATGTGTCTGTTTTTGTGCCAATACCATACTGTCTTGATGATGACAGCTTTGTAGTAGAGGCTAAAGTCTGGGATGGTGATGCCCCTCATTTTGGTTTTCTTCTTCAATATGACTTTGGCTATTTGTGGTCTTTTGTGGTTCCATACAAATTTTAGGATAGTTTGTTCTAGTTTTGAGAAGAATGCTGGTGCAATTTTGATTGGTATGGCATTGAATGTGTAGATTGCTTTAAGTAGCATTGACATTTTAATAATATTTATTCTTCCGATCCATGAGCATAGAATGTTTTTCCGTTTCTTTGTGTCTTCTTCAGTTTCCTTCATAAGTTTTCTATTGTTCTAATCATACAGACCTTTTACCTCTTTGGTTAGTTTATTCCTAGATATTTTATGATTTTTGAGCAAGTGTGAATGGGATCAGTTTCTTGATTTCTCTTTCTGTTGCTTCATTATTGGTGTATAAAAATGCAACCTATTTCTGTACGTTGGTTTTGTACCCTGAGACTTTTCAGAATTCATGGATCAGTTCTAGTAGGCTTCTGGTGGAGTCTGTCCCATTTTCCACGTAGATTTTCATGTTTGCGAAAAGTGAAAGTTTGACTTCATCTTTGCCAATTCTGATACCTTTTATTTCCTTTTGTTGTCTGATGGCTGATGCTAGGACTTCCAGCACTATGTTAAACAACAGTGATGAGAGTGGACATCCCTGTCATGTTCCTGATATCAGGGGGAAAGCTCTCAGATTTTCCCTATTGAGGATGATATTAGCTGTGGGCTTTTCATAAATGGCTTTCATGATGTTTAAGTAAGTTCTTGTATCTCGGCTTTCTTGAGGGTTTTCATTAAGAAAGGATGCTATAGTGTTGTTGGAAACCAACTTGTAAATAAACTATAAAAAAAAAGAAAAAAAGAAAGGATGCTATATTTTGTCAGCTGCTTTTTCTGCATCTATTGACAAGATCATATGGTTTTTATGGGGTTTTTTTTGTTAATGTGATGTATCACATTGATTGATTTGAGAATATGGACCCATCCTTGTAACCCAGGAATGAATCCCACTTGATTATGGTGAATAATTCTTTCTATATACTGTTGAATTCGATCAGCTAGTATCTTATCGAGGACATTTCCAACCATATTCGTCAGGGATATTGGCCTGTAGTTCTTTTTTTTGCTGGGTGTCTGGCTTAGGAATCGAAGTGATGTTGGCGTCATAGAATGAATTGAGAAGCTTTCTTTCCATTTCTATTTTTTGGAACAACTTGAGAAGAATGGGTATTAACTCTGATTTAAATGTCGGGTAGAATTCCCCAGGGAAGCCATCTGACCCAAGGCTCTTATTTGTTTGGAGATTTTTGATAACTGATTCAATTTCTTCACTAGTTATAGTTGTCTTCAGATTTTTTATCTCTTCCCGCTTGAATTTTGGAGTGTGTGTGTTTAGGAATTTGTCCATTTTTTTCTAGGTTGTCCAGTTTGTTGGCATATAATTTTTCATAGTATTCCTTGATAATCACTTGTATTTCTGAGGGACTGGTTTTAATAAATCCATTTCCATTTGTGATTTCGTCTATTTGAGTGCTCTCTCTTTTCTTTTTGAGAAGCCTGGCTAGAGGTTTATCAATTTTGTTTATTTTTTCAGAAACCCAACTCTTGGTTTTGTTGATCTGTTCTACTGGGTTTTTTGGATTCTATATTGTTTATTTCTGCCCTGATTTTTATTCTTTCTCTTCTTCTCCTGGGTTTGGGGTGCTCTTGTTGCTCTGCTTCTAGATCCTTTAGGTGTGCTGTTAGATTTTGTATTTGTGCTTTTTCTAGTTTCTTGAAATAGGCCTGGAGTGCATGTACTTCCCTCTTAGGACTGCCTTTGCTGCATCCCATAAAGTTTGGATTGTTGTACTTTCATTTTAATTTCTTTCCATATATTTTTAAATTTCTTCTCTAATTGCCTGATTGGCCCATTCGTTCTTTAGTAGGGTATTCTTTAACCTCTATGTTTTTGGAGGTTTTCCAGACTTATTTTTCTGTGGTTGATTTCAAGTTTCATAGCATTGTGATCTGAAAGTGTGCCTGGTATGATCTCAATTTTTTCTTGTATTTATTGAGGGCTGCTTTTTGACCCTGAATGTGATCTATCTTAGAGAATGTGCCATGTGCACTCAAGAAGAAAGTGAATTCCATAGCTTCAGGATGTAGAGTTCTAAATATAACTGTCAAGTGCATCTGGTCCAATGTGTTATTCAGGTCCATTGTTTATGCCTAGTTGATCTATCAATTGCTGTAAGTGGAATATTAAAATCCTCTGCAATTAGCACAATCTTATCAATAAGATTGCTTATGTTTGTTATTGTTTTATGTATTTGAGTGCTCCCATATTCAGTGCATAAACATTTATAATTGTTAGCTCTTCCTGATGGATAGATCCTGTAATTATTATATAATGCCCTTCGTCATTGCTTGTTACGATCTTAACTTTAAACTCCAGTTTGTTTGATGCAAAAATGGCTGCTCCAGCTTTCTTTTGACTTCCAGGAGCATGATAGATATTTCTCCATCACCTTACCTTAAATCTGAAGGTGTCCTCAGGTCTAAAATGAGTTTCTTTTAGACAGCAAATAGATGGATCTTATTGTTTTATCCATTCTGGTACCCTATGTCTTTTGATTGGAGCATTTAGTCCATTTACATTCAGTGTTATTATTGAAAAATATGGGTTTAGGGACATTTAGTTCTCTGTAGGATTCATTCTTGTAGTGGTGTCTCTGGTACTTTGTGCTCCTTGAAACAATTCCCTCACAGTGTTCCCCTTAGGATTTCTTGTAGGGCTGGTTCAGTGGTGATGAATTCCTTCAATTTTTGTTAGTTTGGGAAAATCTTTATCTCTCCTTCTATTCTGAATGACATGCTTGATGGATAAAGGATTCTTGGCTGCATTTTTTTTCTGTTCATCACATTGAAGATTTCCTGCCATACCTTTCTGGCCTGCCAAGTTTCAGTAGATAGGTCTGTTACTGCTCTGATGTGTCTCTCTTTGTATGTTACGGCCCTTTTATCCCTAGCTGCTTTCAGAATTCTCTCTTTATCCTTATATTTTGCCAGTTTTACTATATATGTTGTGCAGAAGATCGATTCAAGTTATGTCTGAGGGGAGTTCGGAGTTCTCTGTGCTTCTTGGCACATTGAAATCAATGTCTGTTTCCTTCCCCAGATTGGGGAAGTTCTTGGCTATAATTTGTCTGAGTACCCCTTCAGCCCCTTTCTCTCTCTTCTTCTTCTTTTGGAATTCCTATGTTATGAATATTGTTCTGTTTGTCTCACTCGGTTCTCGAATTCTCCTTTTGTGCCACTGATCAGTTTATCTCTCTTTTTCTTCATTTCCTCTTTTTCTATAATTGTGTCTTCTAATACACCTATCTCCTCTCTGCCTCTTCAATCTGTGCATTGATTGCCTCCATTTTATTATGCACCTCATTTATAGCCTTTTTTAATTCATCAAAACTATTTTTAAGGTCCATAGTCTTTGTAGCAATAGCTTCTCTGATGTCTTCCATGCCTTTTTCAAGCCCAGCGATTAGTTTTATAACTATTGTTCTAAATTCTTGTTCAGTTATGTTGCTTATATCTGTTTTGACCAGTTCTTTAGCCATCACTTCTTCCTGGAATTTCTTTGGAGGAGAGTTCTTCCATTTTGTCATTTTGGCTAGGTTTCTGTCTCTTGTCAGTTTTAAAAGCTTGTTATGAGCTGTGCACCTGTGAGTATTGCTATATTAAAGGAGGTTCATAGACTGTCCAGGGCCTGTCCATTCAGGAAGTGTTCTTTAATGGTGTCCCTTGGTCTCTCTTGTTGTGACTTTGGTTATTTTATTTCCCTACTTGTAGTGGTATTTGGGACTCTCCACCATGTGTACTTTGGCTCGTTTCTTGAGTTAGCCCTCGAAAGGAAAACAGACATACAAACAGGGAACTAAAGCACACAAATGCACAAATAAATCAAACAAGCATGCAAACCAGAAAAGAACAACAACAACAACAACAACAAAAAGAGAAAGGGCAGTTTAAGCATAAAACCAGAAATGCCAGCTACAAATAAAGAGCAGAATGGAGGCAGTGCTGATGGAAGAGTATAAACAAAAAGAAAAATGACCGGGCTGGGGAGAAAGAGAAATTGAACATTGACTAGGCAGAGATATTAAAAAAGCTTAATTCAGAGAGATATAAAGGAGAATATGGCAGGAGGTGAGGAGAAAAAAAAATGAAGATAATGTTACTCAGAGAAGTATATCGTCTGATTTTTTTTTTTCAGAGAGAGAAAAAGGAAGGTAACCAAGGAGTGATAGAACATGCATCAATAGAATGGATTACATATGCCTGTTTAAGCAAACCTATAACTAGAATACCCAGTCTGGAGCAGGACAGCCGAGGTTCAAGATCTTACTCTGTGTGCATTAATGATATCACCCGAAATGTAATGCTGCAAGCTGGGACACTTCCTGGAAGGGGTCTGAGCTGGGGACCAATCAGGGGACTGTTTCCTCCTAATGTCGACTGCATCCCTTGTGTACCGTTTATCCCAGAGGGAATTTATGGGACTGAGGCAACCAGCCTCAAAAAACTCTGCAGTTAGAGATAGGATCTGTCTCTGAAAGCCCTGCACTTAGATATGGGATAATAGGAAACCTCTCCATCCTGGACTGAGGTTCTTCTCTTCTCCAGGTACCATTCTACTATTCCCCAGCCACTCTTTGTCTTCCCTTTGTCTCTCCACAGAAGAGGCTCCCTCCCCTCCGTGCCTCCGTGTCCCGGCCTGTTTTTATCTTCCCCAGTTAGCTATCATGCACCTATGAGGCTGTCTTCTTAATGGGCTTGGTCTCTTTTCCTCCCAGACTCTTGCAGTTCGGAGTCCTTTGGCTTCAGGCCTTCTTTGTTTGAGAGATACAGGCAGGAAGTATGGAACTCCCTACTTCTCCACCATCTTGCCAGGTTCCAGTCTCTTAAGTTTTAATTTTAATTCCAGTTAGTTAACATATAATGTTATCTTAATTCAGATGTACAATATAATGATTCAATACTTCCATATATCACCATGTGTTCATGATGACAAGTGCACACCTTAATCCCCATTACTTATTTAACCCATCTCCCTACACACCTCCCCTCTGGTAACTATCAATTTGTTCTCTGTAATTAAGAGTCTGCTTCTTGATTCTCTCTCTCTTTCTCTCATTTTCCCTTTTGCTTATTTGTTTTGTTTCTTAAATTCTACATGAGTGAAATTATATGGTATTCATTTTTCTCTGACTTATTTTGCTTAGTGCTATACTCTTTGGCTCCATCCATGCCATTGAAAATGGCAAGATTTGATTCTTTTTTATGGCTGAATAATTCCAGTGTGTGTGTGTGTGTGTGTGTGTGTGTGTGTAATCACCTCTTCTTTATCCACTCATCAATTGTTGGATACTGGGGCTGCTTCCATGTCTTTGCTATTGTAAATAATGCTGCTATACATAGAGATTCATGTATCCCTTTGAGTTAGTGTTCTTATATTCTTTTGGCAAAAATACCAGTAGTGAACTTAATGGATCATAAGGTATTTTTATTTTTAACTTTTTGAGGAATCTCCAAACTGTTTTCCACAGTGGCTGTACCAGTTTGCATCCCCATCAGCAGTGTAAAAGGGTTCCCCTTTGTCAACATCCTTACAAACATCTGTTGTTTCTTGTATTATTGATTTTAGTCATCCTGACTGGTGTGAGGTGATGCCTCATTGTGGTTTTGATTTGTATTTCTTTAATGAGTGATGTTGTGCATCTTTCATGTTGGCCATCTGGATGTCTTCTTTGGAGAAATGTCTGTTCATGTCTTCTGCTCACTTTTTTTTTTTTAAATGTTTTTATTTATTTCTAGGAGACAGAAAGAAAGACAGCGTGAGCAGGGGAGGGTCAGAGAGAGAGGGAGTCACAGACTGAAACAGGCTCCAGGCTCTGAGCTGGCAGTCAGCACAGAGCCCGACGCGGGGCCCGAACCCACGAACTGCGAGATCATGACCTAAGCGAAAGTCGGACGCTTAACCAACTAAGCCACCCAGGCGCCCCATTCTGCTCACTTTTAATTGGATTATTTTTGTGTGTGTTGAGTTTTATAACTTCTTTATATATCTGGATACTAATCTTTTATCAGATATGCCATTTGAAAATGCCTTCTACCATTCTGTATGTTGCCTTTTAATTTTGGTGATTGTTTCCTTTGCTGAGCAGAAACTTTTTATTTTGATGTAGTCTCAATTGTTTATTTTTGATTTTGTTTCCCTTGCTTCAGGAGACATATCTAGAGAAAAGCTGCTACAGCCAGTTTCAAAGAAGTTACTGCCTGTGTTCTCTTCTAGGATTTTTAGAGTTTCATGTCTCACATTTAGGTCTTTCATCCATTTTTAAAAAAAATTTTTTTAATGTTTTATTTATTTCTAGGAGAGAAAGAGAGAGACAGCGTGAGCAGGGGAGGGTCAGAGAGAGAGTGAGTCACAGACTCTGAAACAGGCTCCAGGCTCCGAGCTGGCTGTCAGCACAGAGCCCGATGTGGGGCTCGAACCCACGAACCGCGAGATCATGACCTGAGCGAAAGTCGGACGCTTAACCGACTCAGCCACCGAGGCGCCCCTCTTTCATCCATTTTGAATTTATTTTTGTGTATAGTGTAAAAAAGTGGTCCAGTTTCATTCTTTTGCATGTTGCTATCTGTTTGCCCAACATCATTTGGTGAAGAGACTGTCTTTTTCCTATTGGATATTCTTTCCTGCTTTGTTGAAGACTAATTGACCATATAATTATGGTTTGTTTCTGGATTTTCTATTCTGTTCTGTTGATCTATGTGTCTTTTTTTGTACCAGTACCATACTGTTTTGATTACTACAGCTTTGTAATACAACTTGAAGTCCATAACTGTGCTGCCTCCAGCTTTCCTTTTCTTTTTCAAGTTTGCTTTGGTTATTCAGGGTTTTTTTTTTTTGTGGTTTCACACAAATTTTAGGGTTGTTTGTTCTAAGTTCTCTAAAATAATGCTGTATTTTGATAGGGATTGCATTAAATGTGTAGATTGCTTTGGGTAGTATAGACATTTTAACAATATTGGTTCTTCCAAAGTGAAGTAATTTTTTAAAGTTTATTTATTTATTTTCAGAGAGATAGCGAGAGAGCAAGAGAGACATGGAGAGAGAGACAGAGTCCTAAGAAGACTCCACATGGTCAGCATAGTGCCTGATGTGGGGCACGGACCTCACAACCACGAAATCATGACCTGAGCCAAACTCAAGAGTCCCATGCTTCATCGATTGAGCCACCTAGGCACCTCACCCCCCCCATAGGGAAGTAATTTTTATAGAAAACTTCGAACATATTAGGTACTGGCACATGTATATATTAATACCAATTAATTTTGATATATCCAAGGATGATTATCTCTAGGGAGGAGGGAACTGAGGTTTAGAGAGTTTAAATTGGCTTAGCTACAGTCACACAATGCGTAGGGGTCAGAGTGATCAGTCTGCAAAGCCATGCTCCTCCATCAAACCTGGGTAGCCTTCCAGTTTATGGGAGGTCAGGAGGTCTATCTCCTAGGAAGATATTAATGATGATATCAAGGCTTCAAATTCAGGGGCACTCCAGATCTTGAGAAGAGGAGCTAGCCAAAGAAAAGGGAAGGACCCAATTACCAAGGTGCTATGGAAGTTAGTATGGGTGAGTGCTTTGAAAAGCAAAAGGGTGGCCAGCTATCAAATGGTTCAGAAACATCAGGAGTGAATTGTTTTCGGTAATTAGAAGCTCAAGGCTGACCTTGGTGAAAACCAATTCTGCTTGTGCTAAAAGTAGAAGCCAAGTTTTAATGAGCATACAAATTCATAAGAATTGAGGGAGTGAGGAGTGTAAGTAGACTGTATTGAGTATGTGCTGTGACAGCAAGGGAAGGAGACAATAGTGATGGCATACCTCAGAATTTCTAGTTCTAAGGAGGAGCAGGCATGAGGGATTAGCAGTGGATAGAGCAGGTGCCTTTTGAAATAGGAACTAGGGAGGTAAGAAAGGAGTCATAAATGGTAGGTCTGTGCATGTGTGAGATATTTAGGCAGTTTATATGGTTGAGAATGAAATCTACAAAAGTAAAAATAAAGGATCAGCTGTAGCACATATTGGAAATTCCCGAAAGTTTACACATTCCTAATTTGTTATCCCTGTTTTACAGATTAGGTATGTCAGGTTCAGTAACTTGATCAAAATCAAATTGCAGAGACGAACTCATGACCGCGAAGTTCTAAGCCTCGGTTGAAGTCAGCAGTAACTCGACCTCGCCAGGGGCCGGCGGCCCAGGACAGGGCTGGAACTACACTTCCCAGTGTGCCAGGCTGGGCGGGGCGCGAGCGGGTAGGGCGCAGGCTCCTTCCCAGAAGCAAAAGCGGAAACAAAAGAGTCTCGCCGGCGACCCCTCCCGCACACTCGCGCACACTCGCGCACACTCGCGCTCGGGCGCACACGGAGCAGGGACCGGCGCCCGGAGCGAGTCAGCGAGCAGCGTGCAGCGAGCCGGGGACCTGCGGGGCTGACCAGCCAAGCGGAGAGCCAGCAGAGCCCACGACGACACTACGCCCCCGAGCCCCGCAGCCGCCCCCAGCCGGCCGGTGTCCCCGCCGCCCTCCCTGACCCATGGCGCTGAAGAGGATTCAGAAAGTGAGTGCGGAGGCCAGGCCTGGGGCGGCGGGGTGCGCTTCGGCTCCTTGCCCAGACTCACCCGGGCGATGGTCCCGAAAGATGCGCTGGGAGGGTTACGGGATAGGAGGGTCGGTGGGGATCCGGCCAGAGCAGCCGGCCCGGTCAGAGGGCACTGGACAGGTGAGGTGGGAGCAGGAGCAGGTCCTGGGTGGCCGGAGGTGCTTGGAGGCGGGGGCCCCGCTGCGCGCTCGCGCCCGAGCTGCTCCGGGAGCCCCAGGCTGGAGATCCTTCTCTGACTTCAGACCTTACCAAAATCTGTGCTTCACGGTCACGACTGGATTTTGTCCTATACTGGTCTAGTTTTGGCCCCTGTCATGCTGTTTTCTCCACGCTGTTTCTTAAGCGCGTTCTTTTATGTTCTTGCTTCCCCGGGCCCCCGAAGAGGGCAAGGAAGGTGTGGTGGGCCTGCAGCCTTTCTCCCGGGTACTGTGGGTTTGTTCTTTTTCTCCTCTGCGGTTGGCTCCTGCTCAGATATCCGAACGGACTGGAAAAGCCCATTTGGGGCCCAGAAGCCAGGAGAAGCCTCTTGCCTCTTCTATTTTGGTACCTCTTCTGCTGCCACTTCAGGTCACATAGCTGTAGTGAAAACATAGTTGCTGATACACAACAAGATGACCTCCTGGCTGTGATTCATCGTGAGTCAAGCCAAACAGGTTTTTTCCCCCTCATGATAAACTTACATGTAAAGTTCGAGACTCAACAGAAGCTGCCACAGTTTAAGTTGTTTGATACTTTGACACATGAGTATAGAATGAAGAAGAAATGTTTACGTTCATTCGACAAATATTTATCCATTCCAACTCTGTGTAAGGGATTGTCTTCTCTTGCATAATACTGTATTTATTGCTACTGTTTCAGATGTGACCATTCCACAGAAGTGGGGTTGGAGCATTTTATTTCTGTTCAATTTTATATTTTGTTGGGTTATTGGTCTGTTCACTGACACAAGTTTTAAAAAGGTTTTACAGGTATAGTTTATGTGGAAAACATTGAGAATTTATATCTTAAAAGACTGTTTCAGCAAGTTAAGCCAACAACAGACAGTATGTTTTGTAAATAATTTTAGGAGAAATCAGTGCTACAGAACATTTTTATTAGCTTTTTAAGGCATGAAGTGATAGAGATACATACACATTGTGCTGTCATCTTCTGGTACAGAGGATAGCAGCTTTCAGGTCCAGACTTTTTTTGTTGTTGTTCAAACACTCAATCTGTAAAATACTCTGTGTGTGTGTGTGTGTGTGTGTGTGTGTGCGCGCGCGCGCGCGCTCGCACACGTGCACCATGTGAGGGTCTTTAACTATAAAACATAGAGCTAACACTCCACATCTATTGATTAATGTTTTCTGAATTGAAGATAATGCGATTATATCTTCAAAATTATCCTAATTTTTGAAGCCCTATTCAGCATCTTTGCCATGCCCTGTATACTTACAAATGATGATGTAATATTGGCTTACATTTGAATTAAAACTGTTCCAAGGAAGTTTTAAAATTCCATTTCCTCCTTTCCTACTTGTGAGAATTCTTCACAAGACTTTGCATGTACAATAGCTTTTAAATAGTGTAGAATTTGCCCACAGTAAGTATACAGTCAAAGAAAATGTACAAGAAGTATTCACTATTTGTGAATACTTTACTGGACAATTGTCAGTCACCATGCTGAACCAATGTATTTGGCTTATATTTATATGGAATACAACCAGACCATATTTTTAGTTTATAACAGACTTGTCTGATAAAAAAAAATCACATAAAATTGATGTTAGGCCTGTAACAAATTGATATTTTGGAGAATAAATTGGAGATCACATAATATCCCATCTCTATGTGTCAGTCTTTGACTTTCCTTTTTTGTTATCAGAAAAGTTGAATTGCACAAATCTCCCTTTCCACTAGTCACATGTTCCATTCCTTTTCCCTCAAACTTTAAGGGGTGTTACTTTGTTTGATTTCCCACTTTTCTTCCTACTTTTCACACCTCCTTGATTAGAAGCCAATTCCCGGTAAGGTGTGCTGTTTGCCTTATGAATAGTAACAAAGCCTTTTTTGATGTCATCAGTATATAAATTCATATTTGAATCTTGGCTTGTTCCAACCAAAGAAGATGAACATTAACTTTTGGCCTTTTTTTGTAAGTGTATTAAAATAACACTGTCTGATACTTTCCAGGTCATTAGGTTGTGATTTTCCTTTCCTAAAGTGGCAGACCTTAAAGTTGTGTGAACTTCTGAGAACTATGCATTTTGAAGTTGAGTGGAGGGTAGGGGCAGCTTCAGAACAGCTTTGGAACTGCTTTTAGGGTAGAGTATTAGAAATAACTGTGGGGGACGTTTTCAGACTGTCCCTGCTGCTGTAAATGGAAAGATGTTGAATCCCTCAGATAGGCTAGGGTAGAAAGAAGGTTGAGAACCACTGATGTCTAGCCTATTATTAATGTTCCAAGAAGGAACCTGAGGCCGGGAGTGAAAGAACGCTTTGTCTAAGTTAATCTCTGAAGAAGTGACTTGGCTGGCATATTTGAGAATGTTAAAAAATTCATGACTTCACATTTCTTCACTTCATATAAAAGGATTAAAGATGGTTGCATTAAAATTGTATGTATATACAAAGCATGTAGATATCAGTGATTAAAAATTATTTTTAGGGCCGCCTGGGTGGCTCAGTCGGTTAAGTGTACAACTTTGACTCAGATCATGATCTCACAGTTTGTAGGTTTGACTCCCGCGTTGGGCTCTGTGCCGACAGCTCAGAGCTTGGAGCCTGCTTCAGATTCTGTGTCTCCCTCTCTCTCTGACCCTCCCGTGCTCATGCTCTCTCTCTCTCTCTCAGAAATAAATAAAACATTTTTTAAAAATTAAAAAAAAATTTTTATAGTAGAGTATGCTAAAGACTTAATACTCTTATTTAGACATCCAGTGCCATTTTGCATTTCAGCTCATAAATTTACATACCCATTCCCTATTTTTAGATACAGTGGATGATGTTATCATAGTCACCTAAATCACTAAAGGGAAAATTTTTGGACAAAGTCTGAGGAAAGATACCTAAGATATATTTGAAAAATGAGGATAGGTTTTCAGCTGGGCATCTGTTATTTTCTAGAATTATTTCCTTTTTTTTTTTTTTAATATTTTTTATTTATTTCTAGGAGAGAGAGACAGCGTGAGCAGGGGAGGGTCAGAGAGAGAGGGAGACACAGAATCCGAAGCAGGCTCCAGGCTCTGAGCTGTCAGCACAGAGCCCGACGCGGGGCTCGAACCCAGGAACCGCGAGATCATGACCTAAGCGAAAGTCGGACGCTTAACCGACTAAGCCACCCAGGTGCCCCTCTAGAATTCTTTCTAAGTGTTTCCTTTACCAATACAATGTTTAATCCTTGATAAACTTTTTTTGGAAATCACTTTTTAAATTATGAATGCTATATCATAATACTGGATGTTTTGAAGACCAGAAGAATGAAAGGAGATCCTAATATAGTCATTATTATCATCTTAGTATATTTCTTTCTAGTTTTTTTTTTATTTGATAAGTTGAAGTAATGATCACCATACTATTATGATATGATATTATTGCTTTTTTTAGTCTTTTGAAAAGTGAAACAGAAAAGTTTTGTTTTGTAAATACAACACAGATAACTACTCTTAAGTGTACAGTTCTATCCTCAAAATGGAATATTTGCTTTTTTAATTAGTAATTTAACTTAAAACTTCTTATGTAAGAAGATTAAGATACAAATTTATAAATGTTTTGAGCTGCTGAATTTTTTTATTTGTAAAATTCCACAATACACTCTTTACATCAGTCTAGAAAACCTTAGGATACTTAAAAAAACAACCCAGCCCTTTCTGGATTGAGCATCATAGAGAAGTCTGGTTTTTTATTTCTCACTCTGTGACTTACTTAGCCTGTTTCCCTTTCCATACAATAATACTGTAGCTAAGTACAACCAGGATGTAATATATAATGGTAATTCTCTGATAGATGCTGTTCTAAGTGTTTGACATGTATTAATTGCTTTAACCATTAGTGAACCCAAGAAATTGAAATAATTATTATCCCTGTTTTGCAGATGATGAAGCGGAGGCACAGAAATGTTGAGTAATGTATTCAGAATCACATATCTAGTAAGTGGCAGTGCTAGGGTTCAAAAGCAGGCAGTTGGCTTCAGATTCTGTGCTCTTAACCATTTTAGTACATGGCTTTTCTTATCCAAACAGACTCATATTTATTGTATTTAAATTGATAGAGATACAGAGTAAAATGAGTTTGTAATTATGATTCGCAAACTGGACTGTTCTGTACAAATGTAAAGTGGTATTAAGACCTTGGCATATTTTGGGGTGCCTGAGTGGCTCAGTCGGTTGGGCTCAGTCAGACCGGCTTCAGCTCTGGTCGTGGTCTCACGGTTCGTGGGTTCGAACCCTGCGTTGGGCTTGTGCTGACGGCTCAGGGCCTTGAGCCTGTCTTCGGATTCTGTGTCTCCCTCTCTCTCTGACTCTCCCCTGCTCACGCTGTCTCTCTCTCTCTATCAAAAATGAATAAACGTTAAAAAAATTAAAAAAAAAAAGACCTTGGCGTATTTAATCATTTCCATGGATGCATCACACAGTGTGTTGTGCATTTTAAATCTCTGCTCTCAAGTAACATACACTGAATCATTTAAATGAGTAAATGAGTAATATACTTTTGTTTATTCTTGTTCCATCACTTAAAAATTTTCTCCTCCAAAGGGATCTAGAATAATTGTTTGCAATTTATAAATATTCTGTCAATGTGTGATTTCATTGTGAAGCTTTCATTTGAGAAAACTATTTATGAATTGATATAGCTGTTTAGTCCCTCTAGTGGCTTTGAATAGCAGCCAACTGTTTAGATGGCACAAATATGATAGGAAGACTTCAGATTGCAAGATCAAATCTAGGATTCCAGATTCTTTCAGGAAAGAAGGATGTAACTTTGGGGCGCCTGGGTGGCTCAGTCTGTTAATAATTGACTTTGGCTCAGGTCATGATCGCACAGTACATTGGTTTGAGCCCTGCATCAGGCTCTGAGCTTTAAGCTTTGAGTTGCTCTGGATTCTGTGTCTCCCTTTCTCTGCCCCTCCCCTACTCATGTTCTGTCTCTGTCTCTCAAAAGTAAATAAACATTTAAAAAAATGGACACAACTTTAACAAAATTTTTAAAAAAGAAGAATACTGTATTTATGCTTCTTGGTAGATGAAGTGGTTTTCCTTGAGATGAAAGGAAGAAAGTGTTCTTTTTCTAAAAAACCACAATGTCAATTTTTTTGCTTCTAAATCTTTGTAATTAAGCTCAATCTTCATTTTTCCCTGGGTATCATGTATTTTTTCTTTTTTAATCACAACAAAAGAGTAGAAAAACAAGATAACCTATTGTAGTTAAAAAGTTCTGAAGTCCTTCTCTGTGGAAATAAATAGCATAGATCTAAATGAAGCTGTTTATGCCTGTTTTAGGAAGCCAAACACATATTATAAAAACCAAGTTAGCAGGATGTGGGATTGCCCCCAGTAAAGCAGAGTAGCATCCTTACATGCTTTAGTTCCCAGAAATACACATAGAAAGCATACTTAATGAGTGCTACTAATTAAAATAATGAGTCTGAATTAATGGTTGTCTGTAATGTATTAGCTCTCTTGTCTTCCCACCTTCTTTTTAACAATGGATGAACTGATGTTACATTAATTAACTAAAAACAGGTACTGAGATACTTGTCCTCTTTCCTCTTATATAATCCAGATTTTCAGGGAATTGGGGAGATCCTCAGGCCACCCCAGAACATCTGTCTGAAGGTCAAACAGGTTCTATTTCTAGCCTGTCTTGGTCAAGATGGCCTCTGAAAAGCTGAGCTTTTTCTGCATTTAATTGGTTCTGGGATGAATTTGAAGAATCAGTTACATACATTAGACAACATTAGAGGCTACTATGTCCTTGGAGTCGTCCTTTGTATGGAAAGGAAGCTGCCACCCTGAAGCTTACAATTTAGTGCCGCCCATCCTGTTGGCTGTTCCTTCACTGCTCTCTGTTCATATTATTCTGTTTGTTTTGTTTTATTTTGTTTTTTGGTGGCTCTTTCCCTTCAATATACCACATTGCTTATTAGATGCCTAGTCTCCTTTCAGATTTATGAAAGCCTTTCCAACAGAGATAAGGCTGGTGTGTTGCTTCCTTCACTTTAAACTTCCTTAGCAGTACAAATAATCTGACAATCCTCATCCAAATCACCGCCCTCCTTACATGAGCAGAGTTTGGATGTTTGTAGAGGGAAACAAAAAGACCTGATGACCTATGCTCATTGTTCTTCTCTAAACCAGTAAAACTCTGGCCTGTGTTTTTGCTTCCCCTAAATTTTGATGTGTTGTATTTTCATTTAGTTAAAAGTATTTCCTAATTTCCCTTTTGATTCTTCAACCCTTGAATTATTTAGAAGTATATATTCTCCCAATACGTGTGATTTTACAGATTTCTTTTCTTTTTAATGTTTATTATTGAGAGAGAGAAACAGAGCCTGCATGGGAGGGACAGAGAGACAGGGGGACAGAGGATCTGATCTAAAATGGGCTCCCCTCTGACAGCAGAGATCCCAAGGTGGGGCTCAAACAGATAAGCTGCAGGACCTGACCTGAGCTGAAGTCAGACCCTTAACTGGCTAGCCATCCAGCTGCCCCCAGATAGCTTTCTGTTATTGATTCTGAGTTAATTCCATTGTGAACAAAGAACTTATTATTTGACTCCTTTTCAATATCAGGGACTTGGTTTATGGCCCAGAATATGGTTTGTACTTTATCCTTCCACAATATGATGCCCTACAGATGCTCAACATAGCTTTTAAATAAAAATATTTAATGAATTACATTCTACTGGATATTAAAACAGAATTAATACCCATTCTTCTCAAGCTATTCCGAAAAATAGAAATCGAAGGAAAACTTCCAGACTCACTTTATGAAGCCGGCATCACTTTGATTCCCAAGCCAGACAGAGACCCAGCAAAAAGAGAGAATGACAGGCCAATATCCTTGATTAATACAGATGCAAAAATCCTCAACAAGATACTTGCAAATCAAATCCAACAGCACATAAAAAGAATTATCCACCAAGATCAAGTGGGATTCATTCCTGAGTTACAGGGCTGGTTAAATATTTGCAAATCAATCAATGTGATACATCACATCAACAAAAGAAAAGATGAAAACCATATGATCCTGTCGATAGATGCAGGAAAAGCATTTGACAAAATACAGCATCCCTTCTTAAAAAAGACCCTAAAGAAAGTCGGGATAGAAGGAACTTACTTAAACATCATAAAAGCCATCTATGAGAAGCCGTCAGCTAACATCATCCTCAACAGGGAAAAACTGAGTGCTTTCCCCCTGAATCAGGAACATGACAGAGATGTCCACTCTCACCACTGTTGTTTCACATAGTGCTGGAAGCCCTATCATCAGCCATCAGATGACAAAAGGAAATAAAAGGCATCAGAATTGGCAAAGAAGAAGTCAAACTTTTACTTTTTGCAGACGACATGATACTCTACATAGAAAACCCAACAGACTCCACCAGAAGCCTACTAGAACTAATCCATGAATTTAGCAAAGTTGCAGGGTATAAAATCAACGTACAGAAATTGATTGCATTTTATACACCAATAATGAAGCAACAGAAAGAGAAATCAAGAAATGGATCCCATTCACACTTGCTCAAAAACCATAAAATACCTAGGAATAAACCTAACCAAAGATATAAGAGATCTGTATGATGAAAACTATAGAAAACTTATGAAGGAAATTGAAGAAGACACAAAGAAATGGAAAAACATTCCATGCTCATGGATCAGAAGAATATAGTTAAAATGTCATTATTACCCAATGCAATCTACACCTTCAATGCAATCCCAATCAAAATTGCACAGCATTCTTCTCAAAACTAAAACTATCCTAAAATTTGTATGGAACCACAAAAGACCTTCAAAAGCCAAAGTAATATTGAAGAAGAAAACCAAAACGGGAGGCATCACCATCCCAGACTTTAGCCTCTACTACAAAGCTGTAATAATCAAAACAGTATGGTATTGGCACAAAAACAGACACATAGACCAATGGAATAGAATAGAGAACTCAGACTTGGACCCACAAGTGAATGTCCAACTAATCTTTGACAAAGCANTGTCATTACTACCCAAAGCAATCTACACATTCAATGCAATCCCAATCAAAACTGCACCAGCATACTTCTCAAAACTAAAACTATCCTAAAATTTGTATGGAACCACAAAAGACCTTCAAAAGCCAAAGTAATATTGAAGAAGAAAACCAAAACGGGAGGCATCACCATCCCAGACTTTAGCCTCTACTACAAAGCTGTAATAATCAAAACAGTATGGTATTGGCACAAAAACAGACACATAGACCAATGGAATAGAATAGAGAACTCAGACTTGGACCCACAAGTGAATGTCCAACTAATCTTTGACAAAGCAGGAAAGAGTATCCAGTGGAAGAAAGACAGCCTCTTTAACAGATGGTACTGGGAGAACTGGACAGCAACTTGCAGAAAAATGAAAATAGATAATTTTCTCACACCATACACAAAAATGAACTCAAAATGGATAAGGACCTGATTGTGAGACATGAAACCATCAAAACCCTAGAGGAGAAAGCAAGAAACAACGTTCTTGACCTCAGCCACAGCAATTTCTTACTCAACACATCTCCAAAGGCAAGGGAATCAAGAGCAAAAATGAACTATTGGTACCTCATCAAGATTAAAAGCTTCTACCTGCAAAGGAAACAATATATAAAACTAATAGGCAACCGTCGGAATGAGAAAAGATAGTTGCAGATGACATCGGATAAAGGGCTAGTATCCAAAATCTATAAAGAACTCACCAAACTCCACACCCGAAAAACAAACAATCCAATGAAGAGATGGGCAGAAGATAAGAACAGACACTTCTCCAAAGAGGACATCCAGATGGCCAACAGACACATGAAACGATGCTCAGCACCCCTCCTCATCAGGGAAATACAAATCAAAACCACAATGAAATACCACCTCACGCCAGTCAGAGTGGCTAAAATGAGCAAATCAGAGGACTCTAGATGCTGGCGAGGATGTGGAGAAACGGGCACCCTCCTACACTGTTGGTGGGAATGTAAACTTGTGCAGCCCCTCTGGAAAATGGTGTGGAGGTTCTTTAAAAAATTAACAATAGAACTTCCCTATGACCCAGCAATAGCACTGCTAAGAATTGACCCAAGGGATACAGGAGTGCTGATGCATAGGAGCACATGTATCCCAATGTTCATAGCAGCACTCTCAACAATAGCCAAAACATGGAAAGAGCCTAAGTGTCCATCAACGGACGAATGGATCAAGAAGATGTGGTTTATCTCTACTGTGGAATACTACATGGCAATGAGAAAGAATGAAATCTGGTCATGGGTAGCAACATGGATGGACCTTGAGGGACCCTTGAGGGTCTGCGAAATAAGTGAGGCAGAGAAGGACAGGTATCATATTTTTGCAGGTATAGGTGGATTAGGAGGAACTTAACAGAGTACCATGGGGGAGAAGAAGGGGTAAAATATTTGTGGAAATGGAGGGTGGCAAACCATGAGAGACTCTTGAATGCTGAGAACAAACTGAGGGCTGATGGGGGTGGGAGAGAAGGGAAGGGGGTAATAGGCATGGAGGAGGGCACTTGTGGGGATGAGCACTGGTTGTTATATGGAAACCAACTTGACAATAAACTATTTAAAAATATATTTAATGAATTCCAGACTACATTTTCCAGTTCCTGGTTGGTATTTGTACAGCCTGGGTTATTTCAGATCTTCCTATTTCTTCTTGCATTTTTATGAGCTTCCAGAACAGGAGTGATGAACCAATTTAGTGGGTCATAAGCAGCATTTAAAAAAATGGAATAGAAAATATTAATGCTTTAGGTAGAGTAAGAGTGGTATTTTTTCATGAAACTTTTGTTTTAATTATTCATTTGTGCCTGTGTCTGTGTGTATGTGTGCTAGGTTGTACTATATGTATCATGTTCTTCTTGTTATGAATTGTTGTAAGGAAAGTATGAAAGTCACTGATAGCATAAGATCCTTAGGTGAAATTAATATTATCAAAAATATATGCCACACATTCATATATTTGTATATATAGAGAGCGAATGAACATAGATATACATAGTGTGTGTATGTGTGTGTATATGTGTGTATATATATATATATATATATTTAATGAATTCCAGACTACATTTTCCAGTTTCTGGTTGGTATATATATACACATATACACACACATACAAGTATTTACGTACACAGTGTAAAGTATTATAGCCTTGGAAACCATTCTATTTGATAGAAACTGTCAATGCTTATTGTTTTCTATTAAAAGTTGTAGCATTTGTGAGATACAACCACAGTGTTCAAGATTAGTGCTGAGTTATACTAAGATTAATTGATTTATTGTGCAAATACTTATTAAGTGCCTGCTATATAACTGTTATTTGAGATAGAATTGTAAGAAGCGATATATAATAGCAAATATTTGGTGAATATTGAAAGATGTGTTGGTCTTTTAAGTAGTTTTAAGAAATAGGCTGCTAGCTTTTATTCTTTCATTTTTTTTTCTTTTTTTAATGCACCATCTTTCTTGGTTACTATGAAGTAAATAGTAACTTTTAATGTAGCATTGAAAATGCTCTATGTTGCATGTGTCATTATGTGTTAGATTTGTATTATGCATTTTGAAAAGTTGTCTGTAATTTCTATCATGTTTTTCTTGCCTCTCAGAGTGTCTTTAAACACAAACACTCTTCAAAGCTTATGGAGTAGTGTTCATTTCTAACTTTTAATAAAATTAAAGCTCCTAGGAAATTATAAAAAGAATCCCTTTTCATTCCCTCACTTGTCACACTTTTGTTTCTCTTGAGTATGGCTGAAACTGTGCAAATGGCCTTAATTCAAGTACTGGAGCATTTTGGCTCCAATATTGATTGAGAATAATGGGTTGTAGTTACTATAGCCTTGAGGTGAGTATTGTTTTGGGGTGGGGAGAATGCTGGAGTGGAAGTCAGATGGTCTGAACCTTTGTTCTAACTTTGGCTTCATGACCTTGGCCAAGAAACTCATAGTCTTTATTTTCTTTATCTAGAAATGTTATGCCTTGTACTAGATAATTTCTGTGGTCCTTTCTGATTTATAATGAGTCTTATAAGACATCATACTGTTTGCTTAAAAAGCAGTTATTTGTGATGCAAATGAGATATATTTCTGTTTTTGTACCAGTATCATAACAACCTTTTCTAATTCCATTTAGCTTCCATCTGCTTCACAGGTATCTTTATACTTTATAGATTGTTTTATCCATATATTTAGAAAATTGCCTTATATAGCTACCTTCCATGTAGTAGATTTTTTTTATTTAGTTAATGCATTTATGGAGCACCTTCTGTATATAAGGCATATACAAAATGAAATAAGGAGATATATGGAAAAGCAACGGATAGCCAGCATTATCTAAGAAATTTAAAACTATTAATGGTAAGAAAAGTACCATAATGATTAGGTAGACTTAGGAAAGTGCAATAAGGAAAACATACTAGAACAGAAAGAGAGTCAAAGGTGAGAGAGACCAAATTTATTTACGGAAGATCAGGAAAAATGTTATGCACATGGAATTGGATATAGGTTTGGAAGAATGAGTAGTATTTTTAAAGATGTGGTTCATAAAGGAAGCTACAGAAATGAAAGCACCAGAAAGTACTTGTCTTGTTAGAAAGTAACAGATAACCCTGCCTTTCGGAAGCATTTGGGGAATAGTAGACATGAAAGTTCGTACTGTGGAGGGCCTTGAGGACTCATCATGAGAAATGTGTGCTTAATGCTTTAAATTTGGAGAAGTTTGGGAAGCTATTGAAGTTTTTTGAGTACAGAAGTAACATTCTTAACCGTATTCTTAGGTTTGCATTCTTGCCCTCATAGAACATAGGATTGTTTACCATTTGCACTTACAAATCTGATGAATGTCATGTAAAGGGAAGTATAGAGTTCTCTGGGAATATAGCAGGGACCCTTTGAAGGGTTCGAGCAAAACCTTAAGAAAATGTGTTTAAGATTAGATGTAAAGGTAAAAGGAAAGTAGGTAAAGTTAATGAGTGTGTGTGTGGTGGGGAGGTGCTTAGGAGTCTTCTATCTGAAAGGAAACAAGGGACAAAATAGCATTTGGGTGACTTTAAAGTTATGATTGGTACAGAGAGCATTGGGGGAAAATGGTTGCAGAGAGGAGTCAGATGCTTGAAGGCCTGGTAATAAACCATTTTAAGGATTTATAAGTTTTACCTTAAGGCTTATGAAAAATATTGAAAGGATTCGACTTGGTGCTTTGAGAAGATGATTTTGACTACAGTGTCTTGGTAGAGAAATAGGACAAGTCAGTTAAGACACTGGACTTGTTTAAGTGAGATCCAAAGAAGGTCTGAGCTAGGATGGTGGCAGAAGACATTTAAAAAAGAGGGTTATGTAAGAAACCCTGGCCTTTTTGAGTTGGTCTGACCCACCCATGCCTACCCCTACTTGGCATTTCAGATCAGATCTCTAAGGCCCAGTGGTCAAGGCAGTCTTTTCAGACTTCTTCTACCCAGTCTGTTCTCAGATACTTTAATAGTGTCTCCCTGATAAACCTTTGGTTTCTTATCCTAAAATGCCTTCTCTTGCTCTTTTCAGACCTTTTTGTCCATTGGACCTCAGTGGGTTTTTTTGTGCTTTTTTTTGTTTTTCGTTTTTGTTTTTTTACGTATCCTGGGACCCTTTCAGTGGGATGAATTTGAACTGAAGGAGAATCTGAACAACTTGTACTGATTAATATGAGGGGATGGGAGAGTGGGGTGGGATATGATGAAGGAATCAGATGGTGATTCTAAGATTTAGAGTTTGGATTACTGGAAAAAGTATATTTTTATCATAATACTTAATAAAGAAGACTAAAATACAGTTTTTACTGGGATACTTTAGTTTTATCTGAGATGTATTTTTATTTATGTAATTCCTATGATGGAAAAATTATACGTAAAGGAGGCACCTGGGAGTCTTCTCTTTAAGAGGAAGCTATGTTTGAAACCACAGGCAAGCTAATATTTCGGGAAATTGAAAGTCATTATGTATAGTCATTATGGCTGCTGTAGAAATCACTGGGAAAAAGTGGTTGCAGATCTGAGACATTGGGTAGACAATGTCTCTAATTTTTTATTTCATCAAACATTTATTTCAAATTGTGGTCTTTATAGCTCTGGTTCAATAAATACTATTTTGATGTAACAAAGTCAGTAGCATAACTGCTTTCTATATCTTTTCTGCGGAATTTGGCTGCATTATTATTATTATTATTATTATTATTTATTTTTAGTAAACAGCCTTTAGCAGAGATACTTGATCCAAAGAGAAAGCCAGGACCATTTTGTTGAAGTGAGTTTGGTTCCTATGACTTATATATTGGATGCCATCAGTATTTTGAAGTCTTCCAGGCAAAATCTACATGGTTAATAATAAAGCTGTTTAATTCAGGGGCTTAAGGAAGTTCCATATATGGAGACCTTTCTGACAATTGTTTGATATCTTTCTGTTGAAATAGCTGTAGTCAGCTGGATAAGGTGATCAGAGTCTGAACTGTAAATTTGTGAAATGTTTATTTACAGACAAATATAGCTCATATATCCCTTTAGAGACTACCTCAAAAATGCAGTGTGGTAGGAATCACTGTCTTGTTTTAGGAGTTTTGAGGTAAAGATGGTAGTGTCACATGAATTAATTGCCTGTTGAGCCAGGGTTTTTGAAATAATGTTTTCATATGCTTTGGATTCAGTAATTTAGCTTTTGGACTGTAAATCAGTCCCCTATGCACAGGCTGTGCATTAATGTCCTTTTTATTACACATCCAGTAGGGTATATATTGTATCTGTTACAGAGATTTAGACCTTCTAAACATTAAAGCTAGAACAACCAAACTTTTTCAGCCTGGTCAGCATAATTTTTAGAGAATATTTACTGAATAGTGTCATATTAAGTTTGATGGTAACTGAGGCATCTCTGACTTGTTAGCTTTCATCTCCACTGTTCAGGTTGGACTGTTACCCTTCTGGGAACTGAGAGATTAATGCAGGCCTCTCTTCTCTTAGATTCCTTTCTTTGTTTCCTTTTATTTGTTTACTTTCTTTGAATTAGGCTGCTTCATCATCTACTGTTAGATTTTAAGTTCCCTAGAGGCAGGGACTGTGTCTACATGGTTTTATGGTGAACACTCAGCATATTGTGGGGGTGTTATAAACATGCCATCTGTGTTAACTTAAAATTCAGTTTCAGACCTCTCAGTACTTTCCTATGTGTCTACTTGCTGATAGAAATCTAAACTAGAATACAGGTGCTTACCATGTAAGGCTATATAAGTCCATTATGTACACATTTTTGTGGACTTATAAATTTCTTCTGTAGTTCCAGTCAAAATCTGCCTTTCATATACAATATCTTATATTTTTATTTTGAAGTTTAGATACCCTAATTAGTTTTTTCATTTGAGTGTTAACTCACATTGGAATAGAAAATTGCCTCACTGACAACAGATCACTTTTGTCTGGGGCATACTTTCATCACTTTGATGGTATTTATTGCCTGATCTGTGTTTAGGTGTAAGGTTAGTTTGTTTTAAGCTTACTTTGTCTCAAAGGAGAGGAAGGAAATTGGATCAACTATGTATTTCAATTTTAGATTTTAAAAGTCACTGGAAATGGAATTGGAAGATACACCCATATATTATATACATACACACGTGCACGCACACACACACACAAACACACGCATATACCACAGTGTGTTGGCTATAATGAGTTCTTTCATATATGGATTCATAACTAGTCTCATTGTTGGATAGGCATCTGTTAACATTATAGAGTATCTACATACTTCTGTTAGGTAAGTACCTGGCAGTAAACTTGCTGGGTCATTGAGTGTTCCTATGTTTTACTTTTGGTAGTGAATGTCAAACTTTGCCTCATTCACCAGCATGAGAGTTCCAGTTGCCTAACATTTTTGCCAACACTTACACTTTTTTTCAGGTTTTTTCATTTTAACCATTCTGTTGGGTTTGTGGTGGCATAACATTTTGGTTTTAATTACATTTCCTTGATGCCAAATGAAGCTAAGTCCCTTCTCATAAATATACATAGGCTGTTTGGATAGTCTTGTCTTAACTTGTCTTTTCCTTTTCTTTCCCTTTCTTTTTTAAAAAAAATTTTCAAATGTTTTTTGTTTATTTCTGAGAGAATGAGAGAGATAGCATGAGCAGGGGAGGGTCAGAGAGAGAGGGAGACACAGAATCTGAAACAGGCTCCAGGCTCTGAGCTAGCTGTCAGCACATAGCCCATGAACCTTGAGATCATGACCTGAGCCGAAGTCATATGCTTAACCGACTGAGCCACCAAGGCTCCCCAATTTCTTCCTTCCTTCCTTGCCTCTTTTGTAAAGTGCCTATTCAAATCTGTCTTTTAAAAATTGATCTNTTATTGAGAGGGGCTCTGGGAGGGGGGAAGGGCTAAATGGGTAAAGGGCATTAAGGAATCTACTCCTGAAATCATTGTTGCACTATATGCTAACTAACTTGGATGTAAATTTAAAATAATAAATTATTTAATTAAAGAAGAAAAAAATTGATCTGTGGATAAAGATTTTACATATTCTGGATGTCGTTCTTTTGTCAGATTTATATATATATTACAAATATTTTCTCCTATTTGATATTTGCTTGTCTTTTAATACTTGTAATGTGTCTTTCGATGAACAGATGTTCTTGATTTTAGTCAAGTCCAAATTTTTCATTTTTTCTCTTACAGGTAGTGGTTTTTATGTTCTGCCTAAGAAAAATGTGTCTCCTCCAAGGTCATGAAGACATTTTATGTTTCCTTTTAAAAGCATTATTATTTTATCTTTTAAATTTAAACCCATGATCTATTTAGTATTGAGTTTTGGATATGGTTGGAAGTGGGAGAGGTCAAGGTTTATTTTTTTTCCCATATGAATACCCAGATGACCATCTATTGAAAAGATTTTTATTTTCCTCCACTAGAATGCTGCTGACTTCACTTTTAAGTTTTTTAATTTTTATTTTTTTTGTAAATAGTTTATTGTCAAGTTGGTTTCCATATAACACCCAGCGCTCATCCCCACAAGTGCCGTCCTTCATGCCCATCTCCCCCCTCCCCATCCCCCACATCCATCAGTCCTCAGTTTGTTCTCAGCATTTAAGAGTCTCTCATGGTTTGCCTCTCTCCCTCTCCCCCACTATTTCCCCCCTTCTTCTCCCTCATGGTCCTCTGTTAAGTTCCTCCGAATCTTCCTATACGTGCAAACATATGATATTTGTCCTTCTCTGCCTGACTTATTTCGCTCAGCATAACACCCTCAAGGTCCATCCATGTTGCTACACATGGCCAGATGTCATTGTTTCTCATTGCCATGTAGTATTCCATTGTATAAACCACATCTTCTTGATCCATTTGCCCGTTGATGGTGTTTGACATATGAGAGGACCATGAGTATCTACTTCATCAATGTATTTCAAACGGAAAGAAAATTATGGCAAATCTGGCCATTTTTGAAATAGGCTCCAGGTTCCGAGCTGTCAGCAAGGAGCCTGATGCAGGGCTCAAACTCGAGATGAGATCATGAACAGAGCCAAAGTTGGATGCTTAACTGACTGAGCCACCCAAGCATCCTAATCATTTGTATTTCTGAAAGATTGAAATTTGAGTTGTCTATTCCCTGCTGATCATATTTTTCCTTAAATTTTATTGGTTAGCTCACATAATATCATACACCCTGTGTGAAAGTCATTGTGCTAAGGATTATGGAGGAATCCATGAATAAAATGCATTAAAGCCCTAGTTTAAAAAAAAAAAAACACTTTGGTAGAAGGGGAAAAGGAGGGAAGAAATTAGTTCTTATTATTATATATGCCAAATATTTAGGTAATTTTGCATTTTCATTCAGTTTTTAATTTAGTTCTTCAGGGTTACCAGTGCTATCCCCAGATAAGGCACTTGATACTCAAAGAGGTTAAGTTGCCCAAAGTCAGACAGTAAGGGTTAGTTAAGGCCAGGTTTCATCCAAGTCTGACCCCAAAACTTTGTTCAGTGGCTGTTAAGAAGATGGCCACTGTTAAGGAGAATGGGTAAATTTTGGGCATAGGGAAATAGAAGGAAGATTATTTGAGGAGAAAGAAAATTATGAAGGCCAGAAAACTTAACCTTGTTACAACCAAGTAATCAGGTGAAACCTGACTAGATGACTCTCAAACTTTTGGGTCTTAGAACCTCCTTGGATTAAAAGTATTGAGGGCTTCAGTGGGGGAGAGGGAGAGAGGCAAACCTGAGAGACTCTTGAATGCTGAGAACAAACTGAGGACTGATGGGTGTGGGGGGGGGGCGGGGGGAGATGGGCATGGAGGAGGGCACTTGTGGGGATGAGCACTGAGTGTTATGTGGAAACTAATTTGACAATAAACTATTAAAAAAAATAATAATAATAAAACCATTACATATTAACATAGGTAACATTTTTATTAAAAATAACTTTTTTGGGGGTGCCTGAGTGGCTCAGTCGGTTAAGCGTCTGACTTTGGCTCAAGTCATGATCTCATGGTTCATGGGCTCGAGCCCCGTGTTGCACTCTGTGCTGACAACTAGTTCAGAGCCTGGAGCCTGCTTCAGATTCTGTGTCTCCCTCTCTCTCTGACCCTCCCCTGCTCATGCTCTCTCTCTTTCTCAGAAATAAATAAAACATTAAAAAAAAAAACTTTTCCGGGGGCACCTGGGTGGCTCAGTTGGTTAAGCATCTGACTCTTGACTTTTGCTCAGGTCATGATCTAATGGTTCATGAGTTTGAGCCCCACATTGGCTTATCCTGCTTAGGATTCTGTCTCTCTCTTTCTCTCTCTCTCTCTGCCTCCCTCCCCCTCTTGTGCTCTCTCTCTCTCTCCCTCAAAATAAGTAAGAATTTTTAAAAAAAATTTTAAAACAACCAAAAAATAGGAAACTGGCATTGTTTTATACGTATTCAGATCTCCTTATAATCAGGCATATAGATGATAGTTGAATTCTCATATCTGCTTAGGAATTCAATCTGTTATAATATCACATGCCATATAACTGGAAAACTACACTGTGTACTCATGAGATATTGAGAGTGAAAAAAGGTATATAAAATCCTAGTTTTAAGTCAGGCAGAGAAGGACAAATATCATATGTTTGCACGTATAGGAGGATTAGGAGGAACTTGACGGAGGAACAAGGGGGAGAAGAAGGGCGGAAATGGTGGGGGAAAGGGAGAGAGGCAAACCATGAGAGACTCTTGAATGCTGACAAAAACTGAGGACTGATGGATGTGGGGGGGAGGGGGGATGGGCATGGAGGAGGACACTTGTGGGGATGAGCACTGAGTGTTATGTGGAAACTAATTTGACAATAAACTATTAAAAAAAAAATTAATGCTGACTTCATAGACCTCCTAAAAGTGTTTTAGAAAACCCACGGGACTTCTTTGGAGTCTTTAGGGGGCAAGCTTGTGAAAGGGAACCCGATTAAGTATGTAGGGTTGGGACTAGATTATGAAAAGCCTTCATTGGTTGAGTTTGGTTTTAATAAGCAATGGGGGAGCCACTGAACTTTTCAAAGGGAAGAATGAAATAGAGATCTGCTCTGTAGATTATTCTACCATAATGCATAGATTTGAGAAGCAATTATAGTTGTATTGTACTTGGTTGTTGAGGTAGCTGATAAGCAGTGTAACAGGTATTGAGAATATATTGTACTCTTCATCTGACTAGACAATAAGGACAAGAGAAAGAGAAGAGTCAAAACAATGCTGAGATTTTTGAGCCTTGTGACTGGGAGAGTAATAGTCCATTAATAGATCTAGGAAACAAAGGAAAAGAAGCAAGCTTGAGAAGGAAAGTAGTGGGTTAAGTTTTAGAAAAATTTGCAAATTCTACAAAAAAGTTTTACATTATTATTTATGTTGAAATAAATTTAGTCTTAGAGAAAAGTTACCAAAAAATGATACAAAAAATTCACATGTATCCTTCACTTAATTTTCCCTAATTATTTCCAACTCAAATAACTGTAGTACAGCTATCAAGATGAAGAAAGTAACATAAAGAACAATGCTATAAACTAAACTACTGACCTAATTCAGATTTCACCAGTTTTTCTACTTTCCTCTTTGAGGATCCATTCTGGGACCCTCGTCTCCTTAGTATACATATTCTTTAACCTGAGACAGTTCCTCAGTCTTTCCTTGATCTTATAAAAATTATTTAGTGAAAAGAGAAGATGCTTTTTATAACTGTAGTGGAAAAAAAAACAGTGTTTTTTAATCTTTTTAAAAATGCCCAACAACCTGAGTAAAAAAAAAATCACTATTTTTTCTTTAAAAAGCTACAAAAGTGGGCGCCTGGGTGGCTCAGTTGGTTAAGCGTCCGACTTCAGTTCAGGTCATGATCTTGCAGTTCATGAGTTCGAGCCCTGCATTAAGCTCTGTGCTGACAGCTCAGAGCCTGGAACCTGCTTTGGATTCTGTATCTCCCTCTCTCTCTCTGCCCCTCCCCTGCTCGCTCTCTGTCTCTGTCTCTCAAAATAAAGACACAAAAATTTTTTAAAAAATTAAATAAACTTTAAAAAAAGTTATAAAAGTACTATTAAACAGTTGAAACAATACGACATAAATGAAAAGTGACAACCCACTCCCAGTTAATAGTTTGATGTGTATTTTATTTATTTTCTCTGCATATATATAGTATATGTTATGCAATCTAATGGGCATACCCTTCTGTAACTTGTATTTTTGACTCAAAAACTGTGTTATAGGTACACAACATCTCTTTATGTAAAACACACAGATCTAGCTCATTCTTTTTAATGGCTGCATGGTGTTTCATAATGTGGCTATATCATGACATAATTCTCTTACTGGTGGATCTTTAGGTTTTTTAAAATTATCCAAAATGCCTCACTGAGGGGCGCCTGGGGTCCTCAGTCGGTTAAGTGTTTGACTTCGGCTCAGGTCATGATTTCACGGTTCATGGGTTCAAGCCTCGCATTGGGCTTTGTGCTGACAGCTCAGAGCCTGGAGCCTGTTTCAGATTCTGTGTCTCCCCCTCTCTCTCTGACCCTCCCCCGCTCACGCTCTCTCTCTCTCTCTCTCTCTCTCAGAAATAAATAAAACATTTTAAAAAATTAAAAAAATGCCTCACTGAATATCCTGATATACGTGTATTTGGGTAGTTGGACAGTTGTTACTATGGGGTGAAATTATTGAGTCAGTGCACTTTTCACTGTCACAGTTACTACCAAATTGCCCTCCAAAAGGTTGTGTCTTCACACTCTCTCCAATAGCAAATGACCTGTGTATTTTCTACCAAAGCTGTGGGTGGAAGTATTCTAATAGGTCAACAGTGGTTTGATTTGGGTAATGAATGATCTTATGGGTGTTTGACTATGCATTGCTCTCTTGTGTTTTTTCTTTGCAAAGCATTATTTTACTTTATATTGCATTTGTAACACAAATACCACACTCACACATACTCTTAATTAAAAATAAATGGTTTTAGGGGCGCCTTGGTGGCTCAGTCTATTAAGCATTTGACTTTGGATCAGGTCATGATCTCATGGTTCATAAGTTTAAGCCCCACATCGGACTCTGTGCTGACAGCTCATAGCCTGAAACTTGCTTTGGGGTCTGTATCTTGCTCTTTCTCTGCCCCTCTTCTGTTCTCACTCTGTTTCTCTGTCTCTCAAAATAAATAATAAAAACATTTTTAAAAATAAATGGTTTTAAATGCTTTTTATCTTTGAGACCTTTTACTTTTAGTCAATGTGAGGTAAAAATATGGTCATGAGGAGGCCTAGGTGAGGGGTTAAATGAAACAGTTATTGGGAGATACCTATAGTGTACATCCTAGATTTCGAGGTACTTGGTGGAATAGGAAGAAGTGTTCAAGAAGTCAGAGCCAAGGTCAGGTTGTAAACTGTATTTTAGAGGGGCTTCCATGAGCAGTGAGAAATGTGAAGTTAAGCTTTAGCGCTTATGTGAGGATCTTACAGACTTGAGCAATTTGTATAATTCAGTGATAATTCTTACTGAGACAGTGCAGAGAATATCAAAGGAAGAGATTACTAATCCTAAAATTTCCTTTTGAAATAACATAGGAATCACTAAATTATTTTTAATAGAAAATATATGTGGCTGTGATGATAGAAGTGGATAGTAAGAATGCCAATTAAATCAGAGAAACTATAAATCAGATAATAAGACAATTTTTGAAAAACTTGGAGTAAACTAAATCAGAAGTGAATTTTTTCTTTTATAGTTTATTGTCAAGTTGGTTTCCATATAACACCCAGTGCGCATCCCAACAAGTGCCCTCCTCCCTACCCTACACCCCCCTCCCCTCTCCCCCAAACCCCATCAACCCTCAGTTTGTTCTCAGTATTCAAGAGTGTCTTGTGGTTTGCCTCCCTCCCTCTAATTAACTATTTTCCCCCTCCCCGTCTCCCATGGTCCTCTGTTACCTTTCTCCTGTTCCACATATGATATCAGTCCTTCTCTGCCTGACTTATTTCACTTAACATAACACCCTTGAGTTCCATCCATGTTGTTACAAATGGCCAGATTTCATTCTTTCTCCTTGCCATGTAGTATTTCATTGTACATATAGGCCACATCTTGATCCACTCATCAGTTAATGGACATTTAGGCTGTTTCCATGATTTGGCTATTGTTGAAAGTACTGCTATGAACATTGGGGTACATGTGCTCCTATGCATCAGCACTCCTGTATACCTATTCCTAGCAGTGCTATTACTGGATCATAGGGGAGGGAGTTCTATTATTAATTTTTTGAGGAAATTCCAGTGGCTGCACCAGTTTATATTCCCACCAGTGTAGGAAGGTGCCCATTTCTCCACATCCTTGCCAGCATCTATAGTCTCCTGATTTGTTCATTTTAGCCATTCTGACTGGCATGAGGTGGTCTCAGTGTGGTTTTGATTTATATTTCCCTGATGATGAGGGATGTTGAGCATCATTTCATGTGTCTGTTGGCCATCTGGATGTCCTCTTTGGAGAAGTGTCCGTTCATGTCTTCTGCCCATCTCTTCATTGGATTACTTCTTTTTANAAGTACTGCTATGAACATTGGGGTACATGTGCTCCTATGCATCAGCACTCCTGTATACCTATTCCTAGCAGTGCTATTACTGGATCATAGGGGAGGGAGTTCTATTATTAATTTTTTGAGGAAATTCCAGTGGCTGCACCAGTTTATATTCCCACCAGTGTAGGAAGGTGCCCATTTCTCCACATCCTTGCCAGCATCTATAGTCTCCTGATTTGTTCATTTTAGCCATTCTGACTGGCATGAGGTGGTCTCAGTGTGGTTTTGATTTATATTTCCCTGATGATGAGGGATGTTGAGCATCATTTCATGTGTCTGTTGGCCATCTGGATGTCCTCTTTGGAGAAGTGTCCGTTCATGTCTTCTGCCCATCTCTTCATTGGATTACTTCTTTTTAGGGTGTGGAGTTTGGTGAGTTCCTGATAGATTTTGGATACTAGCCCTTTATCCGATGTGTCATTTGCAACTATCTTTTCCCATTCTGACGGTTGCCTATTAGTTTTATTGATTGTTCCCTTTGCCATGCAGAAGCTTTTATGTTGATGAGGTCCCAATAGTTCATTTTTGCTCTTGATTCTCTTGCCTTTGGGGATGTGTCAAGTAAGAGATTGCTGCAGCTGAGGTCAAGGAGGTTGTTTTCTGCTTTCTCCTCTAGGGTTTTGATGGTTTCCTGTCTCACAGTCAGGTCCTTCATCCATTTTGAGTTCATTTTTGTATATGATGTAAGAAAGTGGTCCAGTTTCATTCTTCTGCATGTTGCTGTCCAGTTCTCCCAGCACCATCTGTTTAAGAGGCTGTATTTTTTCCATGGGATACTCTTTCCTGCTTTGTTAAAGATTAATTGGCCATACATTTGTGGGTCCAAGTCTGAGTTCTCTATTCTGTTCCATTGGTCTATGTGTCTGTTTTTGTGCCAGTACCATACTGTCTTGATGATTACAGCTTTGTAGTAAAGGGTAAAGTCTGAGATTGTGATGCCTCCTGTTTTGGTTTTCTTCTTCAATATTACTTTGATTATTCAGAGTCTTTTGTGTTTCCATACAAATTTTAGGATAGTTTATTCTAGCTTTGTGAAGAATGCTGGTGCAATTTTGATTGGGATTGCATTGAATGTATAGATTTCTTTGGGTAGTAATGACATTTTAACTATATTTGTTCTTCTGATCCATGAACATGGAATGTTTTTCCATTTCTTTGTGTCTTCTTCAGTTTCCTTCATAAGTTTTCTATAGTTTTCATCATACAGATCTCTTATATCTTTGGTTAGGTGTACTCGTAGGTATTTTATGGACAGAAGAGAGAATTTAACAAGGATAATTGGTTCTTGGATTTTTTGTGTCCTACCTTAAAAGTACACTGGCTGCTGAATATACTAAGAACAAAAGTCTGGGGTTTTTGTTTCTTTGTTGTAGTATTTTTTTTGTTATATATTTTCATCCCCTTAGCATGTCTCAGAATTCCTCATTTTTCTTTTTTCAGTTTTAGGATCTGTATTTTTGTGGGCAAGGCAGAGTATATTTTGAGACGTTTGTTTTCTGTTGGTCATTCTGTCTGCCCCCAGAGCAAGTAGTTTCATTTACATATTTACAAATATATTGGCACATATTTCTAGAGATGTGGTTTGAGAAAGGGATAGAACATTAGATATTTAGACCCCTAAAAAGTCTAGGATGTATTAGTCCTCACCTAAGAATTAGTGTCATTATTAGTAAGTAATGATCAGTCTCACTATTAAGAATGATATACTGTCAACTGTTTCTATCCTATAATAAGTGAGCTTTAAATAGACAACTTAAGAACCTGACCTTTACAGTTCAGTGGTGAGATTTTCTCTCTTGTCCTGAGCTCTAACTGCTCCTAACAGGAGGCAGAATCAGGACACAAAAATATGAAAACAAGACAACCTTTTTTTTTCTCTAATATTTTCAAGGGATTTGAAGAACAGTGTAACATTTGAAGTTTGAATGTGATTCAAAGCTATTATAAATCTAATTTGGAGTTTTTGTTAGTATACAAAATAAATTTGTGTATTTATGTTTACTTGATATATTCACACATACAATAGCTCTGTAAAACACATACATGCAAATAAATATCCTCCATTTTTTTAACTATAGAAACTCATTTTCTAAACAACTAGTTTTATAGTTAAGATAAGGGCAAACAAGTCCCATTTATCCATTTACACTAATGTTATTTACAAAGCTCTGCATTATTAATGTTTTCAGAAGTAATCTCCTAAAAGCCCAGATTAGAATACTATTAAATAAAGCATAATCATCTAAAATGGGTGTGTGACTTAGGAATACCCCTCCCCTAATCATTTAAATTGGTTAAATAATTGCATTCTGCTACTAGAGAATTGGATGGTTGTTATTCATTCAATATTAACTTAACATTTACTTGAATGTTTACCACATGTCAGGGATTGCTATACATTTCACATATATCATTTTTCTTTTTTGTTATGGAAACTGTGGATAGAGGTACTAATGCCACTTTACATTAAAAAAAAAGTAAGGATTAGAGAGGAAAACAAATGTTTTGCCCAAGATCACATGGCAAGTGAGTAATGGCACCTGGACTTGAAGTTCAAAGCCTTGCTTTTTAACTATTATTGCTAAGTCGAAGACTGAAATCTTCCTCTTTATCGTTCAACTGTATCTGGACCAAAGAAGCTGCTAACTGTGTTAAATTTTTATCAGGAAGAAGAATATAGCACCAGCTGTGAAGATATGCAACAAAAACAAAAATCAAAGTACAAAGATATACTGGAGAAGTCTTGGAAGAAGGAAACCAGAGTTTGCATTTGGCTGTTTTAAGCTCATATATCACTTTCTTAGGAAAGCCTTTCGTTACCATATACTCTTCCTTATTTGTCTCTGTTAGAACACTGCACTCATTACTATAATTATCATATTGCGATGATTCCAAGATGCACATATTTTTCATTTTAACATGTCTAAAATCTGGATGCATCTTATAATTGATGGTATCTTAAAATTAATTGGTAGCATTTCTCCTTAATTATTGGTACAGAAAAGAAGGATGTAATATATGTTTGATGGCATCTTAGATTTGTTGAAATACGGTATTTAAATTCGTCCCCAAGAATAGGTTTATATCATTCCAACAGTTTTAAATACCAGGTAGATAGAGCAATTTTCCAGTTTTTAATCTAGTCCTCTCAGACCTGCATTCATGATGAACTAAATTTTCCTTTGATACCACAGAGATCCCTGATTCAATATGTGTACTTTCCAAATGAACTTGTTTTCTAGTATTCCATCTCAGTAAGGAATCTACATTTGTGAAGCTAAAAAGCTAGAAGTTTGACTGCCAGGTTTTGAATCCTACTTCTATCCTATATGAGTTATCTAGAGACACAGTGAAGTGTTTGCCTTTATTCTTTATCTGTAAAATGGGGATCATAATAACACCTACCCCATGAGGGGGGTTAGGACAATAAAACATAGAGTACATGTTAGCTGCCACTAATATTCATGATATCTGTGACCTCTCTCTTTAACTCTATACATGTAGTTTCATCATCAAATACTATGAGAGGTAGGCCTTTCAAAATACCTCATTTCAGGGGCACCTGGGTGGCTCAGTCGGTTAAGCTTCCGACTTCGGCTCAGGCCATGATCTCACAGTTTGTGGGTTCAAGCCCCGTGTCAGGCTCTGTGCGGTCAGCCAGCTCAGAGCCTGGAGCCTGTTTAGGATTCTGTGTCTCCCTCTCTCTCTGACCCTCCCCTGCTCATGCTGTCTGTCTCTCTTTCTCTCTCTCAGAAATAAAACATTAAAAAAATTTTTTTTAAATATCTCATTTCTGTCCACTTTTATCTCATTGCTACTTCTCCAGCTCAAGCCCTCATTTTTTTCACCTATATTAACTAATAGCTTCTCCTCTTTTGCATCTGTTCTGTACAAAGACTGGTCAGCCATTTTTCAAATTAGATCATGGAGCTTCTTAAACCCCCCCAATCTGTCTATTGTTCTCAGTTATCTTCCTGGCCTCTGCCTACCTTTTCAGCCTCACCTTTTGCCGCTCTACCTCACAGTGTCCTTCATTTCTCCCAAAACGAACTCCCATTCATCCTTTACTTTTCAACTTAGATATCACTTCCTCAAAGACAAGTTCTTATCCTCCAAACTTAAAGTGGGTACCTCAGCCCTAATGTATAACCTTTTATGTTGAATATATACCTTTCAAATTTGGGGTGAAGGTAAGGAAGTTAAGTACTTTCCCCAAGGCTTGTGATGCTAGTTATGGCAGAACTAGAATGTCAACTCAGGACTGGCCAACTGTCATTTCCATGATCCTTCCTTTGCTTCCTTGAGCGCAGAAAAGAGTATGTGAATCAATGTGCTAGGCTTCCAAATACAGCGTGACTTCTTTCTTTCCATTTAATTTTCAGGTTCTTTCAATATCCATTTGGCTGTGAGCCATCACTCTCAGATTGTAAACCTGTTTAAGATATATTCTTATAGTATGGGGCTTTTTAAAAAAAAATTTTTTTTTTTATCGCTTCTCGGCCTTTTGGCTAAGATCAAGTGTAAAAAAACCTTTTTTTTAAAGAGAGAGAGCATGTGCATGAGCGAGGGAGGTGCAGAGAGAGAATCCCAAGCAGGGATGTGGGGCTCAATCTCATGACCATGAGATCACAACCTGAGCTGGTATCAAGAGTTGTATGCTTAACGGACTGAGCCACCAGGTTCCCCCATAGCATTTGTATATATGTAGCACTTATATTAAGTTACTTTGCATACAGTAGATACTCAAATATTTTTGTCTTAGGAATATTGAGAAAAACTATTTTAATGAATTTAATTTTTTCAAAGTTTGGAGCTATCTCACGAAGGAATTTCATGCCTGCCATCCTCTTCTACTAATCAGTAACAGTACATTTACTGTTTGATATTTTGAATAGAACTGCCTAAAATGATTTTGAAGTAAATAGTTTGTGTCTTCATGAATTATTATGATTGTTTTACTGGAAAAACAATTAACCTTAAGTATTTTTGCTTTGTTACAGGAATTAAGTGATCTACAACGTGACCCACCTGCTCATTGTTCAGCTGGACCTGTGGGAGATGACTGTAAGCATTGCTTTCTTGCTAGGATTTTGCTACCATTAATAATATAGGTTTGAACACTTGTTAATGACTCGAAAACTCCTTTGTTTGTTTCAGTGTTCCACTGGCAAGCAACTATTATGGGACCTGTAAGTATGATTCACAAATATGACATTAATTTTCTCAGCCATACTTCATTCTTGCCATTTCACCTTTGATCAGATGTTTATAGTTAAGGTTAAGTTTTCTTGTATTCAGAATCACTCAGGAAGAAAAATATGATTGAAAGATTTATGATAATTTTCTAAAGCAGTGGTGGCAAATGTTTGCTAGGATCACTGTGGTTTTTCCTTTGCCAAATCCTTGATTATTATACATAGTCATGGGTCATGCACAGTTTGCAATCAGGCTATGTGTTTGCTTTATCTGTTTTTAAACATGAAAGTTAGTTGTTCAAAACTAAGCATTATTATTCTCACCTCACAAATTTTAGTAGGTTAGAAATGAGTCTCACTAACTCAGTAATGGAATGCCTACAAGTAACAGGCACCAGTTTACAATAATGTTCTTTACTGTTTCTGTGTGTGAGAGAATGGATGAGCTATTGCAGTCTATCTGTCTTTGCCATCTCATGATTGGTTGTTTTTAGTTTTGTTGTATTGTACTGAACTCAGAATTACCTGTGATTTTAAGACTGGCTTTTTTTTTTTAACACTTAACTACCTTTGCTAAGATTATTTCTTTCTATATCTAAGAGGCAATTATGACTTGAAACGGGCTTTTCTTTTTTTTGCTCAAAAATTTGATTGCATAAGAATGGGCATTGACTACCTTCTGGGTGAGAGTATACTAGTAGCATGTTTCCATGGACATCATTTTCTCTTCCCTCTTCTGAAAGAACTTTATCTACTAAGCCATAGAGGTTTGAATCATATTGCCTTGTGTTTTACTTTTAAAAACAACAATAATTGCTGAATTTTCAGAGCTGGAGTCATAGGAAAATGTCTCAAATTACTAAATTGTTATATTAAGTTAGTTTATCAAAGGGTAAAATGCAACATATTTATTTAACAACATTTAGAATCAAGTTACTTGTTTTTCATTGCTTACTAAAAACCTTCAAAATACTGTTATTTAAAGGCCCACCCTTACCACTTCAATTATAGCCCTTTACAGATAGTTCTTAGGTGAATCACATGTAGCAAATAGTTAGAATTATGTTATTCGTACCCCTTTTATTTTAGTATTGCAAACATGCCACTCTATAATATCATTTGAATATCTGAGCAGACCATATCTGTTGATTGTAATTACTTACATTTTCTACATTCCTTATAATTTTTGAAGAACTAGAATTAAACTATATATAGTAAGAATAATTATATGGTACAGTTCTCTAATGTATATGCAGAAACTTAAAAAGGAAGTAATGGTAGCCTTGCTATTATTACTAAACTGGTAATATAACATGATAAATTTAATTAAATATAAAGGAATAAATAGAATTATAGGAGTTTTGCTACCTTTTTTCTTTATCACTTTTTTCTTACTTGTAACATTAAATGTATTTTCTAATTGCCATAAAGAAACATGGCCAAATTTAAATTCCTTTTGTAAAGTTGATTCCTAATTTGATTCAATGAATATTGAGTTTATCTAGTTTTGCTTTGAGGGTTTTTTTTTTTTTTTTGCATTTTCCACATTATATTATAAACTGTTACTAAGTGAAGATTGGAGGTCTGTATTGTGTGTTACTTAGCCTTTCCCTTTTATAACTTGGTCTTTTTAGTTTATTTCTGTTCTTGCCTCTTCCTTAACGGACTAGCAGAACTTAAGTTTTATAAATAAGAAGGTATATATAGCCCCAACCCTTTTTCCCATACTGATTACTGTTGCAGAAAAATCTTCTTTTCTCCAAGCAATCTTATGTGTATACCAATCTTTAAAAATTTTTACATACACGCAGACCAAGCAGAGTAAGTCACACCATTGTGTGTGTCCTAGTTTTATGTTTAACTATGTCGTCGTCATGATTGTTGTCTCCTTCATACCTGCAAAGGGAAGCCTGTTTTCAAGGTAAATTATCTGAACTTATGACAAAATGATGGCTTTTTTTTCCCAAATATATTTGGGGGGAAATCATCTTAGGTTACTAAATAAATATAATAACCAAACACTGATGCAAATATTTGTAATTTCAGCCTGATAGCGCCTATCAAGGTGGAGTCTTCTTTCTCACTGTACATTTTCCAACAGACTATCCTTTTAAGCCACCAAAGGTATTTTTATTTTTATGATTGGTGTGACTCCTTTATCAGAGATTTTACTCTCTGCCTCAAGATATGTTCATAATGTCAAAGACTTAGGGTAGATTAGCATGTTCAAAATATTCTGTAAAATCACTGAATCTAAAATATGCTTTCGTACTCAAATATTGGACTATATCTGTAAAACAAAAGGTCATATCTGATATACTGTAAATTAGCTTCTTTACCTTTTTTCCCTCCTCCTCATTAGATATATTTAGTTTGGGAAATCTTTTATGGTCAAAAATCAGACTTTTTAAAAAAATGTTTTATTTCTGAGAGAGAGAGAGAGAGAGACAGTGTGAGCAGGGGAGGGTCAGAGAAAGAGGGAGATACAGAATCTGAAGCAGGCTGTAGGCTCTGAGCTGGCTGTCAGCACAGAGCATGTTGCGGGGCTCGAACCCACAAACCATGAGATCATGACCTGAGCCGAAGTCGGACGCTTAACTGACTGAGCCATCCAGGCGCCTCCAAAATCAGACTTTTCTATTCAGGGGATTATCTTTCCAAAGTTGACTTCATTTTTCAGTTCTTAAGTATTCAGCAAAAATTTATTGAGCACCTCCAATGTTCTGTTACATTGGGGAATACAAAAGTAAATATGCCACAGTCCCTTTATTAAGTATGGTAGTGAAAATAAAAACATGTTCTTATTAAATTAAATTTAGACTAGACCTGAATAGGAAATAAATGATGGTGACATCAAAGAGGGAGAGATTTGTTAATAAATTTTGTCACTTGGAATAATTATTTCAGATTTTTTAAGAATACCTGATTAACGTTATATATATGAAACAATATAGCAACACTTCTTGTGGAAGATTAGAATTGTTAGCAGAGTCCTTAGGATAAGTAACAGACTGAGGCCCCTCAACTTCCCTCTGGAACAATGTCAGCACCCTATTTTTTGATCCAAGTGTTACTTGCAAGTACCAGTGGTTTTGAAATTAAGAAAAGGATTACTTTGAAGGATGATGGAAGCCATGGTTAATTATTCAGGTACTACTCAGTTAGTCATACCGCTATTATAGGCTTATTTATTATATTCCAAAAATAGTTCTCAATTCTACAGGGGGGAAAGGGGATACTGACTCCTTTTGCTTTCATACTCCTAGTAGCTATGTATGCACAAAGTAGATACTCAATTTGTGTTGAATACATTTCTCCTCTAAGGTCATATAAAATTCTAGAGCAGATTACTTCTCTTTTGTTCGTAGTTCATGGATTGTCACATATTTGTTTTGTTTTTAGATTGCTTTCACAACAAAAATTTATCATCCAAACATAAACAGTAATGGAAGTATTTGTCTCGATATCCTGAGGTCACAGTGGTCACCAGCTCTGACTGTATCAAAAGGTAATTTCATTTATCAGATTTATAATAGCTGATAACAGATGGGAAAAATACAGCAGAAGTATTTAGGGTCTAAGTTTTAAAAAATTAAAATGTGTTTTCTCCCACTTTGATTTTGCTTTGCTTACCTAGCTCTTCTATTACTTTTTTGCTTTTAGCAGTTAGCTTGGGGGGAGGGGTTGATGGGAAAATCTAAATGATAAAATGAGAGAAATTTTAAATGTTAGAGCTAGAAATTTGGATAAGCCTGTTGACATTTTACCCCTTTAGTTTGGGCTTTAACGAAAGAGTCAGAGACAGAGTAAAAATAAGATTTTACTGCCAGTTGCACCATTTATTAGATGGGATTGTTGATGTAATGAGTAAAGCTTTACATCTTTTACTTCATCTAAAAAGAAATACCAGATTGGGCTGATAAATGATTTAAAATGAATGACACAAATAAATGCACTATATTTAGCATGTTAGTCTAAACTTTGAATAATCAATAACATTATTGTAATGACTGATAACATAATCCCTGTGGATTCTCAGCTTTCACAAATATATAGCTTTGTTCTTTGCTAAGTCACCAGATACGTACCTAGACTCTCTGAAGCCTTTTTATTATTAGCCAATACTGTTTGCTGTGCCAGCCCTGTTAGTTCATGTCTTGTTTCTCTAGCAGACGATTAACCTGACTGTTCAAAATACTGTTCTGAGTTAGAAGCATTTGCCCCTGAAGTAATTTGGTAGTTTTCCCTTTTTATAATTTTTTTTTTTTTAATTTAAGAAAACTATTTCTATTGAAGGATTCAGGGGAGGAATCTATGGTCATTTAAAAAATATTTTAAATAAATGGTATATGAATGTTTAACTTATTTTTTATAAAAGTGATAAGGTGTATAGGAAGCAGGGTCCACAGCCATAATTATATCAAATATTAGATAAGTATTATCCCTTCAGGTCCGCTAGTTATTATGAATGACAGTTTTTCTGACCTAAAATATTTGGGTAAAATATTCATGTCAATTCTAGTGTCTTTTTAAAAATCTCACATAGTATAACTGTTATGCAGTAGATGTAGGAAAGATTTTGTGTTGAAGGGTTATTCAAATTAATACACTCTTTTCCTGGAATGGTATCACAAAATGAAATTCATTTGGCATAAGTGATTAAGTACTTACACATATAAAAGAAGTGGCAGACTGCCATATGTTGAGCATTTATTTCCTAACACTTGCAGCTTTTTGTAAATATTAATTAGTATCATTGGTTTCTGGAAACTATCCTTTAAGAAGAATTTCAAGTAGCCTCAGTTTCCTCATCTGAAAAATGGAGATTATAATAGTATTACTACATGAGGTCACTAAGCATCTGGCACAGAGTAAGCTCTGAAATGAATGTCAACTATTACTACCTTTTTCCTTATCTTAAAACATTTGATTTATTGTACGTGATAGTAAAATCAGGGCACCTGGCTCTTGACAGCAGTAGCGGGGAATGAGGAATTGCCTCTTGGTTATTTTATAGGGTAGTTTATACTTTGCTCATTTGTGCATTTTTCACTTTTTAATATTTTAAATGTCTTATTTTGCTTTTTATCATGAGTTTAGTGTGGAAACTTTCTGGAGATGTGAGCCCAGATAATCTCCCCTATTCATTTAATATACAAGGCTTAAAATTTCACTGGGCAGATGAAAGATAAGGAAGATGAATAAAACATTAGTTTTCTCATTAGCCCTGAGCAGCCCCCTGTCTGTGTCACTTAAGAATTAACTCAGCTTTTTATGTTCACTCGTGGATTTCTAAGAGTAGGAAAAGGTAAAGGAACATAGTAGAGGTGAGTAAAGATGAAGTATTATTTCAAAAACTCCTCGTACCCCCTCAGAAGTGGTGGCATGCAACTGAAGCAGACAAATGAGGAACCAGAGTCCTGTTCCTTACTTTTTCAGATACTTAGATTTATTTTAGTATTTGAAATTTAATATTTTGGTATGGCAGTAAACAACTACTTTTTCCATTTTCACTTATATTTTAATATAATATACAAGTGATATATTGATAACTGTTCACATTATACTTAAATGAGTGATACAAACAATGTGTATGGAATAAAAGATTCATTGAAAAAAATCTGACAGGGGCGCCTGGGTGGCTTAGTCGGTTAAACGTCCGACTTTCGCTTAGGTCATGATCTGGCGGTTCGTGGGTTCGAGCCCCGCGTCGGGCTCTGTGCTGACAGCTCAGAGCCTGGAGCCTGATTCGGATTCCGTGTCTCCCTCTCTCTCTGACTCTCCCCTGCTCACGCTCTCTCTCTCTCTCCTAGAAATAAATTAAAAAATATTTAAAAAAAAAGAAAGAAATCTGACAAATGTTTCTTCTTGGTAGGCAAACTGTAGCACCAAGCCAAAGTAAAAAAGTGCATAAACAAAAGTCAAAAATGGTTTGGTCTGTTAACTGTAATTTGATTGCTTTAATTTGAATTGATTAGAACATAGATCTTCTGCATTAAAATAAAATAAAAAATGGATAATTCTCTCATTAAAATCAGAAATATCTGTAAGAAATATCTAAAGTTAGGATACGTTCTAAAAATGTTTGATTAGGTACCATATTTAGGGTGTATATGTGTTATCTAAAAATATTTTTATAGAGAACTCTTGAGTTTAAATGTTGTTAATAGTTACTGTAAAGATGCACATTTTTTAAATAAGCAGAAATTCAAATAGAATTTAAAACTTCAAAAGTTTTAGTAATTTCTTATATACATTGTATGGTAATTTTATAATTTTAAAAATTAAAAATACTTGCTTCTAATCAAAGTTAGTCTAAAATGTAATTTAATATTTTCATTTTATTTTGTTTTCTTTATAAGTTGTCTGTATTCAGTAAAGTCATTTTCATACATGTGATTGTAAAAAATCGAAAGATCATTATCTAATGTGATATTCTCTTTTCAATCCAGTTTTATTGTCCATATGTTCTCTACTTTGTGATCCTAACCCTGATGACCCCTTAGTACCAGATATTGCACAAATCTATAAATCAGACAAAGAAAAGTAAGTATTTACTTATATTAGTTTCTGCTTAGAAGTATTTCTAGGTAGTCTGCCAAAACATAAGTATTATCAATATATTTAAGTCCATTTAATTGTGTTTATTATCTTTCCAGTGGAAGATACTGTTTTTTTAACTGTATTAAGTCTTTTTACAAAAAATATTGTTTCATCCTACATAGTGTTTAATCCTTTACTATTTAATAGTACATGTTTACATTTGCATAATATGTCATGTTTTCTGATAAGAAAGAACTATACATACTTCTAGGTAGTAAATTTAAAATAAAGGAACTTGATAATTGGAAAGCATTGAATACTATATTCCTTATCTTCTCCCAAGAAGAGAAGTTATCCCTAACCGCCTCCAAACTGACCTAATTTTCAAGCTAACTCATTTTGCTGGTACCACTGATTCATTTACAGGTTACAGATTAATGCCCATTCAGGGTTGGCTTTTATAGATTTCTGTTAGAAATTGGTTTCTTCATTTTATTTTTTATAATTTAGGTATGTTTTTATATTGGTTGTAGAGAAAACCGTCAGTTAAAAAATCACTTGTTTTCTGTTTTATCTAATTTATGAGTCTAAGTCATATTGACTCAATAATTGGCATATGAGTGATTATTGCAATGAAGTGTAAGGTGGTAGATTATACATTTTATGTAAATAGGTCTTCTAAAGATTCAATTTGTATGTTTTTACTATATCTCTTTTGTATGCCCACAGATACAACAGACATGCAAGAGAATGGACTCAGAAATATGCAATGTAAAATCAAAAAAATTTTCATATATACCAGAGTACTGTAAAATCTAGGTTTTTTTCAACATTAGCAGTAAATTGAGCACTGTTTACTGTTTCATTGTACCATGAAATCCTTTCATTTATACCATTTTACATGTATTTCTGAAGCAAGACAAACTTCCAAAAATACCATTAAGACTGTGATGAGAGCATTTGTCATTTTGTATGCATTAAGAAAGACACTTATTATGGTTTTTAAGATACTTGGACATCTGCATCTTCAGCTTACAAGATCTGCAATGCATCTGAAAAGCAACCAAATTATTTTTTGCTGAAACTAGATGTTTTTACATGAGAAATACTGTATGTGTTGTCTAAGATGTTATCAGTTTTATAAATCTGTATTCAGATTTCATTCTTTGTTAGCTCACTTTATAATTTGTATTTTTTTACTGTATAGACTAAATATATTCTATTTACATGTATGTAAACTCATTACCTTTTTCCTGTGAACAGTATTGAAAAAACCCAACAGCTGGTAATTAAATGAATTAACTGTCTCCCTTGTCTTAGGGTATTCTGTAGATTGATTGCAGATTTCTTAAACCTGAAATGATCTTTACACTGTAATTCTCAGTATCCTGATTATGGAGAAACACTCATTTTGATTTTGTTATACTTGACTTAACTGTATTGCAATGTGAATTAATTGCACTGCTAAGTAGGAAGATGTGTAACTTTTATTTGTTGTTATTCACATTTGAATTTTTTTCTGTATAGGCAATATTATATTGACACTTTTACAGATATTAATGTAGCTTTTTCCATATAAATAAAATGCTTTTTCTACTATTTGTCTTGATTACTTAAAGAAATAAATTATCTATAAGTAAGGATAAAAACTATAAAATTTTGCATGAAAATTAATTCCAAATTGTGGGAATGAGGTCTGTTGTATTTAGCATTAATTGCCATTAATTTTATAAATTTTATTGCTTTAGGTTTGTATCTGTTTACTGTATTAAAAGTCTAGAGGATGATATACATTGGTCCCTTGTTATAGAAGAGAATTTAGAATAAGCTGAGGTTTGTCTTGGATCACATTTTAAATGGATTATTTACTAAAGTACTGTGATGAGTTTAAGGCAGTGTCACTCACTAAAGAAAGTATAGACCTGAAAAATAAATTAGTTTAATTCATTAAAATGCCCCTTAGATGAAATGGATATTGTATTTCTTAACATTTTAGAAACTAGAATTTTAATCATTTAGTACCATCACAGTTTGAAAGACGACATCCATTTTTTACTATAGACGTTATAAAGAAAATTCTAAAATGATGCTTTTCTCTGTTTTTATAAATTTCCAGTTAAAAGTGATGTAAATGAATAGGTTATCTTTGCAGATTTTTCAAGAAAGCTAGAAAGCTTAATGTTTTAACTTGGAAAAAATACATTTCTAGAATTATGTAGCATGCTTACCAAACTTGAGTGGGTGTCATTGTTAAGAAGAGTTGCTCTTTGGATTATTGCAGTAGCTGTATAAGTGTGCAAGAATCTGTGATGGATGTAGTCATTAGCAAAGCGTTTAAATCACTTTAGTATTTTACCATGGATCATTATTATTAAAGCACAAAATAACCCATTGTTAGAAACTGTGTTTTTATAAATGAATGTAAAAATAATTAAATGAATTGTGAAGTGGATGTTTAAGAAAATAGAAGTTTAAAAAGTACTATTAAGTAATGTCTTGAAAACAGACATATCATGAAAAACACTGCTTTACTAGCTATATGATTATAAGCTACATTCACCCAGAATTTGAAAACTCAACATCATTATATTTAAGTATTTAGTATATTTTGATAGTAAAGGATTTTATTTCTTGAATATCTTTCACTTTTTAAAACTTTGATTTGTGTGGCATTTATTTTTGGAAGTGTTTTTTTTTTCTTTATTAAAGTTTTTGAAAGTCGTCTAACTCTTGTTTGCCTTTGCTTACATCTGAATTATACAACCAGATTCTGGAAGAGTGTACACAAGTTTTCATAATTAAATAAAAGCCTTAAGAGTTCAACAGTGACATAATGATTAGCCAGGTCACCATTTTTGTTATGTTGTTTTTGCTTAATTCTGACAAAAAGTGCATCAATTACCTTGTACAACTGCAAGTTCAAAGCAGGGACCTTCCTCCATGGATTAACCATTATTTAGGGATCACTTTGGAGTAAGAAAAATGGGTAGTCTTTGGAGATTTAGGATTGTAACCTCTTGAACTCTTGGATGGTCCAAGACAGTTGGAAACAATATTCAAATTGGATTCTGGACACTTGTAACTACCACATACAGTAAAACCAGTAATACAAGTTAGAAGGGTAACCTGACCTGCATTCTCTTGCTAACTCAAAAGCATGTGATTCCTGCACTATAGGCTTTACACCTACCTTTGTAAACCATATATAAGTATTCATTTTTGCTTTAAGTTACCCCCTGCCCTCATCCTTAAACTATTTAAGGAAAATTAAAAATTTACTTTGTAGATCAACTACTTATAAATTGCAAAGGATCATAAGGTATCAGGTGAGAAACAAACACAGAACATAAGAGGAACCCTAAGAGTTAATATTCAAAAGAGTAACTTTTAATAAACATGAAAAAAAAATCACATGTAGTTTTTCATTTCTTTTATTACTTTATCACAGCGATCTGTTTATTGCTGTGCAGTCACTGATGTTATGCAGGGTCTTGCTCTCACAGTTTTGTATTTTTAAGATGGAAAGATTGGGGATATTAATTTTCTCAGATTGAGATACTTGTTCATTAAATTATATCATTTATTTGTTGGTAGTCTATTTGAACTGCAATCACAAAAGCTTCAGTGTATTTATTGTCGGATTTGGTCTGTTAAAATACAAGAGTACCGCTTATCTTTTTTGTTCAAATATTTTAAATGATTATTAGTATAATAAAATAATAACAAACCTGAACTTTAGAAGTTCAGTGTCATTACTCTGTCAACTGTAAACTGGGGCCTTCAAAAAATTTTTGCNGCTGTCTCTCTCTCTCTCTCTCTCTCCTAGAAAAAAAAAAAACATTAAAAAAAATTTTTTTTTGCTTAAAACAGAGGCTTAACTGCAATTCATTAGCCCTTAAGTGTAATGCAGGTCATTTGTGGAAGTTCTCATTTAAATTTTTTTTTATTATGTTTATTTATTTTGAGAGAGAGTCAGAGTGGGGGAAGGGCAGAGAGAGAGAAAGAGGGAGACACAGAATCTGAAGCAGGCTCCAGGCTCTGAACTGTCAGCACAGAGCCAACAAGGGCTTGAACTAACAAGCCACGAGATCATGACCTGAGCCAAAGTAGGACACTTAACCGACTGAGCCGCCCAGGCGCACCTAAAGTTCTCATATGTTTTTCAAAAATTCTTTAATGTTTTATTTATTTTTAGGAGAGAGAGAGACAGCATGAGCAGGGGAGGGTCAGAGAGAGAGGGAGACACAGACTCCGAAACAGGCTCCAGGCTCTGAGCTGGCAGTCAGCACAGAGCCCGACGCGGGGCTCGAACCCACGAACCGCGAGATCATGACCTAAGCGAAAGTCGGACACTTAACCGACTAAGCCTCCCAGGCGCCCCCTTTTTTATTTTTAAGTTCTCATATTTTTAATAGCGCTTCTCTAGTAGTTCTAATAGTTGTATAGGTAAGAGAAGATTCATCTGATTTCACTTGTAAAAACTGCTATGTATAAAGAATGAGTCATTTCTTTTTTTTTTTTGTATTGAGTGATGTTGGCAAACTCTTCTTACACAATTGATGTGCTTTCACCAGGAGTGTTTTCAGTAGTAATGATAAAAATTTGTGGGACCCATTTCGTTAATACAATCCGGAATCGTCGACATGGCGGCNCGAGATCATGACCTGAGCCAAAGTAGGACACTTAACCGACTGAGCCGCCCAGGCGCACCTAAAGTTCTCATATGTTTTTCAAAAATTCTTTAATGTTTTATTTATTTTTAGGAGAGAGAGAGACAGCATGAGCAGGGGAGGGTCAGAGAGAGAGGGAGACACAGACTCCGAAACAGGCTCCAGGCTCTGAGCTGGCAGTCAGCACAGAGCCCGACGCGGGGCTCGAACCCACGAACCGCGAGATCATGACCTAAGCGAAAGTCGGACACTTAACCGACTAAGCCTCCCAGGCGCCCCCTTTTTTATTTTTAAGTTCTCATATTTTTAATAGCGCTTCTCTAGTAGTTCTAATAGTTGTATAGGTAAGAGAAGATTCATCTGATTTCACTTGTAAAAACTGCTATGTATAAAGAATGAGTCATTTCTTTTTTTTTTTTGTATTGAGTGATGTTGGCAAACTCTTCTTACACAATTGATGTGCTTTCACCAGGAGTGTTTTCAGTAGTAATGATAAAAATTTGTGGGACCCATTTCGTTAATACAATCCGGAATCGTCGACATGGCGGCGACCATAAGATGCCTCGGTAGAGTCTTGAAACATCATCAAAAGCATAGTCTTTCCAAGATGGCTTATCAGACACCTCTCTATCCTTGTTCTGTAAATGTTTGGGTGCCCAGCAAATATGCTGCTGCTACAAAGCCTGCAAAGAACACAAAAAAAGGTGTAAAAGACAAAGCATCAGATGAGAAAACAGATGAGATAGAAAAAATAAAGTCCTGTTCCTTTATGGAAGATGAACCAGAGGATGATGTCTACTTAAAGCGCTTATATCCAAGGCAGATACACGAGGTGGAAAAGGCTATTCAGTTACTTAAGAAATTTCAAATTCTAGACTTTACTAATCCAAAGCAAGGTGTTTATCTTGATTTGACACTGGATATGGCACTGGGGAAGAAGAAAAAAGTGGAGCCATTTGCCAGTGTTCTCAGTTTTCCGTGCCCGTTTGTTTCAGAAATCAATAAAGTTGCTGTATTTACAGGGAGTGCATCAGAGATCAAAATAGCAGAAGAAAATGGAGCTGCGTTTGCCGGAGGAACTAATCTGATTCAGAAGATTTTGGATGATGAAATTCAATCAGACTTTTATGTAGCTGTTCCAGAAATAATGCCTGAGCTTAATTCATTAAAGAAGAAACTGAAAAAAAGATTTCCAAAACTAACTAGAAAGTCCATTGGCCATGACATCCTCAAAATGCTTGAATTATTTAAAACTGGACATGAAATTAAGGTAGATGAAGAAAGGGAGAACTTTCTCAAGACCAAAATAGCAACACTGGATATGCCAAGTGACCAGATAGCAGCAAATCTGCAAGCAGTTATCAATGAAGTTTGTAAGCACAGACCACTCAGTTTGGGACATTTTGTGGTACAAGCTTTCCTTCGTACTTCAACAAGTGAAGGTTTGTTACTAAAGATCGAGCCATTATTGCCTAAAGAATAGAAACCAAAGAAAGTAACAAAGAAGATGCCTAAAAATGTTACATTATGAAATTATTTTCAGTGGATTAACAAGCAATGGAGAAAATTATAAAACTGTATACTGTCTAAAAAAATTTTTGTGGACAGCTGATGCTTTTGGTTGAAGAAATAATCATGGTGTAAAAGAATCTTCATGACATCCTAAGAGTATTGTATCACTTATTTGTATTATATTACATTCAAATTTCTGCTGCCATCATCCTGTTATATGTAAGAATATAGTTTTAAATTGTAAATGAACTAATAGGAGGAGGGAATATTCATCTAAAAGTATTAGCATTTGGAGACATTTCTTTACAATAAGATACATTTGTTTAAAAACTTATTTTAGCACTCTCTTAGGTTCTACTTGTAGAGGAAGGGATGTGTCTTTTCTACCTCAGGAGGAAGTTGCCTTTATTATTCTGTTATGCTTTCCCCATATAATTTATTTATGTGATGATCTCTTTAGTGCAAAGGATCACAATAAGTTGTGTATGAAATACAGTATTAAAAACTCTTAGTATACATATTAGGAGAAACAGTTGTGACACCACTTGTGTTAGCACTTCTGACTCATTCATTTTAACAGTCCTGTGAGCACCCACACATTCAATGTGTCAATACAATTCACACGACTAAGCTTATGGTCATACTCCTCGCTAAAATTTATTATAATGACACAGCAAAGATACACAGCTGGATCAGAAAGAGGAAAATACTAGAGTCTAGAGAATCCAAGTGGAGGCTTCCTGTGCTATCCTTGAAGGGGCCACATAGAGTGCACTCCCTCCAACAATGAAATGTATTAACGTGGGCACACTGTTTCTGCCCAGGGAAACCTGTTTAAAGCTCAAAGTCTAGGGTTTCTATTGGGGGCTAAATCATATAGGCACCCTTTGTCCTCCAAATTCTAATCTCCCAAAAGAAAAGCAGGTGTTCACCATAAATCATATTGTTTTTTACATGGTCTTGTCAGGCTAGCCCAGCCTGTACAACCTTTGCACATAAAGAAAATTTCAAAACCAAGTTCTAGATGCCAGCTGAGGGTTAGTCTTTTAAGAAAGCCCTTCTAAAGATCAGGCCTGCACCAGGCCTTAAAAATGAAGACTTTTATTTTGTTTTGAATGGTCATGGTACCCTTGTTGAAAATCAGCTGGACACAGGTTTATTTCTGGATTCTATATTCTACTGATCTACATTCTTTATGTTAGTACCATACTATATTGATTACTATAGCTTTGTTGTAACCTGAAATCAGGAAGTATGGGTCTTCCAAATTTGTTTTTTTGTGATACTGTTTGACCCTTCATGTCATGTATACAAATGCAACTGATTTCTGTATGTTGATTTTGTAGCCTACAACTTTAATTGTTGACTACTCTAACAGGTTTTTTGATGGAGTCTTTAGGAGATTTGAGATCATATAATCTGCAAAGATAATTTTACTTCTTCCTTCCCAATTTGTATGCCTTTTATTTATTTTTCTTGCCTCATTGCTCTGGCTAGAACTCCAGTACTGTATTGAATAGGAGTTGTGAGAGTGGGAACACTTGTCTTGTTCCTGTTATTAGGGGAAAAGCTTTCAGCTTTTCACTGTTAAGTATGATGTGAGCTGAAGGCTTGTCATATATGGAATTCATTATGTTGAGGCATAATCCTTCTATGCTCAATTTGTTGATAGCCTTTATTCTGAAAGGATGTTGTATTTTGCCAAATGCTTTTTCTGAACCAATTGAGATGACCATGATTTTCAACTTTTATCTATGAATATAGTATATGACATTTATTCACTTGAATATGTTGAACTATCCAGTTTGCTAATATTTTGTTTAGAAGTTTTTATCTATGTTCATCAGGGATACTGGCCTATAGTTTTCTTTTCTTGTAGTTTCCTTCTTTGACATTGGTATCAGGGTGATGCAAGCCTCATAAAATGAGTCTTGGATGTTTCCTCTTCAAAACTTTGGAAGATTTTCAGAAAGATTAGAAATAAGAGTTTGAGATGGATTGCTATTGATTCTTCAAATGTTTAGAAGAATTCACCAAGGAATCTATCTTATCCCAGGATTTCCTTTGGTGGGAAATTAATGACTATGGATTCAATCTCATTATTGGCATGTTTCAATTTTCTATTTATTCATGATATAGTCTTGGCAGGTTGTATGTTTCTAGAAATTTGTCTGTTTCTTCTAGGTTATCCAATTTGTTGGTGTATAATTGTTCATAGTAGTCTCATGATCCTTTGTAATTCTGTGTTCACAGTTATAATGCCTCCTCTTTCATATCTGATTTTATTTATTTGAGTCTTCTTTTGCTCTTAATCTAGCTAAAAGTTTGTCAATTCTGTTTATCTTTTCAAAAAATCAGCTCTGAGTTTCATTGATATTTTCTATTTTCTGGTCTCTTTTTATTTATTTCTGGTCTGATCTTTGTTATTTCCTTTCTTCTTCTAACTTTGGGGTTAATTTGTTCCTCTTTTTGTAGTTCCTTGAGGTATAAAGTTAGGTTATTTGAGATCTTTCTGTTTTCTTAGTGTAGGTGTATATCCCTGTAAATTTCCTTTCTAGAGCAGCTTTTGAGGTATCCAACAGATTCTAGTATGTTGTATTTCCATTTTTGCTTGTTTCAATATTATTTTATTTCCCTTTTGTTTTCTTCTTTGATCCATTCGTTTTTCAGGACTGTGTTGTTTAATTTCTACATATTTGTGAATTTTGCAGCTTTTCCCCTGTTATTGATCTCTAGTTTCCTAACATTGTGGTCTGAAAACATACTTGGTGTGATTTCAGTCTCCTTAAATTTGCTGAGATATTTGTGTGTGTGTGTGTGTGTGTGTGTGTGTATGTGTGTGCGATTTATTATATAATCTATCCTGGAGAATGTTCTGAGTGCTCTTAAAAAGATTGTGTATTCTGGTGTGGTTGGGAGAAATGTTCTATAGATATCTGTTAGAAATTTTTGGTCATAAGTTATAGTTCTAATATAATATTTCCTCATGGATTTTCTATCTGGTGATCTATCCATTTTTGAAAGTTCTATATTGAAGTCCCTTACCATTACTGTATTATTGTCTCTTTCTCCCTTCAGATCTGTATTTCCTTAATATATTTAGGTGCTCAATATAAGATGCATATATATTTAAGATTGTTGTGTCTTCTTGATATATTGACTATCTTTGTCTCTTGTTACAGTTTTTGGCTCAAAGTATAGTCTGTCTGATATAAGTAAGGCTACCACTGCTCCCTTGGTTTCTGCTTGGCGTGGACTGTCTTTTCCATCTCTTCACTTTGAGCCTGTGTGTTCTTAGGCTAAAGTGAGTGTTTTGTAGGCAGCATATAGTCTTTTTTATTAAAAACCATTGAGCCCCTCTATGCTTTTCTTTTGGAGAATTTAATGCATTCATATTTAGAGTAATTATTTATAGGTAGGGCTTATTCATGCTATCTTATTCATGTCTAGCTGTTTTGAAGTTCCCTTTTTCTTTTCTCTTTCCTTTCTTGTGAACTGATGATTTTCTGTAGGAATATGTTTCAATTCCCTTCACTTTGTTGTTTGTAATCAGTTGTAAGTTTTTACTTGTGGTTCCATGAGGCTTATTAAAGCATCTCACAACATCTTATATACTGCATACAAAAACTCTGCTCTTTTACTCTTCTACCTTTCATGTTTTTGATATCACCATTACCCCTTTTTATATTGGTATTCATTAAAATGTTATTATAGCAATAGTTATTTTTAATATTCTTATCCTTTAACCTTTATACTGGAGTTAAGTGGTTAACACATCTCGATATTATAGTATTAGGTATTCTGAATTTGACTATATATTTACCTTTACCAGTGTATTGTATATTTTTATGTTAATTAGTGTCTTATTATTTCTTCTTGAATAACTCATTTCAGTATTTCTTATAAGTCAGTTGTATTGGAAGGCTTGGTGAAATAAGTCAGCCAGAGAAAGCAAATACCATATAATTTCACTCATATGTGGAATTTTGGAAACAAAACAGATGAAGAAAGGGTGAAAAAAGAGACAGAGGCAGACCAAGAAACAGACTCTTAATTATAGAGAACAAACTGATGATTACCAGAGGGGAAGTCATTGAGGGATAAGTTCAATTGGTGATGGGCATTAAGGAAGGCATTTGTGATGAGCACCAGATATTGTATGGTTATTTTGAATCACTATATTGTACACCTGAAACTAATATTACATTGTATGTTAACTAACTAGAATTTAAATAAAAACTTAAAAATATATATATATTCGTGATACACTCCTTCAAGTTTTGTTTGTCTGGAAAGTCTATTTCTCTATTTCTGAAAGACAGTTTTGCCAGAGAGAATATTCTTGATTGACACTTTTTTTTTTTAATCTTTCAGCACCTTGAATATATCATCTCTTTCTCCTGGCCTGCAAGATTTTTGGTACAAATATGCTAATAGCTTTATTAGGTAGCTCCTTGAAAGTTACAAACTTCTTTTCTCTTTCTGCCTTTTTTTTTTTCTGAGAGAGAGAGAGAGAGAGAGAGAAATAGAGAGCAAGCAGCAGAGGAGTAGAGAGAGAGGGAGACCAGGCTCCCTCTCTCAGCACAGAGCCTGATGCGGGTTTCAAACTCACAAACCATGAGATCATGACCTGAGCCAAAACCAAGAGTTGGGTGTTTATCTGACCCGAGTGACCCTGGAGCCCACTTTCTGCTTTTAAGATTTTCTATTTGCCTTTGATCTTTGACAGTTTTATTTATTGTGTGTGGGAGACAATCTTTTTAAATTGAGTTTGGTGATCTATGAGCTTCATGAACTTGGAAATCCAAATCTCCCCAGATTTAGAAATTTCTCAGCAATTGCTTCTTTCAGCTTTCTTCTCCCTTATCCTCTTCTCTTTTTGGAATTTCGATAATTTTTCAGATTATGATATGATATCCCATAGATTATGTAGGCTTTCTTCACTCTTTTTCATTCTTTTCTTTGTGGTGGTTGTTCTCCATCTAAATAACATCAAAGTTCTTGTCTTCTGACTCACAGAGACTTTCTTCTGTTTGTTTCATTGTGATGTTGATGCTTTCCATAGCATTTTGCATTCCATTCATTGAATTCTTCAGTTCCAGAATTTGTTTTAGTCTTTTATGATTTGTATCTCTTTGTTAAACTGCTCATTTTTTCATATACTGTTTTCCTCTTTGTGTGTGTGTGCTGGGAGAGGGAGAGAGAGAGAGAGAGAGAGACGGGGGGAGAGAGGGGGGAGAGAGCGAGNGAGGGGGGGGAGAGAGAGAGAGAGAGGGAGAGGGAGAGAAAGAGGGAGAGGGAGAGAGAGAGAGGAAGGGAGGGAGAGGGAGAGGGAAGGAGGGAGAGGAAGAGGGAGGGAGGAAGAGAGAGGCAGGGGGAAAGGTAGAGAGAGAATGGAGTCATGCCCAGAATGGAGCCCGACTTGGGGCATGCTCTCATGACCATGAGATCAGGACCTGAGCTGAAATCAAGAGTCAGACACACAACTGACTGAGCCACCCAGGTGCCACCCCCCCCCCCCTTTTT